>NW_021703778.1:155562839-155974232 GCF_005190385.1 Monodon monoceros | reverse complement strand
TATATATATATATATATATATATATATATATATATATATATATAAATGCAGCACAGCAGGTGCACCTTGAGATTCCTGGGCTTGTTTGGCAGCGGCTGGTATCACAGTGAAGCTGGGAATACATTTCAGAAATTTTTTTTTCATAACACAAAACCCGGTGAAATGGAACCACCAAATGTTGTGATCACATTTGGCAAAGGTCAGTAAAATGTAGTCAACAAATCCCCACATTTGAACAGAGTGATGTCTTTGCATTACTGTCTTATACATCTCTCTTTTAATTAACCTAATAGGTGGGGCCCTGAGAGGGGACAGAATCAAGATTATTATGAGCAGTCTCCAAAAGTATATGGTTATTAAAAACTGTTTGCTTGTATGTATATAGTACACACACATACTATTTTTACAAATGTATAACATGTATTTTAATGATATGGTAATTAAAAATTACACATTTACCTCAAAGAACTGTGGATTTCATTTCACTCTTAATCATCATCCATTTTCTTATTTAACATAAATTATTATTATGTACGATGGCACATATACATTTTGATATTAAAAAGGCTGCTTAATATCACAACTTTGATAAATGATAATTTAAAATTATTTATATTTTTATCCATTTAAAGAATTAGTGATATGCATTTAAATCCTGTCCTTTGCTTGAAAATGTAATTCTGATGTTTCAAGCTTAGAGCAAATTTGATTTTTCCAAGAAGCACTATAAATAAGATGAAAGCACAAGTAGGTCTTTCTAATATCTCAAACCTAATAAAATAATTTCAGAGAATGAAGTTAAAGGCTATTGTGTGATGAGGAATATGGTGGTTGAACTCCCCTTACTTTGTCCCCCATCCTGGCACTCTTTACAAAGCAAAATAGAAAGCTAGTATGTTGGCCTTTTTTACCTTTATACCACCAAGCTCAAGGTCAAAATCAAGGGTCATCTTTCTTGTGGCTGCATCTTCACAATGACCATCACCAGACAGATATTGTGAAACAACAATTATAAAACAATTATTAAAAAAACTTGTTCCTACATTATACACTTGAGAATCTCATGATTTAGAAATTAAAATGATTTATTAAAGTCATCTTTGAAAAATAAGTCTCAAAAATCCAATCCTGGTATAGATATGAAGTTCACAATAAATCTACTTGGTCCATTTTTACCCTCTAAAGCAACACACACTTTCTGGTCTTTCAACTATCTTTCATCATCAGGATCTACTATATATGGGAAGAAAATGATATTTATAATTTTTCTTTTTACAAATTGTCAACTTTCTCTGTAGAAATATAACGTTAGCTTTGGGATAAACATCATCCAGCCTTTAGAGACACCAGCGATGACTCAGTCTTAAGAGTCTGCTCAGACTGAGAATAGATAAACTCAGCTGCATAAGCTGGAGCCCTTG
Organism: Monodon monoceros; assembly: GCF_005190385.1. Lineage (NCBI taxonomy): Eukaryota > Metazoa > Chordata > Mammalia > Artiodactyla > Monodontidae > Monodon > Monodon monoceros. The sequence goes on along the minus strand of NW_021703778.1, from coordinate 155,972,811 downwards.
ACCTAGAAGAGCCCACACTTCTGTGAGTAAATAAACAGTGACATCATGATGCAATCTAGTAAGTGCTGTTCCACAGATATGACAAATTGAGTCAAAACGATCAAAGTGGGTGTTGCACTCCCACAGCCATTCTTAGAACAATGTAAAAAGCTTTTGAATGAGCCAAATGAAAAGATGAAATTCTGCACTGTTTCTACTTATAAAAAGAACCTTCTATTGCATGACATCTCTATTAGTTAGAAAGCACAGAAATCCTAGTCTCCGTTACCTTCTGACTTTTGATTCTAATGGGCCATATGGTTCCCGATTCTCCTGTAAGTAACTTAATGCTTTGTGTAATTAAGGGGGCATATGCTTCCTGTACATCATCAGTGTTAGATCTCCTTTACACTTGCAGAAACCAACATGGAGCAGGTCATAATCTCACATTTTATCTGCTGCCAGTAAACTTTAAAATTGCTTAATAAAATTCAGAGAAAATGATGATTCATCTTATAGTTTTTGAGATAACTACGTGCATTATTCGGGCTTATTGCGAGACTCCCTGCTCAGGAGAGCATAGCACCTCGTCACTCCCCAGATGCCTGTACCCACGAACAGGCTTTTATAGTGACAATTTGACCAGATATCAGGCAAAGCTAAAATTCTCTTCAGAATTTGTTTATTCTTTCTGAAATTTATGTACTCTGTAGCAACATTCCAACTCAATGATTTTTAAACATCTCACAGGGAACCTTTTTTTTTTTTTTTTTTTTAAATCTATTAGCCAGGCTCTGTAAAGCATACACTGCAGGTGTATGGTCAAACAAATGTGAGTCATCTGTATAATTTTATACTTGAAAGGGACAAAATTTCATATCACCTTTTTGTTTCATGTTCTGAGAATTGACTGTCTTTGATCTTAACTCAAAATAGCTATAGAATTAAGTCCTTTATCTTGATTCCTTATTCTGCTTCAAGTTGCTGGAAGAATGATCTAATTCCTTTCCTTTGTTCTGCCCAGTACACTTTAGAGCTATCAGAAAACACTCGTTTTTACTAAAGCAGTAATTGTCAGAGACCCCAACTAGGAGTCACATCATTGGGTTCTGCACAGATCAGAATCCACTGTAGGCAGTGAGAATTCTGAAACTTGAAAACTGGAATGAAAAGCAAAATGACGTATGGATATGTGAGTTAATTTTTATCTGTTCTGTAGGGCTGTATGTTAGATTGCTATCATGACTGTAATTATTCTGTACCCCTTATCATTTCCATGCCTGTGCTATGTAACTTTGTAATAACTTCCATCGTGACTGGGGAGAACTTTCCTGTCTTTTGATTCTGACCTTACCCGTGGGACTTGCTTTGGTTCAATGAAGGAGGTGGAAGTAACTATACAAGTTCTGAGCCTAGGTTTCAAGACTCCTTGCATGTTTCCAATTGAGTTCTTGTGCTTCTGCCATAGTCAGAGAAGAATGTTCCTGGAAGTTTGTTATTCCTAAGAGAAAGAGGGGAGACATGTGGAGTAGAGCCAACCCACAGATAGATGAGGAACTCACCCCCTATGAGCTGTACACTATAGATGCATGAGAAATACAAGTTTACTTTTGTATGCTTATTGAGTTTTAAGGCGACTTGTTTTGAAGCAAGGGACAGTCAGTCTGCATTTGATTTACCCTTAATAGAACTCCACTGCCAGAGGTGGCTATTCAAGTTTTTCAAAGATCCTTATCGAAATTGACAACAAATGTTTTGTTAATTAGTATATGGTTTGCTAGAAATAACTTTATGGATGAAATGGATAATGTTCAATATATGTCAGTGGCCGTACCACCATAATTATTTGGGTCCTATCACTCCGATAATCCAGCCAGCTCAGCAAACTAATACCTTTCGACCAGGTCTAGAGAGTCATTGTTCTGTGTTCTCTCTACGTCATGCAAGTCTATGTCTTCTGACTGGACTCTATTACAAAAAAAACATTAAAAACAAATAAATAATCATATGACTGATTTTGTGCCTGATTGCTAATAAATGTTTGCCTGTGTGGGAAATTTTTCTGAGACTTGCTTTCATTGTGAAATATGGAGGCAGTTATTAATGCTTTGCATCAAAGTCTTCTGATTATTCATCTTTCATGGGACATTGAACCTTGGTGTTCATGATTAGTAGCACGTTGTGAGAGGCACTTCTTGACTGAGCATTTAATTGCTGCTATAAGACTTCTAGGACTCTTTCCCTTTGCCCTCTGCCATGGCGTCTGGCAATGTTCCCTTTAGTTACCATCTGGGTCCCAGAATGAGAATAACAAAAACAAGGTCAGAGCCTCCAGTCAACCTGCAGTGGACAGATGCCTTTGTTATTTTAGCCTCTGAGGTATTTTTTTTTTTTCCCCTTACTTTAGCATAGCCTAGGCTTACATACCTTTTGATAATGAGGCTACTAGGAAGAGGAGACGTAGCACTTACCTGCCTCTAAACACCTCAAGTGAATGACAGTAATGGAACTTGACAGTTATTGAGTGGATAATCTGGAAAAAGTGAGGTTGATAAATTTCTATACCAGTGACTCAAATATAGCTCCCTCTGCCCAAGTTGAAAATACCGATTGAAACTTTTCTGGACCGAGAATCAACTGATGGGGCTCTAATTATCTCTCAGTCAACAAGCAGATTGTTTTAAATAGGATTCCTGATTTCACATGACCGGGCCTTGCTCTGAAAGCAGGGAGAATATCTGGGTTAGAAGATTTCTGGTGGTTTAGGAATAAATCATATATGACATGGAAGAAATATATTTTTTGGAAAGTTAAGATAGTTAAATAAACTTAGGATATTTTCATTTTAATTTTCTCTCAGCAAATACTCTGAGCCAATCCTGGCAAACGTCTTTACACCCCAGCTGGAAAACTTCACCAGCTCATAGGAAATGGTGTCTCAGAAGCTTTTCACCTCAGGGCTGCTGAGACGGGAGATGGGAGGATTTGCTGAGCATATGTATAATGCATTTCAGTATGCTTTTCATGTGGGCAATCTCATTTAGTCTTCCCACAATACTCTGCTTAAGTATGATTCTTTCAATGAAGGATTCTTCATAAGCAATTGAAGATTAGGTTAGATAAATTGGCCAAGACCACACAATGAGAAGAAATTAGCAGAACTTCGACTTCAGCAGATTCCTTTTCCTCCAGGGTCATGCCTTTTTTCTGCTACAAGCTGCCTTGTGTCCCATCTCCACCAGGATTCTTCCTTAAAACACACAGATGGCATGCTCTTAATTCATTTTAGGTATTTGTGAGCCTTTTTCCTGGGTGACCAAGCACAGGTCTGCATGTTATACACATGATACAGTGGCCCAGCAGTTATGTCCCCCAGAAGATATGTGGTGCTTTTTCTGATCTCTCCCATTGGTCTAATTTTTCTTCTCATCCTTCAATTTCTTGCCATTTTTTCCCCTTTTCTCTATACTTTCTCCATTCAGTGCTGTTTCTTGGGGATTTGGTGAGAGGAAAATGAGTTAGGATTAGATCATTGGGTAAGTAAGTGAGGGAAGAAAGCTGAAGCATTTTGTTTTTCTTTTCTTCTGACCAACTAAATGACCATATATGATTGATAGATTTTTATTACTTCCAAGGGCCTAGTGGTTAAAAATCTGATAAATGTACTTTCTTAAAATGCAACTTAAATGGAATATAGCTTATCTCTTATCTCTTTATACAAAGAGACTGGGAAAGAAAAGAGCAAAAAGTATGCTGGCCTACTTAAGGAGGCAAAGACCTGTACTTCAAAAACTAAGACACTGATGAAAGAAATTGAAACGGACACAAACAGATAGAAAGATACACCATGTTCTTAGACTGGAAGAATCAATATTGTTAAAATGGCCATACTACCCAAGGCAATCTCATATTCAGTGCAATCCCTATCAAATTACCAATGACATTTTTCACAAAACTGTAACAAAAAATTTAAAAATTTGTATGGAAACATGAAAGACCCCAAATACCCAAAACAATCTTGAGAAAGAAGAATGGAGCTGGAGGATCATCCTACCTGACCTTAGACTATACTACAAAGCTACAATAATCAAAACAGTATAGTGCTGGCACAAAAACAGATACCTAGATCAATGGAACAGGATAGAAAGCCCTGAAATGAACCCATGCACTTATGGTCAATTAATCTATGAAAAATGAGGCAACAGTATACAATGGAGAAGACAGTCTCTTCAATAAGTGGTGCTGGGAAAACTGGATAACTACATGTAAAAGAATGAAATTAAAACATTCTCTAACACCATATACAAAAATAAACTCAAAATGGATTAAAGACCTAACTGTAAAACTGGATACTCTAACACTCCTAGAGGAAAACATAGGCAGGACACTCTTTGACATAAATCGCAGCAATTTTTTTTTGGATCCATTTCCTAGAGTAATGGAAATAAAAGCAAAACTAAATAAATGGAACCTAATTAAATGTAAAAGCTTTTGCACAGAAAAGGAAACCATAAACAAAATGAAAAGACAACATATGGAATGGCAGAAAATATTTGCAAACGATGTGACAAACAAGGGATTGATTTCCAAAATATACAAACAGCTCATGCAACTCAATATCAAAAAAACAAACAGCCCAATCAAAAATGAACAGAAGACCTAAATAGACATTTCTCCAAATAAGACATACAGATGGCCAATAGGCACATGAAAAAATGCTCAATATCACTAATTATTAGAGAAACACAAATCAAAACTACCATGAGGTATCACCTCACACCAGTCAGAATGGCTGTCATCAAAAACTCTACAAATAATAAATGCTGGGGAGGGTGTGGAGAAGAGGGAACCCTATTGCACTGTTGGTGGGAATGTAAATTGATACAATCACTATGGAGAACAGTATGGAGGTTCCTTAAATAATTAAAAATAGAGTTGCTATATGATCCAGCAATCCCACTCCTGGGTATATATCTGGAAAAGACGAAAACTCTAATTCAAAAAGATGCATGCACCCCAGTGTTCATAGCAGCACTATTTACAATAGCTAAGATGTGGATGCAACTTAAGTGTAAAAGTGAATGAAATAATGTCAATTGCAGCAACATGGATGGACCTATTGATCATCATACTAAGTAGGTCAGACAGAGAAAGACAAATATCATGTAATATCACTTATATGTGGAATCTTAAAAAATGGTACAAAGGAACTTACTTATAAAACAGAAAGAGACTCACAGACATAGAAAACGACATTTCCATCTATAACACCTTGTTCCATTTTGCAGCCCACATATAGCAGTATTGTCATCGTTATATGTTTAACTTGTTCCCAGATTGGTTAGTCATGGGTATGTATTGCCAAGTACAGTATGTTACACAGAGGAAAATCACTTTGGGAAAGAAGAAGCTTATGCATATGTGTGTGTTTTGTGGAGGATAGTTGTTCATGAAGACTCAGTCCTTAGACTGGAGAACAACACTCTGAAGACGTTTGAGTTACTGCAGGAAACAATGAAAGGAAGGAAACATTAGTCAAGAGTGAAAGGCACCATATGTCCTCCAGTACCTAGGCACAATAGGGAGTCAGCCTAATAGCTATCTTCATGCACCCTTCTGTGTTTAGGTATCGAGGACATATGGTATATTTCACCCTGAACTGTGCATTTCCTAAACAGCTGTAATGTTCTTTTAATGTAGTTTGTGTGGGTCATTATATACAAGAAGAGATGTTTAAAGCACCCCCTTTCTCCCACTCACAGTAATCAAAGGACATTTATACTTGTCAATGTATGCTTCTAACTATTGAGTTATTCCAGTTTTGGTATGTTACCTGCCCAACCCCTTCCTTTTTCCTCTCTCCCGTTCTCCACATATCTATTTTTCTCTCTTCATTTCTCGATCTGATTCCCTTTTCCTCTTTTTCTATTTTCCATAGTTAGTAAACGGTAAATTTGAGGAAAGGGAGTGAAAACTCTTTCAAGTTGTCTTTAAAGTAACAGCTTGCATATCAAAACTGTTTGTGTACACTTTTATTTTTAAAATATTGAACAAAATTTGGATCTCAATTTCAAGTTTTGGATTTCAAACATATTAGTCAAAGTAGGAAGCTGTGTTCATTATCTCCTAAACCGTCATTTTTTTCCTTAGGGACATTTTATGCTTCTTCCGAATTCAGCACAGCCAGTTCTGATATGCAACCTGTGACTTAGAAATAGTTTAATGGGATTCGTAGATTCAAACAGTAAAATACACCCTGATTGTGAGACTGAGAAAGAGAAACTTATAAAGGTTGAGGGGAGAGTAAATCAAGATAAAAATCATATAAACCTATAGTAAAGGGTATGGATGAAAGATATACTTTCAGGGAGATATTTCTGATGTGAAATTAATTTGGCATAAGTGTAACAGCTAAGGAGACAGTTCATCCAAAATCGATGAAGATGATTGATAGCTCAAATAAGACACAAATGACACTATCTTAGAGAACAATTATTTCTCAAGTTTTGTTGGGGGATGGGGGGATGAAAACTTACAGTACTCAATAAGGACCTAAATAATTACTTACTTAAATTAATAGTGACTCAAAATTTAAAAAGGAAATACTGGTGTGTAATGGAATAGAACACTACAACTTCACATGAGGACATTTTATTATAGTTTTGAATTATGATAAATGACAGAACTACCTCATTTTAAATGAATTTACTTAAATCTACGTAGTTCTATTCTTTGAAAATAGAGTTTTTAAATATTTTTCTTAGTTATGGTAGTGGGAGAGATGTAACCATATTTTTTCTTAAAGATTAAGGAACTGAAATGCACACACAGAAGTGTTCAAGCCAGTCTTTATTAATGAAGCCACCTGCTCTCAGCTCTTTGCATTTGGTAATAAATGGAGCTGGATGGGTACAGATTAGGTTGCAAATTCTTCCAGGCATTTTCTTTAGTGAAAAAAAAAAAGTTTTTTTGGAACATACTATATGCTGTAACCACATTCAAATGTTTTAACATCAGTCAAATAGCTTTTCAGAAGGGTACAATTGTATTAAAGCTAATTTTACTACCTTGGAATTTATGGTACTTAATGTCTACAAAAAGTTTGCTTTTGTTCAATTTCTGATAAAAGGATTAACCAAGTAAAACAAAGCAAAATAAATATGATATGGCAGTCTCCTTGAGAAAACATATTGCTTGATTGGCATAAGTATTTCTAAAGGTTTGTACAAGATCTTTATGACAAGCAAGTTTATGTATACTACTACATTAAAGTAGGAGAAAATTATCAATATTAATTACTCAGGGTCTTTTGCTATATAAAGTGACATTTATTTAAAACTATTTTTAATTCTTATTTAACAGTAATATACTTTCTTCCTTCCTTAATTAGTCCATGCAAAGATTTTTATTCTGTTTGCATCAAGGTTCCAGTCACTTACAAAAATTGACAGTCCTTTGTGCTGAGGACCATATGTGGCAAAGAGAAGCAGCTCAAGATTGAGACGCCTAACACCTGGCTTCTTACCCCACCCCTCCCCTAGTTTGCTACACCAACTGCAGGCAAATGATTTAACTTCTCTATTTCTAATTGCCTTACATACAAAATGAAAGTCTATATCTAGGGCAATGCTTCTTAAACTTTTGTATGCATACAAATCACCCAGGGTCTTGTTAAAAATGAAGATTCTGACTCAGTAGGTCTGTGATGGGGCCTGAGATTCTGCATTTCTATGAAGCTCCCGGTTTATGCTGGTGATACAGGCTCATGCTGAGCAAAAAGGCTCATTCCAGTTTCTTGTAGTCCTTGGCTGAACAATAGAAGAACCTAGGCAGATTTTTAACAATACCAATGCCTGAGTCCTACCTCAGACAATTGAATGAAACTCTCGATGTGTGGTCCAGGTCCAGGCATCAATATTTTTAAAGTTACATAGGTGATGCAAAAATGAAGCCAGGATTGAGAATAACTGTTTGAGATAATACCTGATTTCTGTTCAAGCTCTATGAATGCCTTACTAGACAAGATATACTTTGTAAAATCATGCGTTCTATTGCAAAATGGGACAACCTGTCAACTACAGAAGATTGGACAAGATAATGGATAATTTTTGAGATAGCGAATTCACACTAGTGCTGTGTGTCTTCACCGAAAGGAGCAAAACAAGAAAATTGAAAAATGTAATTGAATACCACCGAGAGATCCAAAGGGAGATGAAGAATCCATTTTTGAAAAAAAAATGGTTTAGCTTGGTGCAAAGATTGTAACACGAAGCAAAGAAAAGACAAAGGTCAAGGCCACATTTAATTAATCATGGGAAAAGCCACATGCAATTAACAGCTGTGTGGGATAAATATCCATGTCTGTGTGCTTGTAAAGGCGAAATGGATCTTGCTTGAGTGTGGTCCTATGACCGCAGGAGAATGTTCAGTTACTCTTAGTTGAGCTAACCAATCCTTTGGTCCCATGGGACAAAGAGTGTCCTTCCCATAATTATAATTATGGGACCCTTTGTCCAAACTCTTGATTTAGTTTTCTGCCTGACACTTAGGACCTTCTGACATATCACAGTATATATTTCCTTTGCTTATATTAAAATATAACGGGGGAAACTTCTGTCTTATTTTCCTTTTGTATCCAGGTAGGTGCCTGGAATAGTGCATTAGCACAAAATATGTGTCTTGGGTAAATATTTGTTGAACAAGCAAATAAATGGAAAAAAGATACTTATAAAAGAACAATGAAATAGCAAAGCAAGAAGGGAGGATAAACAAAATAATTTCAGAAGATCTAAGGATCCATTTTGACTCTTCCTACTGGCTGGAGAAATCTTTTGTATGAAATCTTGGCCTTATAAACTATGTTTCTTGATTATTTTAAGATGTTTATAGCATAATGCTCTCATTGAGTAACAAAATATAATTTAAAATTCCAAAAAAATTCTAAAATTTTATGAGTAAAATATTTCAAATATCATACTAGGTACTTAAATGATTAAAAAATCCTTAATTCAACTGCAGAAAATTACTCTTTCATATTTGCAAGATGAATTGAAAACTTTCAAGTTATGTGGGGTTATTTTTTGCCTTTTCAGAGAGCTCAATAATTTTCTGATTAGATATTCTGTCCTTTGGGGCCATAGTTGATTCCACTATAAAATAATGGCAGACTCCTATTCTAAATTCTGGAAAAAATTTGTTCTAAATTCATTCTAAATTCTTAGACAAATTTAAGGTTGGTAACAATGAGAATCCAACAATGGGCTGAAAAGATTGACACTTTTTCCATGTCCTAACTTTTGGGTCAATACAATGGGAATTTTTATCTGGGTGCGATCTGGGTATGAAGGAAAATTTGTTCACTTAACAAATCTAGAAAGGGTGCAGTAGAGCCTATTCCATGGTCTTTCAATGTTACGTATGACTGGAAACAAGGGAGGCAAAAGGAGACACTGGCAGCAGTGGTGTGGTGTATGTTTATTTTCTGGTTTAATGAGATCTTCGTTAGTATAAACGCTTATTAAACAATTTATGAGGGTCAGCTTAATTGATGATTTCCTGATAGTGTTAATGAATATTTTACTTTATTGGTTTTGTCTTTCAATTTCCTATTCTTTAAAGTATGCATAGGAGGGGAAATGTCTGACAACAACAGCTCTATTTACAGGCTCTAAAAAATATTTTATGGGGTCTTTAATGGTATTTTGGAACTTGCTTTTGCCATAGTGTGTTTAGATAACTATAGCTTCCTTTCTACTGGACTGTACCTCTCTTCTGATTTTCTCTGCTCTGCTCCATATTAAAATTTGGAAAATCTAAATCAACAACAATTATCTTTTATTTCTCAAAATACTGCAGAAAACAGATAGTTGAGTTCATTTGTGTTAACAGACACTTGAATCAAATTGTGAATTTTAGAGAAAATATATTCTTATTTGTGTTTAATAATGTGGTTGAATCAATGGAAAAAAGGAGATGACCGCTTATAAAGAGAGGCCTATTTCCCCTCCATTAAGTTTAATTGCAAACATTTCAGGCGTACTGAATCACTGCTGACCGTAGGCCACTTCATTGTCACTCTGTGGTCATTGTGGTGGCTGCTTGTGGGTGCAAGTTTTGTGTCTTCAATTAGTTGTGGGAAGAAAATTGTAAGCATAATTGTGAATATTGTAGGGGCCCTTTTGTAAGTTGCTCATGAAAAGGAAAAAAAAAACAAATAACTTTTAAGAACGCTTTGGCTTACTAAAACCTAAAACTTTTTACTTCATGGAAGTTAAAAAAACAATTCCTTTATTTTTGGTTCTCTGTATTAGTCTGGTAGAACAATCTGAAAAACCATTTATGAGAAACTTTAAAATGTACTTTGAGAAAACCATCATAACTATATTTTAAAATTGTTTTGCAAAGCCCTGGGCAGTTCAAAGAGCCAAACAAACAAAAGGTATAAAATTACTTTAGTTGTTCTCAAGCCTGTAACCATCAGAGTAAAACAAAACTGGAGGCTTTGGGTTGATTATAGAAATAATGCAGCCAGAGGTGCCAATATAAGGCAGAATTTACTAGACATTAAAAAAGAGAAAGTCCTGGCAAGTTAGGTCTTGGGGTCATGGGGTCATACTACCTAAAGCATCATGAACATGCAAATATTTTCTGAAAGGAAATATTTTAATAGATATTTAGTAACTGGAGTCAGAAGGCAAAATAAACAAAGGGGGATCACAATGGTGACAGCCTCGGAATAAATTTTCTACGTGGTAGATGTAATTAAGAATTCAAGTTCAGTACCTATTTGCACTAAATTCACTACGGTAAATTCAGTGTTTAAACAAAAAAGGTAGAAATAATAAAGGTTGAGCAGTGGACTTAAGTTTTCTTATCTGATTATAAGCAGAAATGGCTGCTAATTCTAGGGTGCATATAGCTTCAGGGATCCAACATAGATATAGCCTTAGGTTTAAAAAAAATAAGGCAGAAAAGTAAAACCAAAGAAGTATATATATATATATATATGTGTGTGTGTGTGTGTGTGTGTGCCAAAACACACACAGAAATCGCCCCCACATATCGCCTTATGTATAGGTATGCATATAAAGGCAAAGAAAAAATAATGAAAAATAAGAGTATGAAAAGCAACTAAAGTAGTTACTTATAAGATGGGGGGTGAGATGGGCCTGGAGAGGGGAACTTCTGTTATATAATTTTAATTTTTTACCAGAAGTCATGTACTGATTTTGTAATTATTTTTAGGAAATTAGTAAAAGACAAAAAGGAAAATAAAATTTAGGCCTTTGAGACAGAAAGTGAAAAGCTAGAAGGTGATTAATCTTTCTAAGTTTCAAAGTTGGTAGTGTGGCCAGAGGCAGCAAATAGAAAAGTCAGAAGTTTGAACTTCGTAAACACATTTCTCCTGCGTGGCCTTTGCGCCTGCTTGTTCCTTTGCTTAAAGCTCTCCTCACAGATAGTTACAAGACAGATTCCTTCACTTCATTTTTGTCTCTGATAAAATGTCATTTCTTTGTATGGTCCTGATTCCTCTTTCTAAGATATTACCTGCTAGCCTTCCCCCATCTCATTACCTTGAATTAGTTTCTTTCCTAGCATTTTTCACTGAATCTGACAGATATTCATTTATTTTACATTAATGTATGTTTCCGGCACTAGAATGAAGGCTCCGTGAGGGCGGGGTCTTTGGCTCTTCCTCTTTCCCAGCACTTACAACAGTGCTGGACACATAGTAGGTGCTGAAAACATATATATTGAAGAGGAGAAGGAATTGTATAGATGCTATCTTATTAGATACTGTTAGGAGAAAAAGCCAAATAAAATGGAACCTAAAACAGGATAACAAACATAATATAACCAACCCTTTTGAAAGTTAACTTGTTCCACTTACAAATAAGCATTATACTTTATCTTGCCTTTCACATCTCTTGGGTATTTGAATGTGTCTCTTGGTATTAAATGGAGAATTTAAAATTAAAGTACAGTATAGGGAGAATTCTAGCTTAATACTAGGTCTGTACTATCTCTTCCTAGTAAGGATGTTTTTGACTTGTACCATAGTCCCTAATTTCTCATCATTTCTACATGTGGCTTCCATAGACAGTTTCAAGGAAGAAAATTATGGCCTGGAAATGTTGTCTTAGACTCAAAAGCAACTTACTGCAGAAATACATACAGTAAAAACACTTCTCAGTCATAATGTTGAACTTATATTTTTCTTTAACCCATGTTTTCTATTTAAGTAATTATTACTGGGCATTCCTATAAGCATACAACAACAAGAACACACACACTCAAATGTAATTCAAAAAACTTTTAGTTATTGTCTATATTTTATAGGGGGAATATGCTATCTGAGTTTTATCCTGGATTTTACATGCCAAATAAAAATCAATATGAAATTCTCTCTGAAGTTGTTCAAAATTGTTGGCTTTACAAATCCCCTCTCTCATATACACACTTGGTAATACAGCATGTGCCAGCTTTTAGAGCAAATAACACCTGCCTTGAATACAATAAATGGTGAAAATAGAATTCTCCAGAACTTCAACTAAAATGAAGATATTGGGGAGGATAATTTATTATTCTATCTACAGTGCAAGAAAACTTGCAAGATACTGATTTTTATTGGTCTCTCCTCTTATATTTTATCATCAACACTGCAAAATTAATTTCATTCTGTTGCTTAATTGAGTGACTAGATTAATCTATAAAATATGTATAAAAATCACAAAGTAAGCAAGTGGAATAGTGAATTTAACTTGCAAAGTGCTTCAAATAAGCATGTGAGATATTATTAATGTTATGAATGCTAGACACCAAAAGTAGATTTTTATATAAACTAATACAGTAAAGAAAGAGAACGAATGTTCAGGTACATATACATTTCTGACACTGAGGATAATCTAGGAAAAAAAGTTTGTTTTAATTTCAATAGCTAAAGGTGAATGGTATGTTTGTTTGTGTGTGTGTATATTAATCACCATAAGGAATACAGCATAATCTTTATGTGACAAGTTAGAATCTTAGAATTGGTCGACATTTTATGACCTCCGCCTGATTCATCACAGTGTTGGAAATGTGTCTAAAAAATGTGGAATTATGTGTAAGAATGCAGATTCCAGGACCCTAAAGTCTAACATTCTGGGTTTTAAAAGCATTTCTCTAGCATCCCAAATTTTGAGAACTACTCATTGGCAATATTATTAAAGAGATAATAATACAATAACTATATAATTATAGCAATATAATACTAATATCTAATGTTTCAATTGTGTTTATCATTTACCACCTTTCTAGTTATGTTACATGTATTAACTCCCTTAATAATTGCAAGTAACCTCTATGGCAGATAGAACTACAAGCTTCATTTTACTATTGAAGAAAGAGTGGCACAGGTTAAGTCATTTGACCAAGTAACACAGTGTGTAAGTGACAGAAGGCTGGAGCCAACAATGGAACTAAGGGAGCCTGTTTCCTGAGTTTGCCATATTAACTCTTTCAGAATTCCCTTGGGCCTGATCCATGCCAAGAACTGTGGGTCAGAGGTGAACACGACACAGCCCACTCCCTAAGGTCCTTAAAGTCTGGAGGGGAGACAGACAAACACTAAGACAAATGAAAATCTGATTTAGGTATAAGATGATCAGGGAGGAGAGGAAAGACTATTAACCTCTGTAGAGTAATCTAGAGAAAGGACTGAGTGGAAATGGCAGATAAGATGGTAGCAACATTCCATACAGTATCAGTTGTGTTTGCAAGGTAACAGAACATTAGAGCACAGCACATTTAGGAAAAAGCAATTATTGTGCACAAATACAGCGTGTAGGATGAGGGCACGTGGAAGGCAGTAAAGCTGGAGGGGTAGATCAGGGCAAATCATGAAGAAAATGGCTTCACTGGCCGTACCAAGTCCATAGGCAAAGGTTGTATAGATTTTATTCTATGACACTAGTGCCCCCTGAGTTGTGCAGGGCAAAACTGACATTAATGTATGCAGTGGGGGAGGAGTGGTCATGGGACAGTGTTAAAGAGGGAAATGGTAGGATAAGATTTGCTGCAGACTTAAAACAGTTTTCTCTAAAGCATGCATAGGAAGAGCATAACCCACCTGAAATATAATTGAATTTGAGACCTAGTCAAGTCTGATTTGGTCTAATGGCAAGGGGTTTTTTCAAAATGAACAATTTTAAGGATAGAGTATAGAAAGACCTGAAAACAGCCATCTGCTATGAAGTTCAGTGTTCAGTGTTCACCTGGACTCTTTTCTCAGGATTCTTAAAAATGTATATATGTTCATAAAGTTGTCACTACTGAGGGCAAGGACTCTATCAAAGAAATGAGTTATAGACTCAAGAAAAGTAACAACTGACTTAGGGCAGGGCTGCCATGTGGTACACCGCTTGGGTCTTGCTGTAGATACTGCATTTTGCTCTGTCACTCAAAAAACTTATGTGGGAAAGATACTAACAAGCTCAGATCAAGACTAGTCCTTAAGCTGGGCTTGGTGGGCAGGGTGGCTTTGTCTGGGGCATCCTTGTGGATAGGAGGGCAAGCACCTCAACTGCTGCCCAGGGCAGGCATCTCAGAGCAGTATTGCCAAAGCAAGTTTCAAGTGATGCAGCAAAGCAGACAGGAGCTGAGTACAAGCTTCTTAGGGAACCAGAAAGGATTCATGAAAGAGGGAATAAGTTAAACATTGCCAACAAATTGAGGGATGGAGAAAAGTCTATATAAATCGAAGAATAGAGAAAAATCTATATAAACAGGAAAGCAAAGTTTAGAGACTCCTGAGAAAATGATTATGGATGAATTGCTAGGAAAAAAAAAGAAAGTAGTACAAGTAAGCAGACTAGGTTAAAAAGAGTCATAGGAAAAGAAAATAAAGTTAATAAAAAAGGAATTTTTTAAGATGCGGTACATCTGGTAATGTTAATGTGGAAATGCAAATAACCAGGGATGTTCCTGACTTTCTAAAATAGCCATCTGATAAGTCCTTAGCCAGGATTCAATCTTGTGCAGGTTTGATGCCAAAGCCTGCCTTCTCGTAGTTATAGCAACTTGACCAATTCTGTGAGTTTTAGTGTAATTATGATTCATTACAGAAAGCCACAGAATTTCCTCAAGGGAAGGCTCTACCCATCTAAGGCACTTTGCAAGGCTGGGTGGGGAGGGGTGTTCCTGTACAGATAAAAGTGAAGTGGGACACATGATCTGCTCATACTTGCAAAAATATGCTATCATGCTCTTCCTTAAAGGTACATTTTAAGAACTGCATATTCCTGGAATGGGACAGTCTTCATTTGTTGATTTTTTTTTTTTTTATGGAGACAATTGATTAAGATAAAGAATAGCAAAAATATTGCGTTTGTTTGCATGGGCAATTATAAACACTGAAGATACGTATTAATAAATACATTTTAAATTACTTTGTGTGTAGGCTGGTGAATGAGTGAAATCTCTGAGTTTATACTTGAACTTAAGAGCTTTTCAGAAATGCAGAATCAATCATATAAGAGTAGATTATAAGAATATCCTAAGTATCTGGGTAAGTGAGCAGAAAAGTACCTGATGAGTTTTAGTGTCAGCCAATGCAGTGTAAAGTGATGAAGAATAAAACATAACATAACAGTGAGCATAAAAAAAGGCCTCTGGGGTATTGATTCCGGTTCTTGACTCACAGTTCATGCTGGTAGCATTTGCCTTGCAGCTGCTGAGTCTCTCTTCTCCTCTATATTGTCCTTATTTATCATTGCATAACTTGGCCCAGCACAATGGCTTGTGTGGATCAAGAAATGTGTTTTAAATCAAGCAAAATTTTTCCCAGTCATTTCAGCCCTTCGCATAACTATGTAAGTGGGGCCACAAAACACGAGATATTATCAGGAAGGACACTGGAATGCAAATCAAGTATTTGCCTGATGGCAAGAGATAGATTATACATAGACACCTGTGATGATGTGGGCAGTTGTGGTTTCTGCACTTTGAGAAGGTAAAACATTGAAAAGACATGCAAAGGAAGTGCACAGTACTTAAGATGGGAGCGAGGATGCTGTGCTGTAGCATTAAAGAGAATCTGTGAAGGTGATGGTTAAAAACATATAAGTTATTGAGGTTGTAACTAAAAGAAGTCATAATAATTTTCTATAGTTATCATATGTGCGCTCTTAAATAAGGTATACACTTCCTCATTTATATCTCCCAGCAAGCCTGTAAGGTAGAGAGTGTAATGTTTTCTTTTTATAAGAGAAGGAATTGAGCCCTGAGAGATGGCGAAACTGGCCACATTCTGGGAAGAGTCATTTCTTGAACTCAAGGTCCGCTGAATTCACAAAAGTTTCAAAATCAAAATCTGAAAAAAATGTGAGGCTTTCATTTGAAATGGGAGTATGTGACATTAAGTATATGTACTTGGAAATACTAGTCCACATGGTAAAGAATTTTTTTTTTAGTTAAGAGGAAATATAAATGGGCTTGGAAAGGATTGGACAATGTTACTCAATATTCGCTAATATAATTTGGCTCTGGATTTACATTTAAAGTGAAACTAAGGACCCCCACCCTCGTCCCATGTCTTCCTGTGGAGTCCTCCTCTCTGGGAGCATTGCAGTGCCAAGGTTTCTAAAGCAACCTGAAGAGCCTTTGACTTTGAAAACTGCGACTTTTAAGTTGTAATTGAAGTTCTGTTTGTGGTAAGATTTACTAAATGTCACTAAATATGATCATAGAAGAAAAGAACATGAGGCCAGGTGGTGGAGGTAGAATATTTGTTAAGAAATTCCTTTAGCCCAACAAAAATTTTTCTAGGCATTATAAGATAATAATTACAATGGAAGTATTCCCAAAATTTACAATATTCCAAATCAAACTGTTAATATAGTACAATTATTCAGGCGCACTGTGTTTGTCCTTATAGTGGTTGCACAGAGCAGAATCAAAGACCTTGAAAAATTTAAACAGATCATAGTAACAGATTTTTTACTATTATTATTTTTCATTTTCTAATCTGTGTTTCCCCATTACAGAAGATATTGATGTGTAATTCCAAATGGTTTTCAATGTACAAAGCTATGGAAAGTAATACATTGGGAAAGCTTACATATATTTATTTATTTATTTTTGGTAGGGGTTTGCTGGTTTGAAAAATTTTTACTTCCTAAGAATGATAAAGAATGAAGATAATGAGAGTACACATTATATAGCTTCATTATGTAATTGTAATATATGTATTTGTAAAACTATATTTGTGAAATAAATAATAAGTCATGACAACAGGTAATGTTATACTTAAAAAGTATTTTCAATGTTTAACAAAATGATAAAGTCCATGCCCAACCTTCAGTCTTCTTGTGAACTCCAGCAGTTCAGTCAAGCTTTTCAGTGTTGAGAGATGAAAGGTTGAGAGTGCAGGTTGAAAGATAGAAGGTGACACATTTAGATGCTTATTATGCCAAGGCTCTGAGGTCACACATTTCTGTAGCAATAATTATAGCTCACATTTAATAAACCCTTGCTATGTGAAAAGCACTGTTAAGTGCTTTACATGCTCCGTATTATTTAATTCTCAGAAAGATTCCATAAGGTGATACTCTCATTATCTCCATTTTTAACAGAGAAGGAAATTTAACTTATTATTAATTAGAATATTAAACATTAATATTAATTAACCAAGTTAGGCCAAGATGGGACAAAGTTTTCAAGTGCCTGATTACAAATTCATACTCTGAATTATTAGGTTATAATACAGAGATATCATAAATTAGTTAAAGAAAGAAAATCAGTTTATGAAATAAACATGATCTAAATCATTTTAGGTCTCAAACTGACTAACCAACCAAATATACGTGTATGATGGGATAGGTGAGAATGGGAAGAGTTGGTTATTTGTATACATTAAAGTATTTTACTCCATGTAAGTAGGTAATATTTTTTTTTAAATGAAGGGGAGTGGAAGGTTTCTACTATACAAACAGGTTGGAAAAGCCTTTTAAGGCTCATTTTAAGTGTACAGATAGACTGTTATGGATACAGAGAAACTATGGATAAAGGATAAATATCTCCAGTTGTTCCCATATAACTAGTGGTCCAAGAAGGGAAAAAAATGTATTAGAGTGCTATTTGCAACTTTTCAAGAAGAAAAAAACAAGTAAATAAAATATCTGTGGAATAAGACTGCTTGGTAAAAAGGAATCTTTGCTTTGTGGTTATGGGGGTAATAATGACATTTATTGCTTGGTGTTGAAAACATCATATATATATATACAATGCATTTGAGGATGTTTTTCAAGTGATATAAATAAAAAAAATAGTATGTGATAAAGGCAATTAGAACTCGATCCAATTCACGTAACACTTAGTAGCTCTATAGTTACTGCTAAATCATTTTAAAATACAGTGCTCTGATATGCCCAGGGAAGATTTATTAGTAACAGAAAATATGTCATTGTAACCACTGATACTTTAGTAGCTGGTGATAAAGTAGCTAGAGATAGAGAGAGTAGAATTAATTCAGAAACAGTTGGCTTTTCTTGGGTATCAGGTGTAGCTGACTGGGCAGGTGATGTCTAATTGTTCCAGAGCTGTTTTCTAGCAGTCTTTTAAGTCAGCACATACTTGGCTGGACCTGGACACAGGCAACCATAAACTCAAGTGATCCAGACTCTCTTCTTTTCTAAACTAATGTTGTTCAAACTGCTGATCACCATGTATTATAGTAGAAGGTTGTGCAATCAGTTTAGGTGGTCTTATCTACCATTTCTAAATGAAATAGATATGCAAGAACTGTCGATGTCCCAATGCATCTCCTGGACTAAGGGTGATAGTTTTATGAAAACTTCTGTTTGAACCATAGAGGTGTATGAAAGGGGTGGGAGTTGGGCAATGGAGAATCATAGAGACTTGTGTATGGTTCATAAAGTAAGATGTCTGTATTTCTGACTGAATGGAGACTAAAACTATGGATAATGTTGCCTTAGACACAATTATGTACAAGCGATAAAAATTCCCAGTGTGGTCACCCTATAACTTTGGGGTCTCTCTAGTCCAACTCTTGGGACTTCTATTTAGGAACATGATTCATTCTACTTTCTGTGTCTGTAGAGCCCATCCTATCCTTCTATGATGTAAACTTCATTCTGGTGCTCAGGCAGGGGAGATTTCTAAATTATCTCTTTGTTGATCAGTCCAGATTTTATGCTGCTTCCAAATTCCACATTCCTGCTTAGAACTATTTAATGGTTCTCCATATGTTCAAGGTTAATTATAAACTCTTTAATCTGGCATTAAATGATTCTTCAGCAATTGGCCCTTACCAGTATTTTGAGCCTCGTTCCCTATTGTTAGTATACAAAGACCTAAGATTCTGCAGTACCAAAACACTTGCTGGATCCAGGATGCATGAAGGGACTTCACACCTTTATGTTTAGACTTCATTCTGTCCTTGTTCACTGTTTATTCCTCTCTTTGTAAATCCATAAACCTTCCATTTGTTCCCTATTCATAATCACCTCCTCAGTAGGATTTTCATTGACACTCCCTATCCCTAGCAACAGTAGGATGGTTCATCTTTTCTGCCTTCGTGATTCTTTACAAGGCTGTCTTCTCCTATTGTGTCTTATATAAAGTTTTATTCCAAGTTTCTAAAACAGTACTTGACTATAGTAAGAGATTAATACTATATATTTGTTGGATGAATAAATGCCAATAATCATGTAAATATATGTTATAAAGAGGTATCATTAATATTTGCTGGACACATTTATTTGATTGTTTCTCCCCTTTTTTCTAAAACTGAATACCTATTGATTAATATACCAACACTTCAAAATTTGAAATGGATTTCTACATGATATAATGAAATCATCATCATTTAGTAGACGTGAGGCTTTGAGCCCTGCAAATAACTGCTTGCCTAAGCTGCTCTTGATGAGTTATTATTTTAGTCTGCAGAACAGTAAAGGGAAATGATTTGTTTGTGTATTTATAAATAGTTTCTGGATCATGTGTGTTTATGGGATTTTGTGGGGAGAAGAGTAAGAAGCAATGCTATAGGAACAACAGTAGAGAGAATGGGAAAGAGATTGTAAAAAGAAGAAAAAAAGTGTTCTTAATATTTTTTTCACCAACAATTTTGGGTTCAAAGAGCATTTGTTATCTCCCAAGAAGTATAAAATAACATTCAAGGCTCAAAATTTTATTGGTCTTTATTCATCATTGAAATTTATTCATCTTGAAGTAACAGGGAATAAATACAAACTAAAAGTGTTGTTTTCAATTGTTTTAAATTATTATTTTATACAGCAGGTTCTTATTAGTTATCTATTTTATATGTTTTCAATTTTTTAAAACAAGCAAAACTGAATTAAAATGGGTAGTATGCTTGATTTTTTTAAATGCAAAGAAAATAATTACCCAAGATAAATTAAAATTTTGATCTTTATTATTTTGTAGACGTGTGCTTATCCTCCTTGTGGAATAATAAAGAATTTTCCTTTACCCTTTGAACATGTACCCTAAATTAGATAATTTTTCTTGGTATGTAGTTTTTCAATCACACTACTGCTGTAATAGATAATCAAAGGGGGATTGAATCCCTATCTTACAAATGTAATCATAAATAGGTATTTCACACTAATGTTGGCAAGTGTGATCTGAAATACTGGACACGTGTAACATAAAGAGATTAAGCTGACATTTGTGTTTCTGATAGTGAGGTGTGGATTCCAGAGACACAGAGAGTTAGAGGATGGTGGACGTGGACATCAAAGTTCAGTGTTAAAGAGGGAGTGGGGTGGAGAGTGAAGGCAGTGACTAAATTTTATAAAACTTTCTTTCGTGATTACCATTGGGCTTGACAGTGTACTATGTATGTATTTTTATTGATTATTTTCAAAGGAAGGAGTATAATATATATTGGGTGTTGCTATGGGTCATGATTCCCTTAAAATAACCCTATGAAGTACTCTTATAATCTTTTAATAGCCCATGGACTATCCTTTATTTGTGTGTGTGTGGGGGGGTGTCAAACAACATGTGAGTATTCCTCAACAAGCATTTTCCACTCTGTGTTTAAAATACTGTTCCCACATTCGCAATATGAAATCTTTGTAGGTAGGGACTCTACCCTCAGGCTGCGTAATAGGGTTCACTTTCTTGGACTCTGTGTTTTAGAGGACCCCATTCTGGTCCTGCTCTAGCCCTGCCCTTTTCTGTGGAGCAAAAGCCCATAGGGCCAAAGAGAGGTACCTACCTGGGGCCATGTCATATCCCCCTCATTTATAGACTATTCCCTCTAGCAACTTTTTATGAAAGTGAGCATAAACTCCTAAATCCAGGATTCAGGGGCTGAGCATGACCCAGCCCCTGCCTCCTTTCCTGGTACACTTTACCTTGCTCATTCACCTCAGGAAAGGCACTTATATTCTTTGAGCACATGAAGCTCATTCTTGCCCTAGGATCTTGCCTCTGCCTCCTACGCCAAGATCTCCATCCTGAAGGATGGATTTCTTCCTGTTGTCAGGCATCAAGTGAAATGTCATCTCAGAGAGGCTTTCCCTGACCATCTATGTCAAAGTAACTCTTTCTTCTTTTTATTATTTTTTTTAAATGTTCTACTCTGTGTGTGTGTGTGTTTGTGTGTGTGTGCATTGGTCTACGTGGTATACAAATTCCATGAGAATAGAACTTTGTCTTCTTTATTGCTGTCTTGTCCTCTGCCAACCATCTAGTGCCCAGAATAGCACCTAGAACATGAGACACTCAATAAAACATTTGATGAATCAATGATTATTGAATAAATTGTCTGGGATAATCTATGTGTTCAATAAATGTATACTTTTTGAAGGAATTAATGAATTAAAATTGATTAACAATCAGTGAATGAATGAAAGGTCAGATCATTCTTCTGACTCCAAAGCCCATGGTTGTTTCACTGTTACACACTACTTGTGCCCATGTTGTGAACTCTACTGGACCCCTACGCTCTTACGAAGGTTGAGACAAGAGGAAGGTTGTACACTGTAAGATTTTTTGCATATTCTTTTCTTTCCTGACCTTGCATTGTGACATGACAGATCCTCCCATCAATAAGTGGAACCTATCTCTCCTCCCTTTGCATCTGGGTCAGCCATGTCACATGGTTTGCCCAGTGAGTTATTGGCAAATATTATGCCAGCAGAGGAGCTGTCCCTCTCTTGCTGCTCTGGGAAACTCTAAGACCACCATGTGAAAAAGCCGAGGTTATTCTACTAGATGATGAGAAACATCCGATCCAGTCCTCCCTGTTGTCTCAAGTGACTGGATATCAACTGCCAGGTGTGTAGGTGTGACACCATCCTGGATTATCCCTCCTTCAGTTGACCTTTCAGATAACCACAGACAAGTGATCATGGTCAGCTGATATCAGCTGAGCTGGCTCGGTCCAGAAGAATCATCCAGCCAACCCAAAGAACTGTGAATCAGTGATAGTTTTAGTTCACTGAGTTTGAGGGCAGTTTGTTACAGGGCAAAAGCTAACATAATGAGGCTGTACGGAAAAAATAAAAACTGGTCTTACTATAACCATGTCCTCATAAGTTCAGTTAGCCTTTTAAAGTATAAATATTAAACTCAAGCACAGAGAATTTATTTTACAATGTCCAGTCCTACAAACTCTATTACTAAGATGCCTCACTTAACTTAGGCAGAAGAAGAAAGACTAGGCTTTGCTTTTTTTTTTTTTTTGCGGTACGCGGGCCTCTCACTGTTGTGGCCTCTCCCGTTGCGGAGCAAAGGCTCCGGACGCTCAGGCTCAGTGGCCATGGCTCACGGGCCCAGACTCTCCACAGCATGTGGGATCTTCCCGGACCGGGGCACGAACCCGTGTCCCCTATAGCGGCAGGCGGACTCTCAACCACTGTGCCACCAGGGAAGCCCTAGGCTTTGCTTTGATATAGTTAATTTGGATAATGAATCATATTGTGTACCTCGTAGGTGATATTTGAGTGACAAATTGAAAATGAGTCACAACTTAAATACTTTGGTGGTTGAATTAGAATAGATGAAAGCCAGGGCTTGTCCTAAATGCTGACATCACAGGATTTGCCACGAGCATATAAAGTTGGAATGACAGCAGTGGGGCTGCAATTTTATAATGCTCTGTTTGATCCATGACTCAGATGAATTTTGATTTTGTAAATTATACTAAAGTTATGGCTGAACATCAGACATTTTAATATTGGATGGCCTATTTTGATACACACACTGACACACACCATGTTATTTTGCTTAAAAATCATTGAAAGTTTTGCTGAGAAAAGTTTTGGCCTCCAAGCATATTCCAGTGAATGATTCTAATACCACACTAATCTGATACTTGAATTTCCAATATTATAAAAATTTGCTGCCCATGCTGCCACTGTTGATGCTTACTTCTGCTAAACCAGATGTCTGTTATCTATCCTGCCACCTACACATTAAACTGCTAATCTCAGAGAAGAAAAAATGAAATATCTTATTTTTGTTGTTGCTGTTACATTGAAGGATCCCTAAGATGTAATGCTGAGGCAGATTTTTATCATAATATAATTTATTATAACGTATTCACTTGTCTTCTAACATTCCTCTAAGTCAATTTGGGTACTTTGAACTGTCGTGCCAGTAGCAATATGGTACAATCTGTAGCTTATTGCTTCCCAACTGGAAAATCGTGTATGCCATTCTCATGCCTCCTATAAATGGTTTGTTTAGGCCACTTCAAAGTGCCATCTGCCAGTATAGGCACTACCATTGGAATGAGAGAGTTCCTCATCATTTACTAGAAAAGGAATTGTGCCCATACTAACAACAACACAAAGGACCAAAGAATTGAGAATGAAGTCTGTCTGTCTTTACCTCAGTTATGTGAAGACCTTAAAATAGGCTAAAACCTACACAGATCCAAAACATAGATGTTAGTCAAATGATACTGTTATATATTAAGATATTTTCCTCTTTGTCTCAAAGAACAGTATCTTAGGATCTCCAGTAAAGGGAACCTGAATTCATCTAGTCTTGGCCATATTTTTCCTGAGCCTTTGTTAAGTACTTTACATATTCTTCCTATAGTGATTTTAAATATATACAGAAGTCCTTGATTCTCCTCTCCTCAAGAGGTGCAGCTTAATTCCCCTAGTTTAAAATGTGGGCTGGACTTAGTAACTAACTTCTACTTAGGAGAATATGGCAGGAGTGATGGTGTGTGACTTCTGAGACAAGGTCATAAAAGGTATTGTAACTTCCTTCTTGCTCTCTCGTGGCTAAATCCCTCTTGGAGAAGCCAGTGCCATGTTGAGAGGATGCCAAGGATGCCGGAGCAGTCCTGTGGAGAGTACATGTGGCAAGAAAAGGAGGCTTCCTGCCAACACCCATGAGAATGAACTGTTCTGGAAGCATATCTCCAGTTACGGTCAAGCCTCTAGATGACTGTAAACCTGACCAACATCTTGACTGCAATTTCATGAAAGAACCTAAGCCACACCACTCAGAAAAACTGCCTCTGAGTTCCTAAACCACATAAACAATACAATAATAAATGTTTATTTTTAAACTCTTACGTGTTAGGGAAATTTTTTAATTCAGCAATTGATAGTACATCCACCAAAGCAATCAGTGAACTCAGTAAAGCCATCAATTACAAATATTTCTCAGATGTTGATTGTCAATACCTTTCTTTTCTTAAAAATGGGTGGTTTGTCTGAAACGTCTTTTTCCTCCCTCCATAAAATGCAGTGAGGTTATTTTAGGGAAATTATAAATTTTATGATATAGGAAATTTAGAAAAAGGCTTTGTGTATAAATGAAATTATAAAGAGTGGGAGTTGATTGCACATTATATAAATATGTGTATAATTAGATATAAATATATATGTAAGGAGTTACCTGATTCAGGATGGTATTAGTACAAATTGGCTGGCATGTAAGCATCTTTTCCCCTGTATACATCCACTGTCATGTAAGGACATGTTTTCTCTTACAATTTGGAAAAGGAAAGAGTTTGGGGTTGGGAGACAATGTGCTAATAGTGGAACACTGAGTAAGATGTGAGAAACTGTGTTTTATGGCTAGCTCCTTGGGTTAGGTTTGATTTTCTATGGTAGAGAAGGACCAGAAGCTGACATAAGAAAGATTATCTCACCTACACGGAACAATCATCTGTGCTTGTGCCCAGAGTCCCATGAAATATGAAACGTAATTAGAGAAGAGGTCATTCTCCTATTCCTTCATATAAACCATTGATATCTTGTATTGCTAGGTATCTTGGAATAATTTGAGATACTTGGAAGGTGCCTTATGCAACATGGGTTAGCATCCTTAGGATAAAAAAAGGAAGACATATAATGGGCAGTGGCAGGAAGTCTCCAGCATTCGGCTTCACGGGCATGGCAGGGGACAAGTAGACATAAAAGTAAGAGGAGAGGAACAGGGTAGACCCTGTGTGCTGCTGTGTGGTGACAGCAGTGGACAAGTTATTTGTTCATGTGAGGCACTCTTCTGAGGATGCCCAGAAAAACCGGGGTATTCTTAAGTAATTTGGAGTCCTGTGGGTGAGTGAAAAGTGCAGTTATTCGTAGCTACAATCTGGGAGGTCTTGGACATACATTAGAGTTGATGAATATATATTTTCAGCTTCTAAATGTTTCTTTCCTTTTCTCTTCTTTCCTTCTTTCTTTGCTCCCTCTTTCCATGCTTCTCTCCCTCCCTCCCTCCTTCCTTCCTCTATTCCTTCTTGTGTTTGTTTTCCTTCATTGTTTCCTCTGCCTAACCTCCCTTCTTTTCTTTATTTTTTTATTCTACATTGTTTGATTACTTTTGCTCTAGAATCTAGATGCACTGGCTGAATTAGGTCTTTGATTCCAGTAGTCTTTTTTGATATGGGCTTTTTGCTGCAGATACACACACACACACACACACACACACACACACAGAAACACACAAGTGTGTGCGCACGCACACACACATCCTGTTTCACGTTAGACACTTCAAACTAGGGGTGCTTTTGACCTAACTCTATGGTCTATCACACATCTTTGGAATTTAGAAAATTTAGAAATTAGATTCTAGATTCCAGTTAATGGGGGATTGAGTGTTGCCTTGAAGGCTTTTTATTGCTGCTGGTTGAAACTTGGCATGCATTTTGACATCCAGGTGCAATATTTCTTCCTGATTGCATGGCTCATAGTCACTTAATAGTGCATTGTTTTCCCAAGTAAAACTCAGTGGAGGTGCAACATCTGGTTTCTAGTGAAAAAGTCGACTTAATTTACTGAAATCCCTGGTGTGATTTACAAAGCACCAATGAAGGTGGAACACTTTGACACATTGTGGAGTACTGACTGACTGTGTCTACATTGGCAAGGATTTCTAAATGGTTCATTTAAAGCAATCAGGGAATCTTTTATTTGGTACCACCCGAACAGCCAAAATGTTTACATTTCTAAATGAAAACCTTTTTCTTTGGGTGAAAACATTTCCAAAAAAAGTAAATGCTTTGTTCATTAAAGGCGAAGACAGTGTTTTCTTTTGAATGGTGGAGATAGTGAAATGTTTTCCAAATATCCCCAAATGAGGAAAATGCAGCTATTTGATAAATTCCTGACTCTGAGCACCATCACTGGTAAAATTTCAAGCAATTGGATTTTCAGACAGACTCTCAATTCTTGCGGTGGGAGAGTTAGATATTTGAAAACACAGCCAAATTATAATGCTGATGGGAAGAAAATTACCAAGGTATTTGAGACAAACCCTCATATATATGCATGATTTTTATATATTACTAACAAAACAGAATTTAAGTGCCTTGTTTTTTTCTACCATTTGTTTGTTTCTGTGAGATGGTGAACTCAGATTTTGAGGTAATTCATATTTAATACACATTTACTGAGCATCCACTGTATAAGGTGGTAGGTACTATCAAGAAAAAAGTCAAAACTTAGTGGTGAGCTATGAACATGTCATTGCTATAATAATTTTTTTTTAACATATACAATAATAGGTACAAGGAAGAAAGTAGGTGGTTACTACCAGGTTTTTTGCTTGTTGAGATCATCATAACAAAATCAGTGAAGTCACAGTGAGCCAAACAGAATAAAACCGAATTTTCTACAACAAACGTAAATGAAGGAATATGATTTCCTACAAAATATCTAAGAACTATTGTCTTAGGTTTAAATGATATATAACAGTAAATCATTGTAGTAAAGGTAGAAGGCCACAAAAGAACTTCATATAAACTTTACAATTTTAGTACAGAATAAAAATAAAATTGACCTGAAATAACCTTTATGACATAATGGCTAATTATATTCTTAGTGACATCATGGTACCTACTTGGAAATATTTTTCAGATTTTGCTCTTTTCTATGTATCAACTCATAAGGTCAATAGATGTGCTCCATTTTCTTAGTCTTGTGTCAATACCTCCACTTAAAATTCACGTCATTGGTTTTGGCTTTTAAAATCAAGAATGAATTTGAAGGATTCAAACTTGATAATTTTCTAATTCTACATCTGTTATAAATTAGGATAGGAGCTGTCATATAAATTACTTATGCAACTCTTTACAACCTCCTCAACCAATAATATTATTATTCCTTTGTAACAAGATGAAACACGGCAGACTACATGCAACTGCAGTAGAAATTTAATAAGAAAGTGATAATACTTGTTTCTTCTGATCATCTAAATTTGCTGTAATAACAAAGCATGTGTTTTAATCTGACTATTAAATGCAATGTTCCACTCCTCCCTACAACAAAATTATGTTTTACCCCATTACCATTTTGAGCCTTAGATTTCTTACATTTTAAATACAATTTCTTACCTTGTAAGATGTTTATGAGTATTAAACGTCACACATGTGAAAATTCTTGGAACTTATTAGCTATATACTAAAAGATTGTGGGGTTAAATAAGAAGATACACAAGATGACACTGCTGATTATTTTTACACTTTGCCTGTGGACATATATAGATCATTTCCTAGAAATACTTGTGAAAGTTAGGTAACAGGTACATGGTGACTTCATAAAGTTAGTACTCCTTGTTTGTTTGTTCTGTTTTGCTCTTATTTGGATTTAATTACCCTGAATTAAGTTGTTTACAAAATAGCATTCGCTCATTCATTCAACAAACATTTTGTGAGGACCTGTTATGCTGCTGGCACATTTTTAGTAGATGATATGGAATAATGTACCAAAGAAATGAAATTCCTGTCTTACAAATTTATATTCTAGTGATGTAGGAAGAGGAAAAAAACAAAGGAACACATAATACATCAGGTAAGTAGTTGTATCAGTCAAGGTTTTCCAGAGAAATAGAACCAATAGGGTGTGTGCGTGTGTGTGTGTGTGTGTGTGTGTGTGTGTGTGTGTGTGAATAAGGAGATTTATTTTAAGGAATTGGCTCACTTGATCATGGGGTCTGGCAAGACAGTATTGGTAGGGCAGGAAATTCAGTCAGGTATTGATATTGCAGGCTGGGACTGAAGTTTGTAGGGCAGGCTGCTGGGCAGAAAGTTCAGGCGGGGCTTCTATGTTCCAGTTTTGTGGCAGAATTCCTTCTTCTTCAGGAAAACTCAGTTTTTGCTCTTAAGGCCTCCAATTAACTGGATGAGGTCCATCCATATTATCAAGGGTAATCTCCTTCACTTAAAGTGAACTAACTTTATGTTTTAATCACGTCTACAAAATACATTCACAGTAGTGTCTAGACTAGTGTTTACCAAACAACTGGGCACTGTGACCTAGCCAGGTTGACACATAAAATTAATCATCACAGTAGTATTAAAAAAAGTAAAGCAAAATAAAGAGATGACATGATGGGGAAAGAAAAGTACTATTTCAGATAGGCTAGTTAAGGAAGACCTCTCTAAGGGTCAATATTCCAACCAAAACCTGAACCAAGTGAGGAACAAGCTATGGAGAGACTAGAGTGTTGGATAGAGCACTTAACACAGAAGAAACTACATTCAAAGGCCTTAAGGTAGGAGCATGGTTGGCATAGTTTATGAACAGCAAAGAGAACCTCTCAGTTAAAGTGTAGTGAGAGAAGAGGGAGTGATAGGAACACGAAGTAAGAGAAGTAGTCCAGGATAAATTGTGTAAGAACTTTTAGGCCATGGTAAAGTCTTTTATTCTGAGTGAGATAAGGAGCCAATGGAGGGTGTTGGGCAGAGGAGGGATATGGTTTGCAGTAGCTCAATGACACGAATTAGTGGCCTCAGCAGAAATGATATGTCTTGAATGCCAGTGGTAATTGATAAATAAGATATGTGGCATGAGAAAAGAAGGAGGAAGTCAAGGATGACCCCAAGTGTTTCTTTGGCCTAATTACTAGAAAAATCAAGTTGCCATTTACTAAAATAGCAAGCCAAGACAGAGCTGGTTGGGATGGGGGCACATAAAGAGTTAACTTGGAGATGCTTCTTAAGTATCCTAGGAAGATGTTCAGCAGGGATTAAGGGGTAGTTATTAGAGATAGACAAGAGATTTCTGAATTTATTGATAGTGTTTAAACCCATGGGAGTGAAATAATCACTTGTGGAGATTAGAAAAAGAATTTAAAGAACTAAATCCTAGAATATTTCATGTTTAGAATTTGGGAAAATGAAAAGATTCAACAACAATAGCAGCAAAAACAACAACAAATTGGAAGAATAAACATCTTAAATTTGGAAGTGTCAACACATGTAAAGTCTAAACATTTTATTCAAGGCAGTGTTTCTTAAACTGGTATGGAGTTTGCCTCAGACAGGTTTCATGTTCAAATATGTTTTCAATACCCTTCATACTATATCACCCTCTGTGAAATTTTTGGTGAATATTTCCATACTAAAGGCTCTGAGAAACCTAAGGGCAAATGAACCTATTTTAACTGTTAAACCCAGTATTTCAAACATGTTTTGATCATGGAAGCCTTTTATTCTTAATAGTAGCTGAGTAATTCCATGGTCCTGAAATTATTTTTCTGACTATGTTTCTTTGCCACATACTCTTAGAATGCCTATTTTGATATGAATTGTCTGTTCCTTTAACACTAATAGCTGCTAACATTGTCTCCAAAGGTTTTGCACCTACAATAATGGAGATGGGGAGAAGTGTCTAGACTTGGGATACTTTTTAAATTTAAAAATGAGTAGAACTAGGTCATAGACTGAAGAATGAAGGCAAGAGAAAGAGACAACTGAGGATGACTATGACTTTGACCTTAGCAGTTGGTGAAAGTTATTGCCTGTAACTGAGATGGGAAAGACTTGGGAATATGAGATCAGGATTGCTTTGTAGGGTAGGGACTAAAAGGTGCCTATTTGATGCCCAAATGGAGATGTCTAAAAGACAATTCAGCCTTTGAGTCACACTCAGAGAAATGTTATGACTAGATAAATTTGGGGGTGATGAACATATTTATTTATGTCCTAAACAGAATGAGATGTTCTAGGGTGAGAGTACAGAGAAGAAAAGATGTATTACAGGCTGTACCTCTCCCCAGTGTATTGAAGGAGTGTTATAGATGGAATGGGAAATAACAGTGATTTTCCAGTAGAGTTTTGATATTATCTTTATGACAGCAGATGACCAAAAGTTAGGAGTAGTAGAGAAAATATTACCAACATGTGAACCTCCTGCTATGCTCACTTGTAATCTTGTGATAGATGGTTCAACACAAATAATTTCAAGTTCCATCTCTTATACCTGTTTCTAATCTAGCCCTAACAGCCACCCTCTCTTTCTACTAAGAAGGAGTAAGTTAGTTGATTTAACATGGAATTGAAAAAGTGTCTTATATGCAATATGTGGGGAGTTGAAATGCAGACTCAGAGCATAGTTTTGACTTTTAAATTTCTGCCAGTCAAATAATTTATTCTGTGAGATGCCAATTAATTTGCTTTTTAAACAGTTCTTCCCAGTGCATTTCCTTGTTAACCAATTAGAGAAGTTGGATGATGTAGGTATAGTCATTTTTGTCAAATCTCACTAGGAATGCTTTTGCATTTTTATCTTTGTTTGTTTTTTTTTTTCTGCATTGATTATTGTTTGGCTTCATCGAATTAATGGTTTTGGAATCATTTACTCACAGTCTTAGATTTGGGGCAGATTGAGTCATCAAACATGAAGGGAAGGCTGATAACATTTGGTAAAAAGGCTTGAATAGTTATGTTGATTTTTAAAGACAAAATTAAGTGGAGGGAAGTCAGAAAGTCAGATTTCATTAATATTAAGTAACTATACTCCTCTTCACAGTTTCAGGCAAAAGGCAAGAAATCAGTCTCAAATTTCTCCACTGCAGAATGGTAGCATTGCCCTTGTGGGGATGCTTGCTCCTGTGTGGGAAATGAAGTTGCTCAGTGTTGGGTATGTGGTGATAAGTCTGAAATAGTGCATGGGATACAGATGATATTTCCTTAATATTACGCAAAGGAATCAGACTCCGAGATTATTATTATTCAGTGCTATCATTCAGTGCTAACTGAATAATGGGCAGGACAAGTTTCAAGCCTAGCTCCCTCTTTGGCATCACCTTTTAGTATATCAAGCTCTTACTATGACCAGCCCATTCTCATGCTGCATGGCCATGGTCTTCCTCTTGTTACCTGTTGTCAAGAGATGTCATGCAATTAGTAAGAATCCACAAAAAAAAGACACTATAAGAAAATAGAATAAAGCCATTGATACTGATTGGGCTCTGATAAAGCTTCCTGCTTCTTACATTTGTACTTTGCATACAGAATAAAAAGAATGAAGAGTCTGAAAGTAGGTCAAAGCACAGTGTGTTTTCTAAGGAATTGGAATTTTGCCAGGGCATGGAAGAGTATAGGGTGTACTTGACTTTAGTGGTGCTTCAGTGATTTAACTGGACTATGCCCAAGAATACACAGAAGAGCTATCAATAAAAAGAAGCATTTTCTGATTATATAAGTACTACATGGCCACTGTAAAAAGTTTGAAAAATACAGAGCTATTTCAAGAGATAACAAATCAACCTAATCCTTATAAAGAGACACCACTGAAATTATTTTTGGTGTATTTTCAATGCATTTTCCGTATACACTTGATGGCACTTTTATAGAGGGTTTCCTGCATTTCTCTTGTTGCATTTTATTGTGAACATATTCTCAATTTATTAAGACTTGTTCATTAATACACATTATAGTGATGCAATATTATCACATGATATATACTCCATAATATATTTATTTGTTGCCCTTCTGTTGAGGGTTGTTCCACATTTGTTGTGAATAAAATTGTGGGGAACATGTTGTTTGTTAAGGCTTACAGTTAAAATACTTACCACGTAAATATTAAAGGTTTTTTAAAAAACTTATTTGCTATTTTCTCACATTTGTCATTGAAGTTGACACAATCAGAAGAAAAGGGAATGCCATTTTTATAAGCCTATTCTTTGGAGTAGTTCATTAAAAATTGCCAATACTGTGAAATAGTTCACTGAATTAAAATGAGAGCTGATTGGTTTTGTAAAGATAAAACAAGTGTGCTTTGAGCCCAGCATTTTAGGCCTAGGAAAATAGTCTAATGCTGATTGCAAATACTTTAGCATGATTAAGGCTGATCTCTTCAGAAATAACCTCTGCTTTCTACTTAAAACATGGCTGAACCAAATCCCCTCATGGATCTTTTTCTGGAAGTCTTGCTTTTGCCTTTAGGCATGATGTGAGTCATTATATTGCAGTTTTGATTATGAGTAGAATATTCATATTTACATAGTTGCAGACACCTCATCCTGCCATGATTAGAATGCACATGACTAAGTAGATAATGATGGCGATTTATTATGATAAAACTAAATGAATGACTTAAATTCACCTAAAGAAAAATCTTTACTTTGAAGACAGATGGTATATTTACAGTTATTTATAAGCTTTATAGCTTTTTTTTTGTTTCCGTCTGCATTTTCTCAAAACATAGAAATGTTAACCCTTATAAATATGGAAAAAATAAATGGAGACAGTCCTATTAATTCATTCTCCTAGAAACTAAGGAGGGAAGAAAGGGACATTAATTAATTATTTACACATAATATATTGATTCGTTGGCATGTGTTACTTATCATGACTCAAAACTGTATCAGAAATTTCAGTATTTAGATACTAATAAGTTATATGACTCATTCATTGATCCATCAGCGTTGATGTGGATATCTGTATTACTGTTCATCTCTCTAGGTTACATAGGACAGATCAGAGTGACAGTTTGCATTGATCATGAGGGTGAATTGATGTAGTAAAAATCATATTGTGCAAATGCCTTCTTTTTTATTAGAATGAAGCCACTGGGTTTCATTTTATTTAACTAAAATATGTTCTAATTTGTTAAATATTTTCAAGCATTATATGCTGAATTCAGTAGTTTCAAATTCCTAATATATCAGGTAAGATAAAGTAATAGTTTCCAGGAGAGGATTATTGGAGGCAGGTGTGATGTTGTGATTTATATTAATTATATATTTGGCCTTCATCCCTATTTCTGGCACAGAGCTTCTAAAACCCTTGGAATTTCCAAAGTAATGAGAGCCCTAAAAATGTCTTTTGTTATGCTAATGAGGTAGCTTTTGGACCACACCTAAGGATGGGGGCTGGTTGCCAGGAGAACCAACCATGTGATTATAAGTTGGAACATTCAGTCCCACAGCTAACCTCCAGGGAGGGGAGAGGGGCTGGAGGTTGAATTGTTGCCAATGGCCAATTATATATTCAATCATACCTGTGTAATGAAGCCTCCGTAAAAACCCAAAGGGACAGGGTTTGGAGAGATCCCAGGTTGATGAACATGTGGAGATTTGGGAAGAATGGCACCCTCCCAGAGGACATGGAAGCTCCCAGACCTTTCCCCATACCTTGCTCTATGCATCTCTTCCATCTGACTGTTCCTGTGTTTGTTATATATCTTTTGTAATAAACCAGTGATCTAGCATGTAAAATGTTTCTCTGACTTCCGTGAGCTACTTTAGCAAATTAATCAAACCTGAAAAGGGAGTCTTAGGAACCTCTGATTTATAGCCAGCGAGTCAGGAGTACAGGTTCTGAAAGGCAACAGGCGAAGACAGTCTTGTAGGACTGAAACTTTAACCTATGGAATCTGGTGCTGCCTCCTGGTAGGTAGTGTCAGAATTGAGTTGAATTATAGGACAGTCAGTTGTTGTCCCAAGAATTGCTTGTTGGTGGGGGGAGCACCCCTCATCATAGGACTTGGTACTAGAATCTATTTAGCAGGCTATCCTAAATTTATTTGACCAAGGAATCTGACTTTGTGGTTTGGAAAAGGCTGTTGCATACACATTTCAACTCTTAAATCATTTTTGTCAAAGAGACTAATAAACACCTGACACATCTGACGTATATATCCTAGGGTGGGCTCAATTATAGATGGGCTAAGTAATCAACGCTACGATGTTTGTGGGAAGGAGCAAAACACTCCACTTGGTTAAAGACTGGATATCGCATTTTCCTGACAAGCAGTTACCACAAATTACCATCATAATTTGATTAACACACATGTTTTTATCTACTTTTTCTCAGGAACGATATTTTTATGTAATATCAATTATTAACATTTAAGAATGGATTAATAAAATACAAATTTCTCTTTTTGTTAATAAGACCTAGAGGGAATGGGACTAAGGAAGGTGAGACTAAATGGGATAAATAATAAGGAAAGGCTTAAAACAGTTGTGCTCAAACCACGATATACATTTAAGTCCCCTGATAAGACTTTTAGACATGAAAATATCATGGCTCTACTGCTAGCATTTCTGATTCAAATGGTGTAGGGTAGGGCTGAGGTGTTTTAAAGCTCTCATGATTCTAATGTGCAGTCCTGAATAAAAGTACAGCTCAGAAGGAGGGATAGTATGCAAGAGGTGTGCTCTCTCTATTAGGGAAAACTCCAGAAACATTAGGCACTGGGGTAAAATGGCCAAAAAAGAAAAAGTGGCAATGGCTTTAGGAAGTGAAATATAAAGGTCTTGTGGATCAACTTCCCTGAATCAACGAGTGGAAGAAAAGTGATCCCAAGTAGGCCCAAGAGCAGCTAGAACAGTTTCCATATTGCAGAAGCGTAACTTATACCCACTAAACAACAACTTCCTATTTCCCCCTATTCCCAACCCCTGGCAACTACTATTCATTTTTCTATCTATAGATTTGACTACTCCAGAGACTTCATTTAAGTGGAATCGTACATTATATGTCTTTTTGTGACTTATTTCACTCAGCATACTGTCCTCATAGTTCGTTCATTTCGTAGCATCTGTAGCATACTGCCACCCTCATCCCCAGGATTTTGTTGCCCAGAATAATAGAAATTGAACTTGATTATCACATAGAATGCATATCATATCTCTACCTCAGAGTAATTATATTGTAAAAAAAAAAAAAGCGTAGTTGAAATTGGATTTTCGAAAAACTGTAAAATGTTGCAAAACGTGCATATTCATGTACTGATAATCCAGGAGTCATTTTATTTTCCTCTTAAGGGAAGGAAAGAAGAGAAGAACAGTAGAAAACATAGAGATCAACTGAGTTCTTACTGTTTCTGTGCCAGACCCTTTCATATATGTCACCCAATTTCACGGTCGCAACACAGTTTTAAGGTAGAGTATCCTCATTTATAGATGAGGAAACCAAGGCCCAGAGAATTTAGTTAGAGAGTATTCATTTGCAAAGCTTGGATTTAAAATGAATTCTTATTTCAAAACCTTTGCTTTATCTACATCATTGAATACAGGTGAGTTTCTCTGAATACTCAGTGTTGGTGGAATTTACAGAGAAATCTCATCCAAAAGTTTTGTTACACTTATACCTTTTATAAAGTCCCAAACCAAACGATTTTCTAAAAACGGAGAGATTGTACTTCAGATGATGATTAAGAACTCAATTTTTAGCAAATCATAGAAATTTTCTTCTGAAATAATCACATTGTATCTTGCGTCGGAAAGTATTCTCCTTAAACTGCTTCATTCCTATTTTAAAAGTAGTAATTCCTTATTTTTGTTCTGCACCTCAAAGAGAAGCTTTCCCTTCAATTATATCAGAAGACAAGATTTCTACATTTATCTTACAATTAATCAATAAAGAAAACATATTATCTCCCAATCTTCAGTCTTCCAAAATTATTTCTTTGATCAAGATACTCTTTCCATCCCTAGTTCAAGGGGATTAGATCCAGGGAAGGCTTTTGTTTTGTTTTGTTTCTTTGCCCCTATTACAATTTGGCCTTGACCCTGCCTGATGTGTTTTAGGGCATAAGGACAACAGAGCAGGGGTCTCATTCAATGCCAGGCAGAAGGCTGTGATAAAGTCCACGTGGAATAGAAATGGGAGGAGAGTTGACATCTTTACAGAATGATGACGATTAGTAAAAACAGACTCTCTACCTTCTCCCCATATTTCATTCTTTGTATAGATTCAAGGCTAGGACCCACGATCATCTTCTTAAATTTATTGTCTATAGACAGAAATACAGCAAATACTTTCAAAACAAATTTATTACAGGGAAATTCTGACCCTTATGAAATGTTACATTATCAAAGAAAAAAGCTGAAAGAACAGGTAACCTGAAGTTTATTTTATGGTACATGTTCAGGCTAAGGTTGCAGGAATTAGCAAAATGTTTGAGGTTTAGCTGAGAATCAGCTTTCATAAATACGTCAAGAGAGGCTCAGACTGCATTCCATGTATCTTAAACCCAAGTAAAACACTTTTATAAATACGGAGAGGTGCGTGGAAGATGGAGATAAGGGTATGGAACGTATGAGAGGGAATAGCATCCTGAAGTTTTCTGCTTCCACTATAGCATCTCAGACCTGATGAGAGATTCCTCATGGTTTTGAACACATGTGTAGTCTTCATGTCTGCTACCATAGGCACTCTTTTTTTAAGCCACTTTATTGAAATATGATTGACATTTTTTAAAAAAGCTGTGTGTATTTAATGTGTACAACTTGATGAGTTTAGAGATACGTGCACACCCATGAAACCATCACTACAATCTATGCCATAAAACTATCACCTCTAAAAGTTTCCTCCCTCCCTCTTATTTTTCATTATTGTTATTATTGTTATAATTATTATTGTTCTTTGTATGTGTGTGTGTGTGTGTGTGTGTGTGATAAGAACATCTATTATAATCTTTACTCTCTTAGTCATGGATACTCTTTTCAGAAGTTCATCGTGCAACCAGTAGTTAAACAAGTAGAGGATCTGGCTTACATTTACTCACTGAGTCTTCTGTCCACTTGGTTTAGTACCACTTCTGCAGTGGATGTTCTCTGATGGGCATTGATATTTAGTAAAATGAAACTCATCCTTTGTGCCCACATGCCTCTTTCCCAGATCTCCTTGTCATTGACCCTCCTACTCTGCTCTCCCAGCCAGGTCACTGACCAGCCAGATAAGCTGCTTGAACCATCCATCTCAACAGTACGTGAGTTATAACACAAGACCCTTGCCAGAGTGTGGAGTGACCATAGGTCAGTTAACTCTCCCTTAATCTGTTTTATGTACTGCTCTCTCTGCTTACTTTGAACCAGGTCCCTCAGGATCCACTCCTAAATTACCCTCACTGATTCATTCAGGGGGTGACCTTAGGAAAGGGAATGAAAGAGAGGAGTAGGACAGGAGAAAAAGCTAAACAATAATGTGGTTTTGGCTAGAGGTCAGCTTCAGTATGATCCAATGAGAAAGCTCTGGACTCTGGAGCACAAATTACGACATAGAATCATTCTCACGTTTTCTTACTCGCAGGGATCAGCTAACTTTTTTGGTAAAAGCCTAAGTAGTAAATGTTTTATGCTTTTTAGGCTATTTAGTATCTGCTGCAACTGCTCTGCAATTGTAGTGTGGAAGACAGTATGTAAGACACAGCACCTCTGTGTTCCAGTGAAACTTTATTCCCAAATTCAGGTGATGGCTTGGATTTGAGCTGTAGGATTGCTGGAACTTGCTGTGTTCTGCTCTATGGAAAAAATGGCTCCCATTTGGCTGAAGGAAATTCTCCAAAGAAGAGTATAACTGTGAGTTGTGATTGGCCAACACTGTCAGCAAATGATGGCTATCAGTATACTGGCGGTAAAGGGGATCTGGATAGGACACCATCAATATCCAGTGCAGGCAGAGAACCAAGGAAGGCTTCTAGGAGGCAGTGATGACTGAACTTAACTGACTCTTTAAAGAGAGCTGATGAAATGACAACATGCACAAAGATGTGAAGGCAGGTTACAGAGCTATGTGTGCGGAGACTACAATCTCTTTGGAATTAAATGTGAACAGTAGAAGAAAGAGGCTGTGGAGGGCAATGTATACTATCCTAAGAACATTGATTTTACCTTGTAGGAATGAAGACTCTGGGGAGTTTAAAGTAGTTTTAAGTGGAGACATGGGATAGTCTCTGCAGTGAAGATGCAGGAGCCACAACCTTTTGTTGCTAAGTCCATCTATCCATATAGAGATTTTTTAATTGTATACTATCCATAGCATTTAAGAACACTTGTGTGTGTCAGTTCCATTTCAGAGCCAGTACGTGATGATCTAGATGCAGCTTTGGTGCTGCCTGCGATGGTGGCATATATCCTCAAAGAGACTTTCCAACAGTGAAGTGGGATTTTCATCTTTGATCAATATATGCTTTTGCCACCCAGCTTCCTGGAATTGCAGTAGATGTTTGAAAGGTGTTTCTCTAGATGTCAGGGTGAAGTTTATGACCATGGGATGGGGCATTTGCTGTTGCTAAATGAAGCCAACTGGTGTAGAAATAAGTCACACCTTGGTCTACTTAGTCCCATGCTTTGGCGAATAATTACAATCATTTTGTACCAAATCTCAGAGAACCATCTGTTCAAATCGGAGGTTCCCATAATGTAAACAGCCTTTTATGATCTTTTTGAAAAACAAATTACCAAGACACCCCTCCTTCTTTTTTGTGGCTTCCCTTCCTAAACCCTTCATTCTTTAATATTTAGGCCAAGGCCAAGAGAGTGAACCAGCCATGAATAACCTTTTAGGAATACTCTTTTGCACATATGTGGGCTGGTTTAGAATGGCAAAGCCCCAGAGGAAGGGAGAGCAAATATGAGCTGTATTGATATCTCAAGCTTCAGGTGACAATTATTTGAACCAGGATTAGTCTCAGTGACAGAATATTTAAGAAAGTCAAATCTCTAGAAAATAGATCAGATAACAGTGGTGGCCTCTGAAAGTAGGTCAGGGCCTGATATTTTTTCTCCTTTTTTGTATTTTCCAAATATCTACAAAAAATATTCATTACCTTTTACAGTAGGAACAATTAAAAACACGACATTTTTGATGTATGAATCAGTTCTGTAGTTTAAAAAGTTCTTTGTTCACAAGCATGTGGCAGACATGTGCACAAGAAAGTTATTAACATGCTCTAACATTTATGTAATACTTTTACCCAAAAAAAGATGACTTCAGGTCTTTATACTATAATAGGAACAAATTTATTAGCTGTTTTGTTGGAGCCTAGAGGTCTATAAAATTCTGACATACAGCAATGTGCTGTACAGACATCAGTCCCCCAACCACTAGACTGTTGTTGTTTCTGGAATATATATTGGCATTTTCTCCCTGATACAGGGCAATGCAGTACTGAATATCATGTGTATTGATAGAGAAGAGGGTTTTTAGAGACCATGATCAAGCATTTTCTGGGAGTTATGGATTAACTTTACATTGTAAATTTTTATTGAACAGCAAGGTCCTGAGGAGCGCAGTTAGGACATTTTTAGAGAGCATATAACATGTAAAAATTACAAAATATTGCTAAAATCATATACATTACTTTTCCTGTATAAAATAAGTAAATGTTATTTAATGATCATCATAGGGAAAAAAATAGTGTTACTACTCTTGTCTCTCCATCCAGCATTCATAACTCTGTAGAGGTAAGGTAACTTGAACCCTACTTCAGACTGAACATCGAGGCAGCTTTATCAACCATTGTCAGAATGAGAAAACCTGCATGCACAGAAAGCAGCAACCTCAGTTCTCCCAACACTCAGGCCTGTTCTAGTCAAGCACCACACATGGCAACTTACAGGAAAGCATAATAAATTTGTGGCATACAGATCACGACACAATTCTTATCTATAAGCTGTGTTCCATCTTACTCCTTCCAGTGCCCTATCCAACTTCATGGTCTTAAATCCCTTCCATAGACATCTCATCCTCCTTCCCTGTCAATCAAGGGAATAATTTCCGAAGCCCAATGTTCTTGGCTTTGAATTCCTTCATGACCTATTACAATATGATCAATTACTTCCTCTTCTCTTAGTTTTTTTTCTATATCCCATTTTTATAGGGATTCCTTTGAGTATGATTTTTCATCTATATCTACATCTGTATATAACTAAATTAACTATTAGTCTTTGCCCATTCTTTCTCTGAAATGTATATTGCATGAGATTAGTTTAAAAAGCACACTTGCAGTATAAACCCAATAAGTGAACCAAAATAGTTGCAGAACCACCTGTCCAACAAAATTGTCTATGGGACCACTTTCCATTAGTTACCGATGCCTGAAAAAGAGTGGAGGTCAGGCTGAGTCATGAGTTACCTGACTGGAAGCCATTTAAAGTTTAAAAGAGAAGATGAAGGGAGAAAAGAAAGAAGAGTTAGTGATTTATTACCTGAACATTTGAGTCATTGGATCAACTCTCTTAGTAGTTACTGTTTCTATAACTTCTCTATTATTGCTCCATTTCTCTACTCAAGAACTAGGTAAACACCACATTTTAGTGAATTAACCTTTTCAAACTCTTGCTGGCTTGTATGACATTTATTTTCCCAGGTCTTCCCCAGAAAGAAAAAGTTAGCATACATTAATTGCAACTCCCTTTATTTTGAACAGATATGGAGCTTCTAAATCCTTAATTACTGAGAAGCAAAATAGGATTTTATTGCTGCACACGATATTAGAAAAACTTCTTTAGAGACTATCTTGAAGCCCAAGCTTTGCCGCTGCAGCTAGAAAAGAAGTAATACTACCTTTCACCAAATATAACAGAAAAATAGTAAGAGATGAACTTCAAAGGTGTATGAACATGTGAAGAGACGGATTCCTATCTGCAGTATTCTAGCTCTGGATTGGAAGGTACATCATTGCCTACCTACTCTAATGGGATCACGGTCAATGGAAATGTGGCATGAGATTATTAGCTGGGAACAGATTAGGTTTTAGTGTCTACATTTTTGGATGAGCTGATCCAAACCTCCCCACTCCCAACTGAGCATATATTTGGATAATATAATATACATAAGAGTATCTATCTATCTATCTGTCTATCGATCTATCTACTTATTAATTTTTTTCTGATGAGATGATTATTCTTGGGTCTTGGTTCTTTGGAGGGGAGAGGAAGGTGATGAAGAGAATAACACAAGAGCATTTTTCTATCAGTCTGAAGGTTTGGTTTTATGCCCTCTGGAGAAATGGTTGTTGGAGTTGTATTTCTAAATAAATATGTAGCATCGCAGGTAACAGGAGCTAACCCAACCCCTGCTCTTACCACACACCAGAAAAGAGTTTAGGAATGACACGCTAAACATTCTAGGTCTGCCACTAACATTTTTATAGAGAACGTCGTTGGTGGAGTTGCCAAAATAGGGTGAATAGTTGCCTAAATAGGGTTGCTTAGGCATGAAATTATTAGGTGATTGCCTAAATGACAGAGGGAGACGTGAGGGTTGGGGACAGCCCATGTCGAGGTGAAGAGCCACCTAACTTAAACTTTAATATGAATGGGGCTTATTTGTGCCTATGGGCTGGTAAGGTCTGGGGAAATATGGGTTATAGAAATTATAAGAATAATGTGTCTTACAGAACAAAGGAATTTATGAAGAGATAGGCCATCCTCAGTTTGAAGACTTCTTATTTACAAACTATTTTCTTTTTACACTCTTGATTACCTGCACATTTCTCCTTTCCTTCTGCTCTGGCTATTCCTTTGCTTCTGACAGTTTTCCCCAAACTTAGCCCACTTTACTCTTTTAATGTCTTTTTTCTTAAAGAAATAAGGCAAAATAAAAAGTTAACCACACAAAAAACAAACTTCAAAACAAGAGCACCAGCTTCTGTGGTCCTCACTGACTTGCTTCATTACGTGTTCCGATGGATTTAGCCTCCAATGTAGAGGCTGGTTTTGATGTTCAGTTAAATCCCTTGTATTTCATTCCACTACTTCTTAAGATCCATATTGACAAAGAGAAGGAGAGAAAAGAAATTTGACTCCTAGTGCAATCCGGTCTATCATCTCAGAGAAATCTCTCAAGGGAAAAAGTGTTTCAACTGGTAAAATCCATATTTCAATTTAATTCTAACTAAATTTATTTCAACACTTTAAAAGTAGCCTTTACATGAAACTGTATATACAAAAAGAAACCGCCTGAATGTTAACTGTGTGACTGACATTCAAACATCAAATTAGGATGAATAATTGAAGACTCAGCATGCTTCTTCTGACAGATTGCCAGTGGTCAGTCTGAAAGTCTCTCCTAATCAAAATATTGATGGAATACCATATCTATTTATGGGTTTCATGACTTAAGGTGATAATGAAAACTTACAATTTTTTAATTTAGCTCACAATATTTAGTCTGTTTAGTCTGGATCAAAAAAGGCTGAGATATAAGTTAATGGTAGTGAAATATAATTTCTCTTTTTTGTTTCTCCAAATATAAAGAACTATTTATAAACCTTTATAAACTTAACACTTTGCAAGAAAACCACTAGTGACATGATGAACTTCATAATGAGCACTCAAATAATGGCTGAAGATTTTTTAGTTGCTTCGGCTGGAAGTCTTCATAAAAAACATTTAAGAATGATGCTTTAAATGACCTTTTCCTATATGAATCAAATCATCTTCCTCATTCCTTTCTAGTATCACTGATTGTATTATTTTGCAACTATATAATATATTAATATAA
The DNA here is from genome assembly GCF_005190385.1 of Monodon monoceros. Taxonomy (NCBI): domain Eukaryota; kingdom Metazoa; phylum Chordata; class Mammalia; order Artiodactyla; family Monodontidae; genus Monodon; species Monodon monoceros. The sequence goes on along the minus strand of NW_021703778.1, from coordinate 155,929,862 downwards.
CATATAATATATTAATGTAATATATTTAAAATATATTTTATATATTTATTTATAACATAACATATATATTATTTTTCAATTTATATATTGTGCTTGAGCACTGCTCTTCAGTAGACCTTTTTGTGATGATGGAAATATTCTATATATGTGCTGTACAATATGGTAGTCACTAGTTACATGTGGCTATGGAACACCTGAAATGTAGCTTGTTTGAGTGAAGAACTGAGTTTTAATTTCTATTTAATTTTAATTAATTTCAATTTAAATAGCCACATATGCCAATGGCTACCATGTTGGGAAGTACAGCTCTATAGACTGAATTTAGATTTTGATTACCTGTACCCTTAGTTGTTATGACTGGTTTTACTGAAATGATAACTTAAGCTTTAACACTGGAATGGAAAATAAGGGGTGTTAGCCTCTAGTGTTAGGGTCTGTATCCTCCTGTAACATAGTTAATTGAAACAGTTTGTCAAGAAGGGATATCTATGATTTCCCTTTCTCTTTTTTCAATTTTGAGTGAAGAAATTAACTGTCCATAGAAAATGTTGAGTCTCCTTACTGAGACAAATTCATAATATGTCCGGAAGATGATTTAAGGGAGTAAGATTGACAGGTGCTGTTTAAGCAGAAAAATAAAGTTCACATAACTCTTTGCCCATTAGTTTGGAATGTGGGAGGGTGACATTTATGGAGAGACTCTCTCATTTCAGCTTTAGAGTTGATACTATTTCACCAGCTGTTGGAAAAGTTGTCCCTCTCTCCACTCACCTTACAAGCACAACCCACTGGCTGGGCATGATTCACTTCTCCTGGGATGCAGAATGTTTCTAAAAGACTTGATTTATTATTTTTCTTTCTGTCTCTGGAACAGTTGTATTCAGAGAACCAGACACACTGGCTTGGTCTAGAAACTACAGGAGAGCAGAATGATAGGGTATTCTTCTCCACGCTCCACTTAGGGAATGTGTTCATTCCCTTTCTCTCCTCTTCCATGCATACGTCTCCCATGTGGCTGTGAAGGAGTTCAACTCAGTATTCATTTTCAAAAAATTTCATCCCCTTACGCTAACAGTTTATTATCTCTTTTACTTTACAAAGTCCTGAAATTTTGCCCTGTGGTGTTTAGAAGTCAGTCACTGTTCATTGGAATGTTCTTAAGAACTTAATGATTAGAATTTTATGTTTTCTTTTTGTCACTCTGGGCTTAGAGCAAAGTACCCTTATAAATGTTGACTCAGCTATATCCACTTCTTTAATTAAAGTGGTATACTTTCTGTGTCCCAACTATTTGAAGCAAATACAGGAAACAACACAAGTGAAACAATTTCTTCCTATGTCATGGTTTCATAATCAGTAGCATTTCAATTAACAAACAGATTCTTCAAACTTTAATGAAGAATGGATTAGTTGGTGGAATGGGGTAAATTTAGGCCTCTATCACTGGTTCTATTCTAGGGCCCTGGCAACACTTTTTGAAATTCATTAAGTAATTCTTTCTAGTGCCCAGGGTTTCACTATACCATATTTTAAGTGAGAGGTATCTAAATTATTTTAAAGGAAAATTCTGTCTTTTCGTGATTACATACTGTTACTCATTCCATTGGAAATTCACAGACATTGCTGCCATCACTCCCTCTCAACAGAGATTGTTTACAAGGAAGTTAGATTGAATTTTGAGTGAGCAGGAGGTCAGTATACTTTATCTCTCTGATTTCATCTTCCATTGTCCTAAAATGACTTAAACTAGCTCGAGACACATGATGAAAGTTAACATTTATGTAGTAAACAGTAAGATAATTCTGTAGGGAAATTGGCATTTTGCCCATGCAATCTTAAAATGAGTTTAGTTAGATAAACAAAAATAGCCTAAAAGCAAGCTTTGAGTTCAATGTTCTTTTGTTTCAATTTGGATTTATTTGAACTCTTCTATCTTTATCTACAAAAGACCAAGGAAATTCATTTAAATATATAATATTCACATAATTTATTTGTGCATTTGCTTCATGAAGGGGAGACAGTAGTTGAAATCAACAATTCTAAATTCCCCACAGTTGGGTTTCTCTGGCAGTCCAGTGGTTAGTACTCTGCACTTTCACTGTGGGGTGCCCGGCTTCAATTCCTGGTCAGGGAACTCAGATCCCGCAAGCCGCACAGCATGGCAAAAAAATAAATAAACAAATAAATTCCCCACAGTTGATTTTTTGTCACCTGTGGGTTGGGTCATCTGATCCAATCAAGGGGATTTCTGTAAGTGAAGTCCTCACAAGCCAAGAAGGAAACAGTTGTCACTTCTGGCTCTCTTTGTCTGATTTTCATTTATTCATTCATGGAACAGATATTTAAAGAGAACACGCTGTAGTACAAGACATTTCACAATACTGTGAAGAAAGATAGACATCTTTGTCTTCATGGTATTCTATTTTAAGAGAAGGAGATATAAATAAACTAATATATTAATAAAATATATCAGTTGGGAATGGTACTATGAAAAAATTTGAAGCAAGGAAGAGGTTAGGACACACCATGAAGGTAGTGAAGTGGCTGCAACTTTAAATATGGTGACCAAGAAATTCTTCTTTTTTTTTTAACATCTTTATTGGAGTATAATTGCTTTCCAATGGTGTGTTAGTTTCTGATTTATAACAAACTGAATCAGCCATATATATACATATATCAACATATCTCCTCCCTCTTGCATTTCCCTCCCACCGTCCCTATCCCAGCCCTCTAGGTGGTCAAAATGCTGATTGCCCTGGGCTGTGTGGCTGCTTCCCACTAGCTATATATTTTACATTTGGTAGTATATATAATACCATGCCACTCTCTCTTTTCGTCCCAGCTTACCCTTCCCCCTCCCCGTGTCCTCAAGTCCATTCTCTACGTCTGAATCTTTACTCCTGTCCTGCCCCTAGGTTCTTCAGAACCATATATATATATAATTTTTTTTTTTTAGATTCCATATCTAAACATCCATTCTCTAGTCCATTCTCCAGTAGGTCTGTGTCTTTCTCTCTGTCTTACCCCTAGGTTCTTCATGACATTTTTTTTTTTTCTTAAATCCCATATATATGTGTTAGCACACAGTATTTGTCTTTCTCTTTCTGACATACTTCACTCTATATGACAGACTCTAGGTCCATCCACCTCATTACAAATAGCTCACATTTGTTTCTTTTTACAGCTGAGTAATATTCCATTGTATATATGTGCCACATCTTCTTTATCCATTCATCCGAAGATGGACACTTAGGTTGTTTCCATCTCCAGGCTATTGTAAATAAAGCTGCAATGAACAATTTTGGTACATGACTCTTTTTGAATTATGGTTTCTCAGGGTATATGCCCAGTAGTGGGGTTGCTGAGTCATATGGTAGATCTAGTTGTAGTTTTTTAAGGAACCTCCATACTGTTCTCCATAGTGGCTGTACCAACTCACATTCCCACCACCAGTGCAAGAGTGTTCCCTTTTCTCCACACTCTCTCCAGCATTTATTGTTTCTAGATTTTTTGATGATGGAAATTCTGACTGGTGTGAGATGATATCTCATTGTAGTTTTGATTTGCATTTCTCTAATGACTAATGATGTTGAGCATTCTTTCATGTGTTTGTTGGCAATATGTATATCTTCTTTGGAGAAATGTCTATTTAGGTTCTCTGCCCATTTTTGGATTGGGTTGTTTGTTTTTTTTGGTTATTGAGCTGCATGAGCTGCTTATAAATTTCGGAGATTAATCCTTTGTCAGTTACTTCATTTGCAAATATTTCCTCCCATTCTGAGGGTTGTCTTTTCATCTAGTTTATGGTTTCATTTGCTGTACAAAAGCTTTTCAGTTTCACTAGGTCCCATTTGTTTATTTTTGTTTTTATTTCCATTTCTCTAGGAGGTGGGTCAAAAAGGATCTTGCTGTGATTTATGTCATAGAGTGTTCTGCCTATGTTTTCCTCTAAGAGTTTCATAGTTTCTGGCCTTACATTTAGGTCTTTAATCCATTTTGAGCTTATTTTTGTGTATGGTGTTAGGGAGTGTTCTAATATCATACTTTTACATGTACCTGTCCAGTTTTCCCAGCATGACTTATTGAAGAGGCTGTCCTTTCTACACAGTACATCCCTGCCCCCTTTATCAAAGATAAGGTGACCATATGTGTGTGGGTTTATCTCTGGGCTTTCTATCCTGTTCCATTGATCTATCTTTCTGTTTTTGTGCCAGAACCATACTCTCTTGATTACTGTAGCTTTGTAGTATAGTCTGAAGTCATGGAGCCTGATTCCTCCAGCTCTATTTTTCTTTCTCAAGATTGCTTTGGCTATTCGGGGTCTTTTGTGTTTCCATACAAATTGTGAAATTTTTTGTTCTAGTTCTGTGAAAAATGCCAGTGGTAGTTTGAGAGAGATTGCTTTGAATCTGTAGATTGCTTTGGGTAGTAGAGTCATTTTCACAATGTTGATTCTTCCAATCCAAGAACATGGTATATCTCTCCATCTATTTGTATCATCTTTAATTTCTTTCATCAGTGTCTTATAATTTTCTGCATACAGGTCCTTTGTCTCCTTAAGTAGGTTAATTCCTAGATATTGTATTCTTTTTATTGCAGTGGTAAATGGGAGTGTTTTCTAGATTTCATGCTCAGATTTTTCATCATTAGTGTATAGGAATGCCAGAGATTTCTGTGCATTAATTTTGTATCCTGCTACTTTCCCAAATTCATTGATTAGCTCTAGTAGTTTTCTGGTAGCATCTTTAAGATTCTCTATGTAGAGTATCATGTCATCTGCAAACAGTGACAGATTTATTTCTTCTTTTCCGATTTGGATTCCTTTTATATCCTTTTCTTCTCTGATTGCTGTGGCTAAAACTTCCAAAACTATGTTGAATCAGAGTGGTGAGAGTGGGCAACCTTGTCTTGTTCCTGATCTTAGTGGAAATGCTTTCAGTTTTTCACCATTGAGGACGATGTTGGCTGTGGTTTTGTCATATATGGCCTTTATTATGTTGAGGAAAGTTCCCTCTGTGCCTACTTTCTGCAGGGTTTTTATCATAAATCGGTGTTGAATTTTGTCAAAAGCTTTCTCTCCATCTATTGAGATGATCATATGGTTTTTCTCTTTCAATTTGTTAATATGGTGTATCACGTTGATTGATTTGCATATATTGAAGAATCCTTGCATTCCTGGAATAAAGCCCACTTGATCATGGTGTATGGTCCTTTTAATGTGCTGTTGGATTCTGTTTGCTAGTATTTTGTTGAGGATTTTTGCATGTATGTTCATCAGTGATATTGGCCTGTAGTTTTCTTTCTTTGTGATATCCTTGCCTGGTTTAGGTATCATGGTGATGGTGACCTCTTAGAATGAGTTTGGGAGTGTTCCTCCCTCTGCTATATTCTGGAAGAGTTTGAGAAGGATAGGTGTTATCTCTTCTCTAAATGTTTGATAGAGTTCGCCTATGAAGCCATCTGGTCCTGGGTGTTTGTTTGTTGGAAGATTTTTAACCACAGGTCCAATTTCAGTGCTTGTGATTGGTCTGTTCATATTTTCTATTTCTTCCTGATCCAGTCATGGCAGGTTGTGCATTTCTAAGAATTTGTCCATTTCTTCCAGGTTGTCCATTTTATTGGCATATAGTTGCTTGTAGTAATCTCTCATGATCTTTTTTATTTCTGCAGTGTCAGTTGTTACTTCTCCTTTTTCATTTCTAATTCTATTGATTTGAGGCTTCTGCCTTTTTTTCTTGATGAGTCTGGCTAATGGTTTATCAATTTTGTTTATCTTCTTAAAGAACCAGCTTTTAGTTTTATTGATCTTTGCTATTGTTTCCTTCATTTCTTTTTCATTTATTTCTGATTTGAGTTTTATGATTTCTTTCCTTCTGATAACTTTTTTTTTTTTTCTTCTTTCTCTAATGGCTTTAGGTGCAAGGTTAGTTTGCTTATTTGAGATGTTTCCTGTTTCTTAAGGTTGAATTGTATTGCTATAAAATTCCCTCTTAGAACTGCTTTTGCTGCATCCCAAAGGTTTTGGGTCGTTGTGTCTCCATTGTCATTTGTTTCTAGGTATTTTTTTTAAATTTCCTCTTTGATTTCTTCAGTGATCACTTCGTTATTAAGTAGTGTATTGTTTAGCCTCCATGTGTTTGTATTTTTTAGTGGTCTTTTCCTGTAATTTATATCTAGTCTCATAGTGTTGTGGTCAGAAAAGATACTTGATACAAATTCAATTTTCTTAAACTTACCAAGGCTAGATTTGTGACCCAAGATATGATCTATCTTGGAGAATGTTCCATGAGCACTTGAGAAAAATGTGTATTCTGTTGTTTTTGGATGGAATGTCCTATAAATATCAATTAAGTCCATCTTGTTTAATGTATCATTTAAAGCTTGTGTTTCCTTATTTATTTTCATTTTGGACGATCTGTCCATTGGTGAAAGTGTGGTGTTAAAGTCCTCTACTATGAATGTGTTACTGTCGATTTCCCCCTTTATGGTTGTTAGTATTTGCCTTATGTATTGAGGTGCTCCTATGCTGGGTGCATAAATATTTACAATTGTTATATCTTCTTCTTGGATCGATCCCTTGATCATTATGTAGTGTCCTTCTTTGTCTCTTGTAATAGTCTTTATTTTAAAGTCTATTTTGTCTGATATGAGAATTGCTACTGAAGCTTTCTTCTGATTTCCATTTGCATGGAATATCTTTTTCCATTCCCTTATTTTCAGTCTGTATGTGTCTCTAGGTCTGAAGTGGGTCTCTTGTAGACAGCATATATATGGGTATTCTTTTTGTATCCATTCATCCAATCTGTGTCTTTTGGTGGGAGCATTTAGTCCATTTACATTTAAGGTTATTATCGATATGTATGTTCCTATTCCCATTTTCTTAATTGTTTTGGGTTTGTTCTTGTAGGTCTTTTCCTCCTCTTGTGTTTCTTGCCTAGAGAAGTTCCTTTAGCATTTGTTGTAAAGCTGGTTTGGTGATGCTGAACTCTCTCAGCTTTTGCTTGTCTGTAAAGATTTTAATTTCTCCATCAAATCTGAATGAGATCCTTGCTGGGTAGAGTAATCTTGGTTGCAGGTTTTTCTCCTTCATCACTTTAAATATGTCCTGCCAGTCCCTTCTGGCTTGCAGACATTCTGATGAAAGATCAGCTGTTAACCTTATGGGGATTCCCTTGTGTGTTAGTTTTGTTTTTCTCTTGCTGCTTTAATATGTTTTCTTTGTATTTAATTTTTGACAGTTTGATTAATATGTGTCTTGGCCTATTTCTCTTTGGATTTATCCTGTATGGGACTCTCTGTGCTTCCTGAATTTGATTAACTATTTCCTTTCCCATATTAGGGAAGTTTTCAAGTATAATCTCTTCAAATATTTTCTCAGTCCCTTTCTTTTTCTCCTCTTCTTCTGGAACCCCTATATTTTGAATGTTGGTGCATTTAATGTTGACCCAGAGGTCTCAGGCTGTCCTCAGTTATTTTCATTCTTTTTTCTTCTCTGCAGTAGTTATTTCCACTATTTTATCTTCCAGGTCACTTATCCATTCTTCTGCCTCAGTTATTCTGCTATTGATCCCTTCTAGAGAATTTTTTATGTCATTTACTGTGTTGTTCATCATTGCTTGTTTCCTCTTTAGTTCTTCTAGGTCCTTATTAAGTGTTTCCTGCATTTTCTCTATTCTGTTTCCAAGATTTTGGATCACTTTTACTATCATTATTCTGAATTCTTTTTCAGGTAGACTGCCTATTTCCTGTTCATTTATTAGGTCTGGTGGGTTTTTTTTATCTTGCTCCTTCATCTGCTGTGTGTTTTTCTGTATTCTCATTTTGCTTATCTTAGTGTGTTTGGGGTCTCCTTTTTGCAGGCTGAAGGTTCGTAGTTCCCATTGTTTTTGGTGTCTGTCCCCAGTGCCTAAAGTTGGTTCAGTGGGTTGTGTAGGCTTCCTGGTGGAGGGGACTGGTGCCTGTGTTCTGGTGGATGAGGCTGCATCTTGTCTTTCTGGTGGGCAGGTCCACGTCTGGTGGTGTGTTTGGGGGTGTCTGTGGCCTTATTATGATTTTAGGCAGCCTCTCTGCTAATGGGTGGGGTTGTGTTCCTGTCTTGCTAGTTGTTTGTCATAGAGTGTCCCACACTGTAGCTTGCTAGTCGTTGAGTGAACTGGGTGCTGGTGTTGAGATGGAGATCTCTGGGAGATTTTTGCCATTTGATATTATTTGGAGCTGGGAAGTCTCTTGTGGACCAGTGTCCTGAACTTGGTTCTTCCACCTCAGAGGCACAGCACTGACTCCTGCCTGAAGCACCAAGAGCCATTCATCCACACGGCTCAGAATAAAAGAGAGAAAAAGTAGAAGGAAAGAAAGAGAGAAAGAAAGAAAGAAAGAGAGAGAGAGAGAAAGAAAGAAAGAAAGAGGAAGGAAGGAAGGAAGAAAGAAGTTAAAATAAAATAAAGTAAGATAAAATAAAATAAAGTTATTAAAATACAAATAATTATTAAGAAAAAAAAAAAAAACTGGACCAATAGAACCCTAGGACAAATGGTGGAAGCAAAGCTATACAGACAAAATCTCACACAGAAGCATACACATACACACTCAAAAAAAAGTGGAAAAAGTAATAAATCTTGCTCTCAAAGTCCACCTTCTCAATTTGGGATGGTTCATTGTCTATTCATGTATTCCACAGATGCAGGGTACATCGGGTTGATTGTGGAGCTTTAATCCGCTACTTCTGAGGCTGCTGGGAGAGATTTCCCTTTCTCTTCTTTCTTCTCACAGCTCCAGGGGCTCAGCTTTGGATTTGGCCCCACCTCTCCATGTAGGTCGCTGGAGGGCGTCTGTTCTCTCAGACAGGACGGGGTTAAAGGAGCAGCTGCTTCGGGGACTCTGGCTCACTCAGGCCGGGGGGAGGGAGGGGTACGGAGTGTGGGGCAAGCCTGCAGTGGCAGAGGCCGGCATGACGTTACACCAGCCTGAGGCGCGCTGTGCGTTCTCCCAGGGAAGTTGTTCCTGGATCCCGGGACCCTGGCAGTGGCGGGCTGCATAGGCTCCCCTGAAGGGAGGTGTGGATAGTGACCTGTGCTCGCACACAGGCTTCTTGGTGGTGGCAGCAGCAGCCTTAGCGTCTCGTGCCCATCTCTGGGGTCCGCGCTTTTAGCCGCGGCTTGCGCCCGTCTCTGGAGCTCCTTTTCGCAGCGCTCTTAATCCCCTCTCCTTGCTCACCAGGAAACAAAGGGGGAAGAAAAAGTCTCTTGCCTCTTCGGCAGGTCCGGACTTTTCCCCGGACTCCCTCCCGGCTAGCCGTGGTGCACTAACCCCCTGCAGGCTGTGTTCATGCCGCCAATCCCAGTCCTCTCCCTGCACTTCTACTGAAGCCCAAGCCTCAGCTCGCAGCTCCTGCGTGCCCCGGAGGGTTAGCAGACAAGCTTCTCAGGCTGGTGAGTGCTGGTCAGCACTGATACTCTGTGCAGGAATCTCTCCACTTTGCTCTCTGTGCCCCTGTTGCTGTGCTGTCCTCCGTGGCTCCGAAGCTTTCCCCCTTCGCCACCCACAGTCTCCACCCACGAAGGGGCTTCCTAGTGTGTGGAAACCTCTCCTCTCCTTCACAGCTCCCTCCCACTGGTGCAGATCCAGTCCCTATCCTTTTGTCTCTGTTTATTCTTTTTTCTTTTGCCCTACCCAGGTACGTGGGGACTTTCTTGCCTTTTGGGAGGTCTGAGGTCTTCTGCCAGTGTTCAGTAGGTGTTCTGTAGGAGTTGTTCCACGTGTAGATGTATTTCCGTTATATCTGTGGGGAGGAAGGTGATCTCCGCACCTTACTCTTCCGCCATCTTCCCCTTGTCCTCCTCATTGTAGTTTTGATTTGCATTTCTCTAATGAGTAGTGATGGTGAGCATTCTTTCATGTGTTTGTTGGCAATCTGTATATCTTCTTTGGAGAAATATCTGTTTAGATCTTCTGCCCATTTTTGGATTGGGTTGTTTATTTTTTTGATATTGAGCTGCATGAGCTGCTTATAAATTTTGGGGATTAATCCGTTGTCAGTTGCTTCATTTGCAAATATTTTCTCCCATTCTGAGTGTTGTATTTTCGTCTTGTTTATGGTTTCCTTTGCTGTGCAAAAGCTTTTCAGTTTCATTAGGTCCCATTTGTTTATTTTTGTTTTTATTTCCATTTATCTAGGAGGTGGGTCAAAAAGGATTTTGCTGTGATTTACGTCATACAGTGTTCTGCCTATGTTTTCCTCTAAGAGTTTTATAGTGCCTGGTCTTACATTTAGGGCTTTAATCCATTTTGAGCTTATTTTTGTGTATGGTGTTAGGGAGTGTTCTAATATCATACTTTTACATGTACCTGTCCAGTTTTCCCAGCACGACTTATTGAAGAGGCTGTCCTTTCTACACAGTACATTCCTGCTTCCTTTATCAAAGATAAGGTGACCATATGTGTGTGGGTTTATCTCTGGGCTTTCTATCCTGTTCCATTGATCTATATTTCTGTTTTTGTGCCAGTAGCATACTGTCCTGATAACTGTAGCTTTGTAGTATAGCCTGAAGTCATGGAGCCTGATTCCTCCAGCTCTGTTTTTCTTTCTCAAGATTGCTTTGGCTATTCGGGGGTCTTTTGTGTTTCCATACAAATTGTGAATTTTTTTGTTCTAGTTCTGTGAAAAATGTCATTGGTAGTTTGATAGGGGTTGCATTGCATCTGTAGAGTGCTTTGGGGTAATACAGTCATTTTCACAATGTTGATTCTTCCTATCCAAGAATATGGTATATCTCTCCCTCTGTTGGTATCATCTTTAATTTCTTTCATCAATGTCTTATAGTTTTGTGCGTACAGGTCTTTTGTCTCCTTAAGTAGGTTTATTCCTAGGTATTTTATTCTTTTTGTTGCAATTGTAAATGGGGGTGTTTCCTTAATTTCTCTTTCAGAGTTTTCATTATTAGTGTATAGGAATGCAAGAGTTTTCTTTGTATTAATTTTGTATCCTGCTACTTTACCATATTCATTGAGTAGTTTGCTGGTAGAGTCTTTAGGATTCTCTATGTATAGTATCATGTCATCTGCAAACAGTGACAGTGTTACGTATTTTCCAATTTGGATTCCTTTTATTTCTTTTTCATCTCTGATTTCTGTGGCTAAAACTTCCAAAACTATGTTGAATAATAGTGGTGAGAGTGGGCAAACTTGTCTTGTTCCTGATCTTAGTGGAAATGGTTTCAGATTTTCCCCATTGAGAATGATGTTGGCTGTGGGTTTGTCATATATGGCCTTTATTATTTTGAGGTAAGTTCCCTCTGTGCCTGCATTCTGGAGGATATTTATCATAAATGGGTGTTGAATTTTGTTGAAAGCTTTTTTTCCATCTATTGAGATTATCATATGGTTTTTATCCTTCAATTTGTTAATATGGTGTATCACGTTGATTGATTTGCGTATATTGAAGAATCCATGCATTCATGGGATAAACCCCACTTGATCATGGTGTATGATCCTTTTAATGTGCTTCTGGATTCTGTTTCCCAGTTTTTTGTTGAGGATTTTTGTGTCTATATTCATCAATGATATTGGCCTGTAGTTTTCTTTCTTTGTGACATCTTTTTCTGGTTTTGGTATCGGAGTGATGGTGGCCTTGTTAAAGGAGTTTGAGAGTGTTCCTCCCTGCAATATTTTGGATGGGTTTGAGAAGGATAGGTGTTAGCTCTTCTCTAAATGTCTGATAGAATTTGCCTGTGAAGCCATATGGTCATGGGCTTTTGTTTGTTGGAAGATTTTTAATCACAGTCTCAATTTCAGTGCTTGTGATTGGTTTTTTTATATTTTCGATTTCTTCCTGGTTTAGTCTTGGAAGGTTGTGCTTTTCTAAGAATTTTTCCATTTCTTCCAGGTTGTCCATTTTATTGGCATATAGTTGCTTGTAGTAATCTCTCATGATCCTTCGTATTTCTGCAGTGTCACTTGTTACTTCTCCTTTTTCATTTCTAATTCTATTGATTTGAGTCTTTTCCCTTTTTTTCTTGATGAGTCTGGCTAATGCTTTGTCAATTTTGTTTATTGTCTCAAAGAACCAGCTTTTAGTTTATTGATCTTGCTATTGTTTCCTTCATTTCTTTTACATTTATTTCTGATCTGATCTTTATGATTTCTTTCCTTCTGCTAACTTTGGGTTATTTTTGTTCTTTCTCTAACTGTTTTAGGTACAAGGTTAGGTTGTTTAATTGAGATGTTTCTTGTTTCTTGAGGTGGGATTGTATTGCTATAAACTTCCCTCTTCCAACTGCTTTTGCTGCATCCCACAGGTTTTGGGTCATCGTGTTTTCATTGTCATTTGTTTCTAGATATTTTCTGATTTCCTCTTTGATTTCCTCAGTGATCTCTTGGCTATTAAGTAGTGTATTGTTTAGCCTCCATGTGTTTGTATTTTTTACAGTTTTTTCCTGTAATTGATATCTAATCTTATAATGTGGTCAGAAAAGTTACTTGATATGATTTCAATTTTCTTAAATTTACCAAGGCTTGATTTGTGGCCCAATATATGGTCTGTCCTGGAGAATGTTCCATGAGCACCTGAGAAGAAAGTGTATCCTGTTGTTCCTGGAGGGAATGTCCTATAAATATCAATGAAGTCCGTCTTGTTTAATGTATCATTTAAAGCTTGTGTTTTCTTATTTATTTTCATTTTGGACGATCTGTCCATTGGTGAAAGTTGGGTGTTAAAGTCCCCACTATGATTGTGTTACTGTCAATTTCCGCTTTTATGGCTGTTAGTATTTGGCTTATGTATTGAGGTGCTCCTATGCTGGGTGCATAAATATTTACAATTGTTATATCTTCTTCTTGGATTTATCCCTTGATCATTATGTAGTGTCCTTCTTTGTCTCTTGTAATAGTCTTTATTTTAAAGTCTATTTTGTCTGATATGAGAATTGCTACTCCAGCTTTCTCTGGCTTCCACTTGCATGGGCTATCTTTTTCCATCCCCTCACTTTCAGTCTGTATGTGTCCCTATGTCTGAAGTGGGTCTCTTGTGCACAGCATATATATGGGTCTTCTTTTTGTATCCGTTCAGCCAGTCTATGTGTTTTGATTGGAGCCTTTAATCCATTTACATTTAAGGTAATTATTGATATGTATGTTCCTATTACCGTTTTCTTAATTGTTTTGGTTTGTTTTTGTAAGTCTTTTCCTTCTCTTGTTCTTCCTGCCTAGAGAAGTTCCTTTAGCATTTGTTATAAAGCTGGTTTGGTGCTGTTGAGGTCTCTTAGTTAGCTTTTGCTTGTCTATAAAGGTTTTAGTTTGTGCATCGAATCTGAATGAGATCCTTGCTGGGTAGAGTAATCTTGGTTGTAGGATTTCCCTTTCATCACTATAAATATGTCCTACCACTCCCTTCTGGCTTGCAGAGTTTCTGCTGAAAGATTAGCTGTTAACCTTATGGGGATTCCCTTGTGTGTTATTTGTTGTTTTTCCCTTGTTTCTTTTAATATATTTTCTTTGTATTTAATTTTTGATAGTTTGAATAGTATGTGTCTTGGCATGTTTCTCCTTGGATTTATTGTGTGTGGGACTCTCTGTGCTTCCTAGACTTGTGCTTCCTAACTCTTTCCTTTCCCATATTAGGGAAGTTTTCAACTATAATCTTTTCAAATACTTTCTCAGTCCTTTTGTTTCTCTTCTGCTTCTGGGACCCCTATAATCTGTGTTAGTTATTTCCACTGTTTTATCTTTCAGGTCATTTATCTGTTCTTCTGCCTCAATTATTCTGCTATTGATTCCTTCTAGAGAATTTTTAATTGCATTTATTGTGTTGTTCATCAATGTTTATCTGCTCTTTAGTTCTTCTATGTCCTTGTTAAACTCTTCTTGTATTTTCTCCATTCTATTTCCAAGATTTTGGATCATCTTTACTATCATTACTCTGAATTGTTTTTCTGGAAGACTGCCTATTTCCTCTTCATTTGTTTGGTCTGGTGGGTTTTTACCTTGCTCCTTCATCTGCTGTGTGTTTCTCTATCTTCTCATTTTGCTTAACTTACTGTGTTTGGGGTCTCCTTTTCACAGGCTGCAGGTTCACAGTTCTTGTTGTGTTTGGTGTCTACCCCCAGTGGCTAAGGTTGGTTCAGTGGGTTGTGTAGGCTTCCTGGTGGGGGGACTAGTGCCTGTGTTCAGGTGGATGAGGCTGGATCTTGTCTTTTTGGTGGCCTGGACCATGTCTGGTGGTGTGTTTTGGGGTGTCTGTGACCTTATTATGATTTTAGGCACCCTCTCTGCTGAGGGGTGGGGTTGTGTCCTGTCGTGCTAGTTGTTTGTCATAGGGTGTCCAGCACTGTAGATTACTCATCGTTGAGAGTAGCTGGGTCTTAGCGTTGAGATGGAGATCTCTGGGAGATCTTTTAACGTTTGGTATTACATGGAGCGGGGAGGTCTTTGGCGGATTAGTGTCCTGAACTCGGCTCTCCCGTCTCAGAAGCACAGGCCTGACACCTGGCTGGAGCACCAAGACCCTGTCAGCCACACAGCTCAGAAGAAAAGGGAGAAAAAATAAAAATAAATAAATAAATAAATAAATAAAATAAAGTTATTAAAATAAAATATAAAAAGTAATTAATAAAAATTAAAAAAAAGAAAGAAGAGAGCAACCTAACCAAAAAACAAATCCACCAATGACAACAAGCGCTTAAAAACTATACTAAGAAAACAAACAAAAGAAACACCCCCCCCCAAAAAAAAAGGTCAGACAGAACCCTAGGGCAAATGGTAAAGCAAAGCTCTACAGACAAAATCACACAAAGATGCATACACATACACACTCAGAAAAAGAGAAAAAGGAAATATATATATATATATATTAAAAAAAAAGAAGAGAGCAACCAAATCAATAAACTAATCTATCAATGATAATTAACTCTAAATATTAAACTAAGATAAACATAAAACCAGAAAGAAATTAGATGTAGAAAGCAAACCTCAAGTCTACAGTTGTTCCCAAAGTCCACCTCCTCAATTTGGGATGATTTGTTGTCTATTCAGGTATTCCACAGATGCAGGGTACATCAAGTTGATTGTGGGGATTTAATCCACTGCTCCTGAGGCTGCTGGGAGAGATTTCCCTTTCTCTTCTTTGTTCACACAGCTCCTGGGGTTCAGCTTTGGATTTGGACCCTCCTCTGCGTGTACGTCGCCTGAGGACATCTGTTCCCACCCCGACGAGACAGGGTTAAAATAGCAGCTGATTAGAGGACTCTGGCTCACTCAGGCTGGGGGGAG
Source organism: Monodon monoceros (assembly GCF_005190385.1). Taxonomy (NCBI): domain Eukaryota; kingdom Metazoa; phylum Chordata; class Mammalia; order Artiodactyla; family Monodontidae; genus Monodon; species Monodon monoceros. The sequence goes on along the minus strand of NW_021703778.1, from coordinate 155,914,601 downwards.
GGAGGGGTAAAGAATGCAGGGTGAGCCTGAGGTGGCAGAGGCTGGCGTGAAGTTGCAACAGCCTCAGGTGTGCCGTGTGTTCTCCTGGGGAAGTTGTCCCTGGATCACGGGACCCTGGTAGTGGCGGGCTGCACAGGCTCCCGTGAGGGGAGGTGTGGATAGTGACCTGTGTTCGCACACAGGCTTCTTGGTGGCTGCAGCAGCAGCGTTAGTGTTTCATGCCATCTCTGGTGTCCGCGCTGATAGCCACAGCTCGCGCCCATCTCTGGAGCTCGTTTAGGCAGTACTCTGAATCCCCTCTCCTCGCGCACCCTGAAACCGTGGTCTCTTACCTCCTAGGCAGTTTCGGACTCTTTCCCGGACTCTCTCCCAGCTAGCTGTGGCGCACTAGCCCTCTTCAGGCTGTGTTCACGCCGCCAACCCCAGTCCTCTCCCTGGGATCCGACCTCCGAAGCCCGAGCCTCAGCTCCCAGCCCGCACCCGCCCCAGTGGGTGAGCAGACAAGCCTCTCGAACTGGTGATTGCTGGTCGGCACCGATCCTCTCTGCAGGAATCTCTCCGCTTTGCCCTCTGCACCCCTGTTGCTGCGCTCTCCTCCGCGGTCCCGAAGCTTCCCCCTCGCTACACCCCGTCTCTGCCAGTGAAGGGGCTTCCTAGTGTGTAGAAACCTTTCCTCCTTCACAGCTCCCTCCAAGAGGTGCAGGTACCCTTCCTATTCTTTTGTCTCTGTTTTTTCTTTTGCTGTACCCAGGTACGTGGGGAGTTTCTTGCTTTTGGGAGGTCTGAGTTCTTCTGCCAGCATTCAGTAGGTGTTCTGTAGGAGTTGTTCCACATGCAGATGTATTTCTGATGTATTTGTGGGGAGGAAGGTGATCACCATGTCTTACTTCTCTGCCATCTCGAAGGTCTCCCCAGAAATTCTTCTTTGTGAAAGTGACATTTATAGACATAAATGAGGAGAGGATGTGAGTTTTGCAGGTATCTAGAAGGAGAGTATTCCTGGTAAAACATAGTGATCAAAAATGTCCTGAATGGATCACATGCCTGACATGGATACAGCAAAGCGGCCAATGTGGGTGAACAGACTGAGCAAGGCAGATGGTATCGTGTGATGAGGTCAGAGAGATGAACAGGGTAGGGGTGGAGGTTGGGCTATGCAGAGTCTTGCTGATGCTTATAGAGCTTTGACCTTTACTCTGAGCAAGACTGGGAGATGTTGGAGCATTTTGAGCAGAATAAATCCATGGTCTGACTTCTGTTCTTATAAGCTAATGCTGAATGCTCTGTTCAATAGTAGACTGTCAGAGAACTATGACAGAGACTATTTCAGTAGAATCCTGGCAAAATAGCTGACTGGATCCAGGTCATAGTGGGGAAAAGTCGTGATATTCTGGATATATTTTGAAAATAGTGTAATAGCTGATGCATTTAAAGTGGGGTGTTAGCCAAGTAGCTGATCCAAGGTTTTTGTGACCTGTTACCTACGCCGTGCTTCTCAGACAGTCAAGTGGAGATAGTAGATGGGACTTCAGATATATGATTTTGTAGTCAGAAGAGAATCTCCAGGCTGGAGATTTCAAAGTGGGACTCATCAGCTTATTTAAATTCATGAGTCTGGATGAGAGCTCTCCCAGCTAGTGAGAATAGATAGACAAGAGAAGAGATCCACGAGTGCTCCCTGGGTCACTCCAGCTTTTAAAAGTTCAGAAAATCAGGGGACATAAGCAGAGAGAACAGGGAAGAAGTTACTGTCACAGGGGAGTCTGTTGGTCTGGAAGCAAAGTGAAGAGTGTTTGAAGAGGAGGGAATGATCAACTGTGTCAAATGCTGCTGATGGATTAAGTACTGAGGATTGAGAACTGACCTGTGGATTTAGCAGCTCATTAGAGGCCTTGACAACAGCAGTCGTGGTGAAGTCTGGTGCTGAAAGGTTGACTGCAATGTTAAGGGGAGCAGAGAAAGGAGATGGTAGCTGGAGTGGCGTGTGGGATGGAGAGAGATTTTTTGTTTGTTTTTAACAGGAAAAAACTACAATCATTGGATGGAAGTCTTAAATATTTGAAAAGTTTATTACTTGTGCATAAATGGAGGGGTTGGGCTTAGTTAAGAGAAGGAGAAGGTATAGCCCATCCATAATCACAGGAGTGAAGGCCAGATACATGTGCTGCAGGTACAAGGAAGTAGGTAGAGGAATGGAAGGAGCAGGTGGAAATTTCCTCTTGGTTGAATTTTTTATCTCAATAAAGTTGGAAGTTTATCAGATAATGGGGAAAATAGCAGGAGTAACAAGATATTTGAAAGAAGATAATCACCTGTGATAGTAGTCCAAAATGTTACTTGGATTTACCTTGTAAATGAATTTTGAGAAATACTATTGATTCTTCTCAAGAATTTTAAAATTAATATCTGTAATGTTTCACTATAAATTTAAATATTATAAAAGTTTCTGGCATATTGTAATTGTTGATATTTATAAATTAAAGTTTTGCATCATTTTTAAGATGCATTAATTGAACCTAAATTAAGTATTTCAAACTCACCATTATCCATTTTAAAATATAATATAAACAAGGTTTTCTCTCTCAGAAATGTTAACATTGTCTCCTTTTCTTCTTGAAATGGAACTTCAGAATTTGAACCTAAGGAGATATATTTATGCTTGAAAATATTTTATTACTCACCCTTTCATACTCTTCTGTAAGAAAACTAGGTACACAAATAGATTTTTACAAAGTTTAATGTGCTAGAAGAAAAGAGTTTAAAAAGTACTGAAACAACTTTAAAAGTATTTGTACTCAATCAATAAATGTAATGATATATAATTATTATATATAATATAATTATATATAGTTATATGTGTGCATAACTATCAAACAGTGTATTTGTTGGATCCTTCTGGAATCACACACACACCACATACCACGACTGAGTTAGATTTTCAGGAGGTTTATTGAGGGTGAGGTAGGGGTGGGGAAATGGATAATGCCTGCAAAAAGTAAAAGAGGGAAGAAAGAGATTTGGTGGGAGAGTCTCAAACCACAATGTATATCTGACAAAGTTTTGCCAGCCCAACAGAGGCTGCCAAGCAAAAGTTGCCCATCAGAGAAATCTTCCCTTGAGCAGCAGTGACCAAGCCCAGTGATCAAACCTTACTCAATCATTGATTGAGGGCTGTCCAGGAAGAGCATGGCCTTGGCTGGAGAGCTGAAGTGTCAGTTCATGAAGGCACTAAAGCTGGAGGCTTTCAGATGGCTGCAAGCTTTGCAGTTCAACAGAAAGTTCCTCCTTGAAGAGAGATCCCAGAAATGATTTTTCCGTCACTGCCACAAACATGCAAACTGTTATCAACAATGTATTCTTAATGAGATGGATGGACTTTTTGTATCAAAGTTTATATATCTGTGTGGATATATATTACTTTATTATTATAACAGTTTGAGGTTCAGCATCAGTTACATCTTGTATAATTGTAAACCCTAAGAAACCATGTTCACAAAACAAGGATATTTTTTACTTCCTTTCAAATATATGCCAATTATCAAATGATTTTAAATCATTAAGAATTATTTGTAGTAATCTATCAGCTGACGACTCACCTAGGCCCTCCTTTAATTTTGGTGCAATTCAAGAGTTAGAAAAAAAAATGCTTGCAATTTTTTCCCCAAATTATTAGTCATTTATTTTCTTAGTACCTAAGAAATACTCTTAAAAAGATTTAACAAAATTTATTAAATGACAATTAGTTATGCCTGTTACTTTTCATCTAGAGATCCCCCTGTTGAAACTGTATAATCAGAAAGGATTATAAAATTCTGAATGTTTTATCATATAAATATTTTTGCTAGTACAACAATTTTTGATACAGTGTTTTTATTTTAAAATGCGTCCTAAACATATTTTCATCAAAACTTTTCAGCTATAGCTTTAGTTCATTCAGTTTACAAAACATATCTGTCAGATTACAAAACATATCTGTCAGAGAATCTAATTGGAAAACCAAGTTGTCATTTTCTTTTTTTTAAAATAAATTTATTTATTTATTTTTGGCCGCATTGGGTTTTCGTTGCGGTGTGCGGGCTTCTCATCACGGGGCTTCACCTGTTGTGGGCCACGGGCTCTAGGCACGTGGGCTTCAGTAGTTGTGGCATGCGGGCTCAGTAGTTGTGGCTTGCCGGCTCTTAATCTTCCCAGACCAGGGCTCGAACCCGTTCCCCTGCATTGGCAGGCGGATTCTTAACCACTGTGCCACCAGGGATGTCCCCAAGTTGTCATTTTCCAACCACCTGTCCAACTTAGACTTTTTTTTCAGAATATTTTAATTTTATTTTTTAATTCAACCAGTACTATTAGTGCATATCTTTGTGACATCTGTCTCACTCTAAATCCTAATTCTATGATAAATAGATATAAGGCATAACTCTTGCCATAAATTTGTTCTTTTGATTAGCAAGGAATTGCAACCTTCAATTTCTTATAAAACTGTTTGTTTCTATCTTATAGGACACTCCTTCAGGAGTGATTTTTTTTTTTTCCTTTGACAGTAGCAAGGGCAAGGAAGAGATAAGGTAGTTAAATAAAACTTCCCAGTGCTTCTGCCATATCACTTTACAATATATGTTTTATAATCTGATTTCAAAATACATCAGTGTTAGCCAAAGCACATTGTTTCTAAACACCACATTGTGCCCTTAACAGAATAATGTAGGAAACATCAATACATATATCCAACAAGGCGCCTTGATTACAGGAGGCTTCTTGTTCCCAAGGTTTCAAATTCTGAAATCGTCCTTTAGTTTGATGTCCCACAGTTTTTATATATGGGTCAAGGCACCATAGTAAGATTCGGGATGGCTGTGAGATGGCTCTTTTATGAAGTGATAGATGATTACTGTGAAGAGAGAATAGGAAAGAATAAATTGACTGATGCCTACATACTGCAGACATGTTTTTAGATCAGCTTAGAGAAGAGTATGTTTGAAAGTTCTCCCTCTGGAAATTGATTTCCTGAGATCTATTCGTGTTGTGGAAAAAAAAACCTTTGTGTATTCCCTGGGATACATATACTCCAAAGGGAAGCCACTGGTCTGGAAGAAAAGGTGAATGAATAATCTAGTGCTTCTCAACGTGAAATGATTTTACCCCTCCTCCCCCTGCCCCCCGCCCTCCTCCAGCCAGGATACATTTCATAACACCTAGAGAGATATTTTGCTTGTTGCAAACCAGGGATGCTGCTAAACAATCTACAATGCGTAGGAGAGACTCCCACAAAAAAATTATCCAGTTCAGAATGTCAACAGTTCAGAGACAGAGAAACTTGTTTTAGAGCTTCACTAATGAATTTGATGTGCAAAGGCCAGCCTCATCAATAACACCTGGCAGTGAGTTAGAAAATGCAAAATCTGAAGTTCCAGATGATTCATTTTCATAGTAAAATTTGAAAGGCCCTGAACTAGGGAGATGCAGTAGGATTTATAGCAGCACTGATGGTCCAGTTGGTAACCACTCAAAATGGGAAACTATTTTTATAATACATTTTTTAAAGTTTCATTTTTCTTCTTTCAAATTTGTAGGAAATGTGACAAAAATATTCTGGGCTTAGCTAAATATAAGGTAAACATTGTTCTTATGCATCTTTAAACAATGGCAATGAATTAGATCTAAAGCCTTTGTGGAAAAGACAATATTACACTTGAAATCAAGACATCCATTGTAACAGAAACAGAGTAACCTTTTTGTTGTCTTTTCATGCCCAAAATTGAATTTAAAATTTTTAGGCTATTTAAAAAGACAAAAAAACCTGCCTCACATGCAGTTTACATGTAAACATTGTTTCCAAACTCATTTTGTTTTGAGTGATTTGTTTTCCCACAATTCAACCCAAGTCCTCAAGCCATAATACTTATTTTCTGTTACTTTTCCATTTAGAGTATTTTTCAACTAAGACAAGTGAAGAGGGGCAAAGCATATAACAGTTATTAAACTAAAATATTGTACATATCAAAAAATAAAATGCTGGTTAGAACTAAATTCATAATACTAACTCATTTTCATCCCCTTTAAAACTATTCCCTGGTGATAAAAGTCATTAACTATTTCAGGTTGATAAAATGGCAATTGAAAAATTTCAATTTCTGTTCACTAAAATGAGCTCTAAATTCTATCAAGCTACTTGTATCTGACTTTTTCAGAAATGTCTAATATTCTTGAGGGGGCTTTACTCCTTAAGAAAATCTGGTATAGCAGAGAATATCATGTTTGAGTGAAAACTGTAGTTGGCTGGAGAAAAAAGTTGAGTCAGTTCATACAGAACTGTTCATATAAAATTTCATTATAGAAAATTTTCTTTCTTACTAGTATAAGTACCAGCATTTAAGCTTAACTTTTTAAATAGAATTCCATTGGGATAAAATAAATATTCAATCTATTTACAATTCTTCTGATAAAAATATTCTGCAGTGTAGAGATATTAAAAATTCATTTAAAATCATCTTTAGGGCTTCCCTGGTGGCGCAGTGGTTGAGAGTCCACCTGCCGATTCAGGGGACACGGGTTCGTGCCCCGGTCCGGGAAGATCGCACATGCTGTGGAGCGGCTGGGCCCGTGAGCCATGGCCGCTGAGCCTGCGCGTCCGGAGCCAGTGCTCTGCAACAGGAGAGGCCACAACAGTGAGAGGCCCGCGTACCGCAAAAACAAAAACAAAAACAAATCATCTTTATTATTTACCTCACCATATTGTTACCCATTGCTTTATGCCCCAGTGCTGTAACAAACTGTTAACTGCTTTCTCTGACTTTGGCCCCTCCTCCTGCCAATCCTTTTGTGTACCTTTCAACACGCCATTACTCTTCTCAGAACTCATGTGTACTCTTCCTTAAATTGATCCAAGAATATGCCTCAAGTGTAGGTTTATCTGTGACTGTCAAGATTCTTTATTGTGTAGCTACAACCTCTTCATCTAGCTTCATTCACATTGACTGTCCCCACCCTGGTTTGGAACACACCTTCTTCTTTTCTGTCCCTTACACATCTTATCAATCCTGAGTCTATTACCTTCCTCGTTGTTTCTTTGTTTCCTAGCAAAGAATACCCTGGTTTCTTCCCTCTGCTGGTTCAAATCATAGTCATCACTGAAAGGCTGGCTCATAGCCCATATTCTCCATGAAACCCTCCCTGAAGGATCTACCTCTGGCTCATAATAATATCCATCTTTTTAAACATTTTTAGCAGTCAATGTATTACCAAATGTATGATGGGGAAAAAGGGCTTTTATTATTTCTTCACGCTAGTCAATATGATGCAGCTGTGATTAAAAGCATGGGCTTCCAGTTATACCCAGTATGAGGTAATGTTTTAACTGATCATTCACTAGCTTAGTATAATGCTTAAGTCAATTCAGTTTTATGTGTCTTGGTTTCTTCATTTGTGTGACTTTACCTAACTGGTCAGCTCATTGTGATTACTTACTACATGAAAAGTATTTGTCAGAGTGGTCAGCACGCAATTCAGGTTAGACATGTATCAGCATCCTCGCCATCATGATCATTGTCATTGTCATCATCTCCCAATAGGATATAAGCTCATCCATTGCAGAGGTCAACTCTTACACTTGCCCTAGAACTCTATGCACATAATTAGTGTTGAGCATATTTCAGTGCCAGTGAATATTTAATTATTAATTCATTTTATTCTTATTCACCTCTAGCTTCTACTCCCAAGGCTGTGCCAACATTGTTCTAATTGTCTCATTTCAGGTAATATTAGGTACTGTAAAATCCCTTATCTTTATTTTTCCCCAAAGACAATGAACATCCTTATCAGAAAGAATATTGTAAGCTGGACATTTAGCATATGTTCTCATTAGATCAAGTCTTTTGCAGACAGACAGAAATAGCGAGTTTCACTGTAACCATTATAGAATGAAACTTGCTTACAGCAAACAACCTTCAGAGCACTGTATGACTTCATTCTGGGCATATTTTCATTCTACTTTTTGCATATGTCTATTTTTCTTTCAATGTCTCTAGAATTTCATGTGCTGAGTTTATGTCCGTTTCATGGAAGGTCATATAACCACTTCTATGAATTTATCACACTTTCTCATCTCTCCCTCCCCACTTCTAAATAATTCCAGCTATTTTCTTAAAGGCAGTTCATCTGTAAAATGAAAAAAAAAAATCCTTCTAAAAATGGCAGATCTGGAGAGCAAGCGGTGGGGATTAGGGAGGTGGTTGGTGGTAGAAAGCTTTGTTACCAGGAAATCTAGACTGAAAAATAGACATACCTGCATCCTTCAGAATAATGGGTCTACTTATGCATCTTACAAGATCTTAGGTCTTAGGATGTGTTAAAATATATATGGAGATTAATAGCCATATTATCTTCTGTTTTGATGAGATCCATGGGGACTACTATACACAATCATTGCAGACATAGTTATTGGGGACCTATATATTAAAGTCAGTGGATTGCATTTTGGAGGGTACAAACATGATTAAAACCCAAATACTTGGGCTTTCCTGGTGGTGCAATGCCTGAGAGTCTGCCTGCCAATGCAGAGGACATGGGTTCGTGCCCTGGTACGGGAAGATCCCACATGCCGTGGAGTGGCTGGGCCCGTGAGCCATGGCCACTGAGCCTGCGTGTCCGGAGCCAGTGCTCTGCAACAGGAGAGGCCACACCAGTGAGAGGCCCGTGTACCTAAAAAAAAAAAAAAAAAAAAAAAAAACCCAAATACTCCTAGTAAAAATTTATATTATCAAGACTATTACTTGAATCATGGCTACACTTTTAACCACTACATTTAGGGGATGTTATAAATCAGTCAGATGGTGAAAAATAAAAGGCATTTATAAAAAGATTGTTTGAAGTATATAAAAATATTAAGCCAAGAGAGAAGACTGAACAACATATGTGATAGTTATTTTCAAGTTTTATTAACTGTATCTCAGGATTAGTCCAGAGAACATAAATAGGACCAAAGAAGAAAGGGAGGTAAATTTTAATTATGAAAAAGTCTAATGATTAGAGTTATCTATCCTTTAAAAATAGTTGCTGGCAAGGGAAAGACCTCCTGGGACTGAATAGCAATAGCAAAATGGCTCTAAATGTTGAATATTAGGAATGCTGTAGAAGGAAATCTTGAATGTGATGAAAGATTAAGTTACAATTTCTCTAAGGTCGCCCTCTAAATTTAGGAAATAATATTCCATGAAAGTTCAGACAAATACAAACAAGTTAATTTCCTTTTACTGTTAGATCCTTCTGACTTTTAATATTAACTTATTTATATTTTGAATAGAGTATATTTTAATTTTCACCATGTCATAAAATATGAAACACTTATTCTTCTATAAAAATGTAATAAAAATTGATGGTAAGGTAATCTTATTGTTGGTTAAGATTATCTTACTGCATACTTTTCTTTGGGTTGTCTTGAGTAGTGGTCCTCAAACTTTCTTGACTGCGCAGTAACAAGCAATAACAAAAACAACTACAAAAACAAAAAACAAAACAAAGCTTGGACTCACAAACTGTGAATTGTATTTATTTCTGGTGTACACATACACACACACACACACAGTAGAACTAATATTTTATATATATATATATTATAAAATAGTCTTAAATAGAAATTTTCTAAAGATGAGTTAAAGAATGTAAAATATATTTTAATAAATGTATCTCCTTTATTAATAGTGTAAATTGTTTTATTTTTAAGGTACTAAATATTTTGGCTCTCATTTAAAGTAAATTCTATTTAATAATACTCATTATGATGACCTCATACTATTATTAGGGACATAAAAATGCAGAAAGAGGATATATTTTTATTGTTTACAATAAAGATATAAATCTTTACTTCAAATAACCATCTAAATCATTTTGAAATTTTTTGGCCATCTTCTTTTTAGATGCATACATGAATTACACATTATAATTAAATTGATGAAGAGCTCATTCTAGAAGTGATGGTTCTGCTATTTTATTGTTCTTTCCTTGTATACACTTTATTGTTACAGTAGTCAATGTACAATTTTTTGCAGAATTATGGTTGTTACCTGTCAGTTTTTTTCAGAGTTAGCTTAAAGTTAGATATTATAATTTTGTACTGAAGAAGAATAACAGAATGAGGAAGCCACAGTTAACTTTGTCCCCTTTGTGGAACCACATTCTTTTCCTTAAATACTGATGTCATAGGTGACACGTTTGATGATTTGATAATTGATCAAAGGCTATGGGGGATGCCAATGATGTTAGTGTCAATTTGTGTGTGTGTGTGTCTGTGTGTGTGTCTGTGTGTATGGGGGGGTGTTTGTGTATGAAAGAGGGGTGGGGGAGAGAGAAAGCGAAAGAGAGACTATATACATATCAAATATCTTCCCTTCTCACACTGCATCTTCTTTGTAAGCCTTGGGGTGTGTGTACCTGAATTTTTAAACTATAGGGTTGGAGATTATTCCAATTTTATATTACATTGAATAAAGTAGTAAATTTGATATCTTGTGTTTTGTAAATACATACTATGTATTGACTTGAAAGACAATATATATAATTTAATCTGACAAGTTCTTCTCCTATTTATTTTTTTATTTCTAGTGCAATTCAGAAATTCTGTCTTCATGTGAAGCTATTTTATGTGATAATTGCATAACAGTGAGCATAATATGTGCTTTATCATATATTTACAAAAGCAATGGATAAAACATGATAACCATAGGTGCTATTAGTCAGTTCTCTAGGTTTTTTTCAACTAAGGATTTCACAGAAATTCATTGCTTTGATTGATATTTAGTTTGTTCTATGAAATGTATGAAATATCACCATGTTTTAGACTTTAAGGAATCTTCTAGGGCCTATCTTGTCTAACATCCCTTTGCAAATGTGGAAACAAATATAGAAACTGATGATATTGTATATTTTTCAGAGCCTCAAATCTCTCAATGGCTTTGGACTCGAGTAGATTTTTTTTTCTAAGTATATCTTTTGTTAATAGCAAAATAATTTAACCTGTTACCTAAATTCCTTCTGATCACATATTATTCTCTGGATTTGACCAAGTCTCAAAACTTCACCCTATTGTCAGTGTCATAGCTCCACTGAGCTAAGGCTCATGTTTGCATAAGTTGGTTGATGAACTAGTTTGCATAGGAAGGTAATGAATTTTATGTGGTAGAATTACAAAAGCCATCACAGAAGGTGAATTGATTAAAACACACAGTAATTCCCCAGATGGGAGAGAATTGGTCTAGTCCCCTATACACACACACACACACACATGCACACACACACACACTGAAGAGATAGAACAATTATTACTGTAGAAAACAGTGAAAATGAATATTCTAACTAGGTTAGTTTCATAGAGGGAACAAAGTTTCATCTAACTAAAGTAAAATGATAGGTGAAAGTTATTGAATGTTTACATGGAAGAAAAAAGAAAGCTGGGATTAGAAATCAGGAATCTGTTTCAACTGGTCTTTATGGAGGACTTGAATGTACTTTGAGGAAAGGAATGAACCAACACAATTCTAGGAACATCATCAAAAGAAATTGTAGATCTTTACTTCAGGGTTCATCAAAAACAACTGATTCAGTCACACTTAAATGTTTGCTTCTGTTCCCTACTCCAGCTTCATGAGCATATCCTTTCCTTTTCAGTATTTTTTATTGTATAATATCTGTTTTCTCACCTGGGCCATTTTAATTAGAATTAGAAAAAATGTAATCTCTTAGCATATTAATTGTATACGTTATTCCCTACTGGTGGGGTAAATTTGAAAGAAGGGTCCCATTGACCTAGGTCCATTCCAGATCTAAAAACTAGGCCAGTGGAGATCTGGCTAGATCTCAGTCCCCTCTTGTCACCCCACCCCAGCCCCATCCCATGACCACATAGCCCCATCTTTTCATTTCTTTATTGTTTCTCATTCTTCATAATTTTGGCTCTCATTAAATCTCATGGCTATGAACCCACCTCTGCTTGTTATCCTTTTAGTTTCAATTTCCACTACTAGGTTTTTCATTATCTCAGCATTTTCAGGTCAAATTTCTGAGAGAGAATTCAGTCAACTTCATCTTTTCTGAGCCAGAATATGTCACATATCTATGAATTTGGTGCTCTAGGGTCAGCAGTGGTCAAAAGCTAGGACTGCGGTCTCTTGGTTCTTTTGAAGAAGATATATGGATTTATGATTAAATGCTCCATAACAAAAATACTGTCCCTTATGAAATTCATTCAGTTTCTTTGGGACTGCTTTAATGAACAAAAGAAAAAAAAAATCCTCATTACTTGCTTAAAGGAACATCCTTAAACCTAATCTAGAGGACTTTCTTAATAACTCAGATGCCATATCACTTAGCAAGTTAATTACGTACATTTTAATGAAAAAAAATTGTGAGTACTAGGTTAAAGTAAGAACCTTCTTAAAGAAAAACTGTTTCTCTACTTACAATATTTCTGATGACAAATGTTTGGGTTTTCCATACGAAGCAATTCTCAATACCCTGTAGACACCAACTGGGTGTCCTACAATTTAATTCAATTCTGATACTAACTACCCAAATTTAGTGCAGACCCAGCAAGTTAAGGGCTCAGTCCCACAAGACTGCCTCTCATTTCAGATGCCATGAGCCTCACAAGACCGCCTCTCATTTCAGATGCCAATCGCAAGTAATGGGTCCCTAGGTTACCTACACTTCTGTCTAATTTGGCTACAAGTCAGGGATTCCCATGACCTCCTCCTCAGGCTTGATAGTTTGTTATAATGACTCATAGAACTCAGGGAAACACCTCATTTAATATTAGTAGTTTATTATAAAGGCTATTATAAAGGACACAAGTGAACAACCAGATAACAAGGTATGTAGGGTGAGGTCTTGGAAGTGTCTTGAGTGCAAGAGCTTCTGTCTTCATGGAGATTAGGGTGTGCCACCCTCCCAGCATGTGGATGTGTTCAATAATCTGGAAGCTCTCTAAATTCCTTCCTTTAGGGTTTTTATGGAGTTTCCAACATATGCATGTTTGGTTAAATCATTGACCATTGGTGATTGACTACGTCCCCAGTCCTTCCTCCATCCCCAGAGGTTGTCGTATGGGGCTGAAAGTTCCAACCATCTAATCACATCCTTGGTTCCTCTGGCAATCAGCCCTCATCTTGAAGTTATCAAGAGTCACCTCTTTAGCATAAACTCAGGTATGGTTGAAAGGGGTTTATTATAAATTACAAAAAACATTCCTCTCGCCCCTATCACTCAGGATTTTTGGCACTCTGTGCCAAGAACTGGGGACAAAGACCAAGTATATATTTCTTCTTATGTCGCAAGATCACAATTCTGTTTCGAGGAGATTCTGCTGTGGCATACAGTAATTAGAGCCATTTATTTACCAGAGAGACATTTCTCATTCCATGGTGGTCTGCAGGTGGTGCCTTTAGTGTGGTGGTCCACATTGTCCCTTTAGTGGGGTTATACCCAAGAGGATGACTAAGACGGCTGTGAACTGGCAAGAACTGAGACTAACTTACCTAGAGAAACAAAGAAAATGCATTCAATGCACCATCAAGAAGAAACGGTAACTCTGATGAAGTTAACAGGCAATCCAGGACAGTTCAGCATCAGTTACGAGTAAGTCAGATGTTAAAAGCTTGTTTAGCCCTAAATAAAGCACTATTTAAGGGGATTTTTTTTTTTTTGCTTTGCTTTTTTTTTTTAACATCTTTATTGGAGTATAATTGCTTTACAATGGTGTGTTAGTTTCTGCTGTATAACAAAGTGAATGAGCTATATGTATACATATATCCCCATATCTCCTCTCTCTCGCATCTCCCTCCCACCCTCCCTATCCCACCCCTCTAGGTGGTCACAAAGAAACCAGCTGATCTCCCTGTGCTATGCGGCTGCTTCCCACTAGCCATCTGTTTTACATTTGGTAGTGTATATCTGTCCATGCCACTCTCTCACTTTGTCCCAGTTTACCCTTCCCCCTCCCCGTATCCTCAAGTCCATCCTCTATGTCTGTGTCTTTATTCCTGTCCTGCCCCTAGGTTCTTCAGAACCTTTTTACTTTTTTTTAGATTCCATACATATGTGTTAGCATATGGTATTTGTTTTTCTCTTTCTGACTTACTTCACTTTTGATAATACAATTACACCTTCCTTTTACTGGAATTTTACATTTTGCATTTTTACTTTTTTATCCAGATGATATTCATCACTATTTGCCAGATGTATCATAGATACTAATATGCTGTTATTGCTTACACTCTTTCTAATCTTCAGAGCCACCTTGAAATGTTGGACTTATTCCCATTTTATGGAGGAAGGAATTGCAAATCAGATAATTAACTTTCCCACAATGTAGGATCAACAGTGTTTAGGCCCCAATCTACCTCCAAACATAGGTCCTTTCACTATATCATACTGTCCTCTCTTCCCATGTATTTAGAAGGAAAAACAAAGATAAAATATTTTTGGCCAATTGGCACTAGTTGTGTCAGAAAGTATGCATCTCTGATAGACATGGATTGATCATAAGATTATTCCTGCACTTTCCAATTCCCCTTATAATTAAGAAAAGAATATATCGTTTTACTCTTCTACCATTATCAGGTAGTTCCAGCTTAAAAGAGTATGCTTAACATGAATTTGCTGAATAAGACATCTGATTGCATGTCTTCTACACACAAAGACCTTGAAGAAAGTTATTTCGTGGAAAATGCCCTAAATGAATTCAGGAACTTCAATATGAATGAAAGATTCAAACAAGGAAGGAAAGGAAAAATGTGCTCTAAAGACTTTTTTAAGACTGACTAGGCTTTTCCATTTGTGTGTACTGTATAAGATTTTACTAGAATGTTCAAAATTAAACCACATTAAAGTAATCAAAGCACCCTTAGAAATGACTTCATAATAATGATTGGGACTTGAAGATACAGCTGGTTTTGGTTAAGTACTGCCTGTTGAAAATTATTTGAAGTAAAGTGAAAAGTAAGAAAAAGATTTCCTTCATAATTGTTCACATTTTAGAACATTAATATAGGGTGTGATCAAGTGGTAAATATGGCACACAAATATATTGCTGTAGTTTTAAAATTCAGTGTCCCTTTGAAAACGTACATAATGAAAGGCCTGAGAATTTGGTATGGCTACTTGTATCAATCAGATACTGCCAGATTTTTCTGTCCGTGTGCCAGCAAATTTATCCCTCATTTTGCTCCTAACTTCTCAGGCAACCAAATTATGTACAGTGCTCTTCTCCCCCACCTCCATCTCCACCTCAACCCCTTCATTCAGAGGGTTTTGTTTATCAATTTCCAATTCTTACATGAGGGAAATTTAGATACATTACTCCAAGTATGGCCTGATTTTGAAGCCAAGCCCTGAGTTGAATTGGCCCCTGACTCTTCTTCCTGGACAACCTACCCTTAACTACTCTAAAATATGCCAGACTGAAGATGTTAGCAGATTATAATGGAAGTACTATGCAGCGGACCAAGAATTTTAGTTTCACTTTAAATATACAATTAATACCAGATTAGTTAATGCATTTTATTATAGGTATGTCATGATTTAGAAAATATTTCAAAACAGTAGGGACTCAGAGTAATTATATTCATGATAATAGTGATGATAATATTAATATTAAAAATAACAATAATTATATGTTACAATTTGCAAGCATTTGCAGATTTTCAGGGAGAAGAAGTATTGAAGACATAAATGATCACATCTATGCTATCTCGTCTGTTTGGATTGATCAAAAATATGTAATCCTCCAAAAACATTGTTCTGTTTTTTTGGTTTTTTTTTAAGTATTTGCATATTCCCATTCCATTTATTTGGAAGCCCATGTTTAGTTATCCAAGATACCTGTCACACAGATCTGTTCTATCTTCTTGCCTGGATGACCCTTCAAGTATTCCTAATTTCTTGGTGGAAGTGTTCTGTTCTACATTTTCCCTGGCTCATTTTCGCCCTGGCCTCTGTCCAGCAACTCTTTCTCTTTCTTGCATTACTTCCACAACCTGAAGCTCTGACTTACAAACTTCCACTCACTTGTGTTTTTCCTGAGAAAGTCAGATTTGTCAAGTACACTGAATGAAATGCTCAACCAAAGTATCTTTCCTTTCCCTGGTATTGAGACATTGCGGAAAGCTTGCTGAAAACAGAGTCTCTGTTTCTTTTTTTCCATCTGTAATTTGCCACATGATCTTCAAAAGTCCCCGAAAGAGAACCAATAATGATTTTTATATATTTACTCCAAAAGACAGGAATCCCTGTCCAGATTAACATCAAAATATATGCCCTAACTTAAAGAGAATAGGCATACTTTCAGCTTAGTTCCCTCCTTGTAATTCCTTTCCTGATGTCCTCTCACCATGCTCCAGTGTGCTAAAAATATGTAACAGGTTGAAATTCCTATCATTTCTTCAGAATTGCATTCTAATCTTTCAGCCCTTCAGTCTGTGCTATGAAATTTGCTTAATTCTTAAATGATGTATAATGTATGACCTCTTTTTCCTCCCTCTCCTCTCCTTTCCTCTCCCTCTCTCTCTGACTTTAAGAATTATGTGCAAAATTCTGTTGAGATTTATGTGAAACAACACCCTACTTTCAGAAACGTTTCTCATATCAAAAAAAAAAAAAAAAAGAACCCACAAGAAATGCACATTCTTGGCTAACAAACTTTTAAATGCCCTAACAGAAAGTGGAAAATTAAGTCACTTGAAATACTTCTCAATATCTAGCTTTTGCAAAACACACAGAGGCAGAGAGAGTTGACCAACTAGTTCATCTCTGAAGATTTGATACCCTCCAAATGCATTTACTCACCTCTGTCATATTTTTGGTGTGTTTTTGTCATACATTTATAGTTGTGTGAAACCAGGAAGGGGTTATGAATAGTAGGTAGAAGAGATAGAGTGATATAGAATCACGCTGGGTGAAAAGGTCTTTATGTTTTGGATCTTAAACAAAGAAAAAGACATTCTAGGGCTTCCCTGGTGGCGCAGTGATTGAGAGTCCACCTGCCGATGCAGGGAACACGGGTTCGTGCCCGGTCCGGGGAGATCCCACATGCCGCGGAGTGGCTGGGCCTGTGAGCCATGGCTGCTGAGCCTGCGTGTCCGGAGCCTGTGCTCTGCAACGGGAGAGGCCACAGCAGTGAGAGGCCCGCGTACCGCAAAAAAAAAAAAAAAAAAAAAAGACGTTCTATTCTTAGGAGAATAGGTTAATATGTAAAGTATTAAGAACATCTCGTAATAGCCATAAGGAACCAGAGGGTTCTTTGTACATCTGTTTTAAAACTATTTTAAAGTATAATTTCACACCTAAAATAAAAATCATAAATTCGCTACTGTCACTAACACAGTAAAACAAGAATATTAATTACATTATATACTTTCAATTCCACAAAACAGTAATTCTCTGTACTCTGAAGACATGCCAAGACCACAAGAATTTGAATGCCACAGCACACCTGCAAACCAGGCCAAAAGGAAAGGAAAAGTATATATGAGTACTGTTAGTTTATTTTCTTAAGTGGCAACATTTAAAAAAAAAAGATGCATTAAAAACATATGAACTTATACATTCCAACTATAAAAAGACCAGAATTAAGCTAATATTACATTTCAGTAAATATAGAATAAATCACAGCATTATATGTGTATATTGGGGTCTTAAATTATTTGAGATAAAAAAGATTTAGCTCATGCACTGTGGTATAAAATAAATGATTTTTTCTGTATAATTCTGGAAAGGCAGAATATAGTGTAAATGTCACAGCTGTGAGGCTAATAGTAGAGAAAAGAGTTGGAGCTAAATCTTAATGCATCGTATGAATGCCTGTGCACACACAGGAAATGGGAGAGAACAGAGGATTGTTTTTCTTTCAAGAACCATTTTCTTGATACATTTTGGCCCTACTTCCTCAGTGAAAGATAACTTCAGGTTGGATAATTTAATAAACTAGGAACAGAAAAATGTGAGGGATCAAAAGAACCAGCAGCCAGTTAAATCAAAGTGATCCACAGGACCTCCAAAGAATATAATAATGATAACATATTAAATAATATATAAAATATATTAGCAAACTTCTAAATAGTTTATAAGCAGCTTAACCCCTGAAGGCCAGATTATTCCTATGTAAAACAGGGATAATAAAGCTAGGATCAATATATGGGAGAAGCACCAAAGTACTGTCTGGTACACAGTAGATGCTCAATAATTGAGTGCTGTGATAACAATAATAATTACACTTGGTGGCAGTAGTTGTAGTAATAATTACATATTATTAAATACATTCAAATTTCTGTCTCACTTGTTCTTCCAGAAAGACCTTTGAAATATGTAGTTTTTCAGTTTGTATGTAAAATAAAGTGATTTGGACAAGAGTCATAAATTTAAAAATTATAAATTAGACTTATAAATCATAGTTATTTATTATAGATACATAAAATTTAGGTCTCCTGACCCCATGTATCATCTCTCCCCCACCTCCTCCTCCCCAGCTGGGATTAGAGGGGCAATTGATTATATGACCATGAGCCTGACTTTGGGTCCCTTGTATCATTGCTACTTGGAGTGTGATCCCATTCTAGCAGCTTCAGCATCACTGGGAGCATATCAGGAAAGGATAACCTTAGGCCCATCCCAGACCTACTGAATCAGAGTCTGCATTTTAACAAGATTTATAGGTAATCCATACACACATTATAGTTTGAGAATCACTGCCTTAAAACACTAATTCTCAAACTTGGCTCTACTCGAGGAACTTAAAAAAAAATACTGATGTCCTGGATTTGCCTTGGACTGACTAGATCAGAATTTATAGAGGTGGGTGGGTCAAAGCATCAGGGTTTTGTGTTTTGTTTTTGTTTTAAACTCAACAGCTCCTGGTGATTGTTTTGTGCAGCCTGTGGTCTTTGTAAGTGGGTGGCTTAAAGAAAATGTAAATGTAGAAAGGATGCAGAGCACTTACAGGACAGTTGCCCAGTTGGTCAACTTCAATAATTCAAATGGGACAGGAAAGAATAAAACAGAACCGGTAATTTCAGTACACAAAGAACAAGGTACAGTCATAAGGCTTTGCATAGCTAAGCCCTGCCCTACTTCTCTCTTCGTCATTTCCTGGCATTCCCTTTAGGGTATGGTCCAGACATACACACTCCTCAAACTCACCACGCTCCTGCTCAGGTCTTTAGCCACCTTTTGGAGATAAGATTGCCTTTCTCTCTTCTCAGAATCCTCACAGATCCCAGCCTCACCCAGCTAACTTCTACTGCTCTCTCTCAGAATAAAAGAGGCCATTCCTGACCCATTGCACCTATTGAAATCAGGTTCCCTAGTCTTATAGAATGCTTTACTTCCCTTCAGAATGTTTACCAATACTTTAATTATGAATTTATTCATATTACTATTGACCTCTCATTAAACCACAATTCCCAGAAGGGCACAGGCGATTTTGTCTGTGTTCAAAATATAATTATAAGCAAGAGTCTGACAATCAAACTGAAATATCTGGAACAGAGATAAACCCATGAGAAAGCCCAGAGATAAACCCATGCAGCTATGGGCAACTAATCTATGATAAAGGAGGCAAGAATATACAATGGAGAAAAGACAGTCTCTTCAATAAGTGGTGCTGGGAAAACTGGACAGCTACATGTAAAAGAATGAAATGAGAATACACCCTAACACCATACACAAAAAATGAACTCAAAATAGATTAAAGACCTAATGTAAGACCAGACACCATAAAACTATTAGAGGAAAACATAGGAAGAACACTCTGTGACATAAATCACAGCATGCTCTTTTTTTTTTCGCGGTACACGGGCCTCTCGCTGTTGTGGCCCCTCCTGTTGCGGAGCACAGGCTCCGGACGCGCAGGCTCAGCGGCCATGGCTCACGGGCCTAGCCGCTCCATGGCATGTGGGATCTTCCCGGACTGGGGCACGAACCCGTGTACCCTGCATTGGCAGGCGGACTCTCAACCACTGCGCCACCAGGGAAGACCCACAGCGTGATCATTTTTAACCCACCTTCTAGAGTAACGAAAATAAAAACAAAAATAAACAAATGGGACCCAATGAAACTTAAAAGGTTTGGCACGGCAAAGGAAACCATAAACAAGATGAAAATACAACCCTCAGAATGGGAGAAAATATTTACAAATGATTCAATGGACAAGGGATTAATCTCCAAAATATACAAGCAGCTCATGAAGCTCAATATCAAAAAAATAAACAACCCAATCCAAAAATGGGCAAAAAACCTAAAGAGACATTTCTCCAAAGAAGACATACAGATGGCCAATAGGCACATGAAAAGATGCTCAAAATCACTAATTATTAGAGAAATGCAAATTAAAACTACAATGAGCTATCCACTTCACACCGGTCAGAATGGCCATCATCAAAAAAATCTAAAAACAATAGATGCCAGAGAGGGTGTGGAGAAAAAGGGAAACTCTTGCACTGTTGGGAGGAATGTAAATTGATACAGCCACTATGGACAACAGTATGGAGGTTCCTTAGAAAACTAAAAATAGAACTACCATATGACCCAGCAATCCTACTACTGGACATATACCCAGAGAAAACCATAATTCAAAAAGACACATGCACCCCAATGTTCATTGCAGCACTCTTTACAATAGCCAGGTCATGGAAACAACCTAAATGCCCACTAACAGATGAATGGATAAAGATGTGGTACACGTATACAATAGAAGGTTACTTAGCCAGAGAAAGGAACGAAATTGGGTCCACATTTGTAGAAACGTGGATGGACCTAGAGACTGTCATACAGAGTGAAGTAAGTCAGAAAGAGAAAAACAAATATCATATATTAACACATATATGTGGAATCTAGAAAAGTGGTACAGATGAACCTGTTTGCAAGGCAGAAATAAGACACAGACATAGAGAACAAACGTATGGACACCAAGGGGGGAAGGTGGGGGTGAGATGAATTGGGAGATTGGGATTGACATATATATACTAATATGTATAAAATAGATAACTAATGGGAACCTGCTACATAGCACAGGGAACTCTACCTAGTGCTCTGTGGTGACCTAAATGGGAAGGAAATACAAAAAGGAGGGGGTATATGTATACATATACATATGATTCACTTCACTGTACAGTAGAAACTAACACAACATTGTAAAACAACTATACCCCAATTAAAAAAAATCTAACTGAAATATTAACATGATTGAACTAAAATATAGGTACAGGAACATTTACTGATGCATTATTGTAATTTAAAAACTAGAAAATTCCCTAAATTTTTATCAATAGAAAAATAGATAAATTATGGTGCTAAACCTAATGGAACCCAAGACAATAATTAAAATGAATGATGTAGATAATATAGATATATATGAAAGGGCATGAAAAATATCTATGATCTATAATTTTTTTTAAAAAGCACGTTGCAGAAAAAATTTATAAAGTATGATTATATTTTATGTTTATAAATATGTATGTTTTACATGAAGGCATATGTGCATGTTCACGCACAGATACACGTACATATGTATGTTTTCCGTTGGGCACACTGTTTAACTTTCTGTTCCTGTATCAGCCAGTGCTCTTTGTACCTTGGGGGCCATTGTGGTTGTTATCTAAAGCATAATACTCTTTTATTTCCTTTATTGGGTGACTCCTGTGTGACTACCATATCTCAGCTCATTGCTAATGAACGCACACTCCCTTCATTATACATCCCTATACCATGAATACCTCTCTTTTGTCATATTCATCCCAGTTGTAACTTTACAATCATTTCTGTAACTTCTTGGGGGCATGCTTATCTGTTCCACTGGGTGGAAGCTCTGGAAGGCTGCTGTGAGGTCAAGGTGCATATCTTTGTACCTTCAGAGTCTAGCACAATGTCTAGTGCTGTATAGAATCAAAACTAATTATTTAGCTAATAAGTAGCAAGCCAGAATTTAAACCAAACTCAACTACATTCTAAAACTTGTGCTCTTAATTAGTAATAAATTACCGATTAAAGTTTCAAAATCATATTCTACTAAAACAGAAATACCAAAGCCAGGAAACACTTCAGTGAGCACTGTCTCTGAACTGTTATTATTATCTCTGAGGAGGAGGGGGAGGGATCATGAGAATTTTCTTATCCGTTGATGATCCAGTAACAACCATTGGGAATTCTTTCACTGATAACCTACATGATTTTATACTGGTTTATAATATCTACCTTGTGATTTGCCAAAGTCAATAGTTCTGATAAATTCTGTTGATTGCTAATGATTTGTTCCCGTGGGAGATTGTATTCTCACCTATCCAAGGAATTCAAGCATGTTCAGTTCCATAGACAGATAGTAATGACATCAATTAGAAAAAGAAAAAAAAAAAGAGACCTCAGTCAAAATTGGAAAATCGTTTTGCTTGGAATTGAAGCAAAATTAGATTATAAATCTGTGCATATTTAGGTTGCCTTTAGCATTGACCTTAGGTTTGATCTATAGACAGGTCATGTGCCTGGGTAAGTAATCATATAGAGAGGTAAAGACAGTCATTCAAGACAAAGGCATTCTAATGTTTCCTAAAGTTGACAGAAATACCACATTTTATTCTATTCTAAAAGGAAATTTATAACTGTACCATCAAGATTTTCACAGACACACTTGCCTCCTGTCCCCTCAAGAAACCTTTTTGGCTTAGGACAAAACCCATTAAGATTTGAATTGTAATATGATTTGAGCAAAAGTTCAAAGAATATTATTTTTAAAGTTTATTTTATATTCATATATATGAAATTATACTAATATTACATGAATTAGATAAGCATCATATGAGTCATAAGAACATTATATAAATTATAGGTATATGAGAAATTGCTCACAAGGCCTACAGGGTTTTCTTTTGAATAGTCTCAGTGGTGGTAAAACTTGATTCCAGTAAATCAGTTCCACCCTTAAAATTTAGTCTGTCTATCTGTCAACATGTCTGTGTATTTATCTATCTATGCACACACAAACATACACACACATGCACACACAAACATGCACACTGACACATACACACATATATATGCACACATACTTACCCTCTCTTTCTATATATATATAGGTGTGTATTTTTTCATGTATAGATATAGATTTCTTTGAAAAGTCATTATTGTCTAGTGGAAGAAGAATTAGATTTTGCAACAGAGGACTCACTCTTAGTTCTGGCCCAAACCTGCAAGAACACCCTGGCTAAAGCACTCCATCTTCCTGCTTCCTGCTTTTCTTGCTTATTACTACATATGATAATTAAGGGCAGGAAACTGAATGACTGTTTAGTTCTGATATTACCTAGTTTTACCTTCTTTTTCTTTTCCTCTCAACATACACCACATTTAAAGAACATTTTCCCCCTCAGCTTTGAATTGATCTAAATCTTACAAGGAGGTAGTTTTATTTATAATTAGCTAAGATTGTTATTTTGTGTCTGAGAAAGGAAAGACTGGAGAAATACCCAGCTGTCTTTTGCACATCAAATGTCTCTCATGGCATGACATTTTGATGAGTTAAAGTATAAATGAATCAAAGGCAGACTTTGTACTCCTTAAAATTCACATGGGGTTGCATACTGGGAAGGATGTGTTTTAGTGTGCTATTCTTAAAACATTTGAAAAAATAATATGACATCTGCCAAATATCAAATAGAGCAGTGTGTCTTCAGGGGCGTGTGTGTGTTTGCAGACAGGCTTTGTGTTTACATGCATGTATATTATAATAAAATCATAAAATAGACTTTTTACCAAAAGTACTGGAAAGTCTATGTCCAAGGAATATTTGATCCTTCAAAATAGTCACAATGGGAGGCTCTAAATTTATTCCAATCAGGTTGTCATCACACAAAACAGTTCAGGAATTTCTTTTTAGAATTGCCTACAGTGTCTTCTTTTGAATATTCTCAGTGGTGGTAAAACTCTGTTACAGAAAATCAATTCCACCCCTAAAGGTTAGTCCAAATACAATTTGAATTGGTGTGAAATTTGGCATAATGCCTCTCTGCTTAGTCCTCACTGAAGAACTTATTCCTGGCAGCCACAGCAGCAGAAGTACCTCATTATAAAGCTTTTTCACTTATAAGATGGCCCCATGGCATGGATCCCAAATGTCATGTTCTGATAGGCCCCATTTGGCACATTGGTAAAAAATTAAATACACTGTATGCTTTAAATCTGAAATGGGAATGCAGTGGAATGTGAGAAATATTTCTGTTCGATTTGGAAGGCAAACTCATCAATCAACCATTAGATAAATGGTGCATTTTCTTTAGGCCTGTCGATAAACAGATCAGTTAACATAACCAGATCCTGTCTGTAAGAACACAACTGGATAATACTTTTCCTTGACCCTATTAAGAATTCAGAGGTTTTTCTCTAGTTGTCTAATCAAAATATCTTCATTTCAAGAAAAATACTAGTTTATAATTATAATAGAAATGTATATATAAGTCTCTGTCCCAGTTCATGGAACAGAACTCCTAAAGTCCTTGCAATTCCCTAAGTGGTAAGAACATTAGGAATATCTTTTGTTCTAATATTTAATCTTTGATGCTAGTTCCTGACACAGGGATCCTAAATTCCTTGGAATTTTCTGGGTGATGGGAATGTCTTTTGCTCTAATGAGTCAACTCTTGGTGGGTTCCTGGATAGCTTCAAGATGGGGGCTGGTCACCAGAAAGACCAAGTCATGATTAGATGCTCGGAATTTTCTGCCAGTAAGGGCAGAAATGATGGAGGCTGAGTTAATGACGAATCATGCCTACATGATATAACCTGCATAAAAATCCCAATAAACAGAATTTCAAGAGCTTCTGGATTGGTGAACACATCCATGTACTGGGAGGGTGTTGCATTCAACTTCTCAGGGACCTTGCCCTGTGTATCTCTTCCTGTGGCTGTTCATCTGTAGCCTGTATCATATCCTTTATTATATAATAAACTGGTAAATGTAAGTATTTCCCTGAGTTCTGCGAGATGTTCTGGCACATTATGGAAAACTAGGAAAGGGTTGTGGAACCCCTATTTATAGTTGGTTGTTCAGAAGTAGTGGAGACAACCTGTTACTTGGAATTGTCATCCAAAGGGGCAGTCTCCTCAGATGGAACCCTTAATTTGTGGGATATAATGCTAACTCCAGGTAGATAGTGTCAGAATTGCACTGAATTGTAGAATGCCCAGCTCATATCCAAGAACTGGCTGGTGTGGGAATAAACCCATGCACCTGGCATCAGAAGTGCTGTGAGTGTAGTACTCATGTGAGAGTAAAGGGGAACACAGGAGGTTTTCCTCGACAACTTTGAATGAATCCTGTCATATTTAAAAACATTCTCCCTATTTTTGAGTGTGAGATACTTCTTCTCTTAGGTTTCTTAAAAATAGAATCCATCAATTTCTGTTCAATTCAGATTTCCATGGGATTTTCTGTTCCTATTAAAGGCAGTGGCATTATTCCAGTCAACTAGAGGAGAAAAATCAATAATTTGTAACTCTGTCCCCTTAGTCCTGATGTCTGGTCAGTCTCTAAATGTGCTTGACTTGTCCTGACAGCAGTTTGCAAACTTGTCTTCCCCTCACTATTCCCCTTGTCTAGTATGGACTGGTCATTACCTTTGGTCTAGATTATTACAGTTTCCACCCTAACATAGCTCTCCAGTCCCAGAGTATTTGCATTCTTTAAACTAAAACAATATTTAGGCAGATTTATTTCTTTATTTTTAACAAAGTGATTTCATCACTTAACTTCCCATTCAAACAAAAACAAAAACAAACAAAGAAAAAATCCCTCAGAACTCTCCATTGCCTTTTTAACTGTAAACACATCCTGACTGATGTACAAAGACATCCATGCCTTCACCAACCCTTCCAATTTTACTTACCATTATTTGCCTTCAAATATTCTGCATTCCACATTAAACTGTCCTCAGATATTCCTGTTCCCATGAGTTTTCTGTCATGTTATTCCCTCAGCCTGAAAGTACCATGATCTTTCTATTTCATGTTTATATTTTTTAATTTTTTGAAACACAGTTGTGATGTTGTGCTTATTTGGAGGTTCTATCTTCCTCATCTGATTCATACAGCAAAAGGATTTTTCTCCACTTTTTACTCACTAGATTGCTTTTTTCCTCTTTTTTTTTTAAAAAAAAAAATCTTCCTTACTCATTGAGGGCAGAAAAATGTCATTATTCATTTTTTGTGAACTTTACTGTGTCTTTCACAGCTTAGGTGCTCAATAAATATCTGTTTCATAAATCTAAGTATATGGATATGACACACACGATGTTTGTATCCTTAGAAAGTTTCTCAAGCAAATGGTAGTTGCTATAGGAATTCAGAAACAGTGGGAAGAGAGAATGTTTTGATGTTCAGTGCTATCATGTTCATGTCCCTTCCACCCAGAGGGAGTGAAAAGGAAGGAGCTGAGAATCAGAGACTTCTTCAGTTCTTCAGACTGTACATGGTATCCACATCACCAAGACAAACAGCTTAATATCTCAAGGCATCAGTTTTCTCCTCTAAAAATGGAGATGTTCTGCTATGTATACTATCGTTACTATGTCTACTCATAGGGTTTTGTAAAAAATGGGATAACATCCAACATCAATTGATAAACTTTAAAACATTATACAAAGAGAATTTTTTTTTTTATTTTAACATCTTTATTGGGGTATAATTGCTTTACAATGGTGTGTTAGTTTCTGCTTTATAACAAAGTGAATCAGTTATACATATACATATGTTCCCCTATCTCTTCCCTCTTGCGTCTCCCTCCCTCCTACCCTCCCTATCCCACCCCTCCAGGCAGTCACAATGAAACTTGCAGTTACTAAATATCCATCTCAGATTTACAGTTTCATAAATGTCAGTCTCCTACTAACAAACTTGTCTGGTGTGATACTGACCAAAGGGGCCAGTATCTTTCTTTTCCCTTTCTTTTTTTCCATTTCACTTGTAATTTATATATAATTGGTAGTATTTTATGTATCATAAAACTTGAAAAGCCATTATCATTTTCAAAATGTGACTAAGTGGGAAATTCATTTTATTTAGGGCTAGTGTACTGATTTAATATCCATTATTTTTCCCTAATCAGTGTGAGCTGGAAACAGCACATTTCTTCTCCAGATGCCACTGAGTGTCAATCATCACAAGCATGAATTTTATTTGAAGCTACATTTTTAACCAGAATATAATTTGATTTCATATTTGTCCTTGATTTAGCTATCAACAAAATGGAACTAATAGATGGGCAGAAAGAAAAGATGATTTTATTTTAAATGAGAGGTAAAAACAATAAAACAAAATAAATAGCAGTTTTATATTCTGATAATGTCATTTCTTATTAGATGTTTAGGAGACTCTCACCCTCAAAAGGCAAACACCGATAGCTTAAATGGAATCTTACCTGAGGGGAAGGCAGGGGAGAGCTTTGAAAGGCAGTCACTCTATGTGGGAAGATGTAGTTGTGCAAAGCTTGACCGTCTCTTTTCGGGAAGTGTTACCTTCCACTTGAAGGAAGCTCTTAATTTTTTGTCTTCATTACTTGTATGCAAGCAGCTGTGCTCTGTTTCTCTCCCTTCCCCTTCATCTCTTAGTTTTGGAGTCAGGCCAGAATTTTCCAAATTTTTGAAAGTAAAAAAATAGCATATAATTTTTTTGAATTAAAAAATACTTTACTGAAAAGCATACAAAGAGTATTTTGCTTAACCTCCAATAAGAAAACCCCTGAATTTTTACTGATACTTACATATTCTCAGCTCCAGACTCTTGCTTTCACATCTAAATCTTCTTCCAACCTCTCCTTTTTCAAAGAGGTAAATGAAATATAGCAGCTACCTAAGATGTGATAGACATCTGGAGACCAGAGGACCAAGAGTAGACAAATAAAAGGAGAATGATATAGAGGATAAAACATGTTATTTGAGTTCAGGTAACTAACTGTCTAGAGGATTCGGTAGTTGTTGAAGGTCAGGTCCTGTTTTGGATGGCCCGTGTGGTAAGGAGCAAAATTGCTAAGAGGAGGCTTGGTCCCAACCACTGGCAGACATTAAATTTTAAAAGCCCAGTCCTTTGGACCAGAATTTAGGGCATGATTCCTGGATTTGGTGATGCATTATAATAAGTGGAAGAAATCTAGAAAATAGAAGAACTGGGATAACATGAACTTAATTTAGGCCAAGTGTCTGGGGCGGGGAAGGTTGAGTTGGGATTGAGGGAATCTATGAAAGAAGGGATCCTGGACATCAAGGTTTTGCATTAATATCACCAACTCTAAGCTTATAGTAGCTGATGCTGAACTTACTGATGTTTTGAAATAGTGGTAAAGTTCAAGGACCGAATTCAACTAAGAATGTGTGACAGAAGAGGAAATTTTAAAGGAAACCCATGCCTGAGTCTTTTATTGAAACTGTGGTGTTATTGAACCATTTTTCAGGGAATTAGGGTTTGTGTATGTTCAGTGATCTAGCCAGCTCTCCATATGCTCATACTGACAAAACAAGTGCTCTTGTCTACTCTTTGTCTGAATAGACAGTTGCCTGTGTAGGTACATTGGTAATTATGAAGAACTGGCATAAACTAAAAACTAAAATTCAGCTTTATCTATCTGAAAGAAAGATTTGTGATAATAAATTGTATTTTGATTAACATTGAAATGCCTCCTACATATTTGTTTTGATAATTACTTCACCAGAAGGAACGTTTTACTTAGATTTTTCAGTAAACAAGTAGGGTCTGTATCAAAAATTTTGTTATTTTCCCTAAAAGTAAGTTTTCTCTCAATTCCTTTCTTCTGACTCACACACACACATATGTTAGTTTGCAGTGAGTGCGTGAAATTTTATACAGATTTTTTTGCATTTAATGTATAAAGTAGGAACCAAAACCTGAAGGCTAAAGTTAAAAATAGGTGTGATATTATTAATCTCATATTATCATTGGAAATTTACATTAAAGCTGGAACAAACGTTAATGAATGCAATATAGAAAGTGGGGGGAAAGGTGGGCAGCAGCTTTATTCTGTTTTTCATCTCAGATGGCATTTAAAAAAATTACTTGTGAAGACTGCATTTGTTTTTATGACTATGTCTTGGCTGTGCCATGTAAATCATTCTCTAATTAATTATCAAAGTAAAAAAAAATAATTAAAATTGGTTGTTTGGATGAATTGATCCAGTTTATTAAAATAGATCAGTCATTTCCATCAAAATAGTTAATCCGGGAGCCCTTAAATAAATACTTTATGGAGAGTTACCTTTCTTATTCAAATCAGAAGACCATCATATATCATTTGTGGTTAAAAGCTGGACTTTTCTGTTGTCTTTTGGGTTGTTTCTCTGTAGCCTGGGTAAATTACATCATTTATCACACATATCTTAGGTAAAATCACTACTTATGTAGCCAATGAACTAGAATCCAACCTGATATGCAAGAAACATTTTTCCCAGGATACTTAATAATTAACATTCAAAAACTGAGCCTGAGACAAAACTATAAGTGGCACTTTTGATTTCTTCAAAGAAGCAGTCTCTTTTACCAGGGGTTGTTAGATAACAGGAACTTCATTATTTTTCTGCTTCCTCTTGTGTTATTCATTTACTGTTAGAAAGTAAAGCATGAAAGACTCTAATAACATTTTAGTATGATTTGTTATTCACATTTTATATTTTTTTATTTACCAAAACACAAAAGACTGAAGTTCATACTGATGATTTCAAACCACAAATTTCAATATAGAGAGATGTATTTAGTGTGCTCATGTAATTGAACTACCTACCAAGATTCAATAAAAAATGTAAAAGAAATTAACAAAGTCAGTAAAGGAAAAGATTTTTACTTACCTTGCATATTAAAAACAAAATTTCTGAAAATTATTACAAACCTAGATAGTATTTACTGATACAATGACAGGGTGCAATAAACCTATGGTTTTAACACATCAGGACAAGATTACATAGGTAAACTGATCTTATATTAAGACCATCTTATTTTAATTTGGATTATTTAAAGTACTGGAACAAAATAGGTATTTTGGTTCCCTCTCCCATTTCTCTCTTATACCTTCCTCATACAGTTACTCAGAGACAATAAGGGTTGCATGTATGACGGTTGGTCTCTAACTGATAGCTCTGTTAGACTCTATCTTTTCAGCATTGTATATACCTACTGTCAAATATTTGAACTGCATAAACTCCTTGAATGTATACAATTAGCTTTAAATCTCAACAACCACAGATTCTATATAGGGTGTCCTATTTGAATCTCCAATACTTTAGAATTGCATGAAGTTCAGTTCAAATGGAAAACTAAAATAACTAAAAACTTTAAGTTTTGGAAATGGCTGTGGATATATTTGGATTTTATCTAAAACAAGTTTTGGGAACATCATCAGAAGAAAACATGTGTGTTTTGGATACAGTTAGTTACCTTCCACTCTGTCCCCCAACATGTGTTCCTTGGTTCTGCCTCATGGTCATGCAACAGCAATTCTAAAAAGTGTTTTCTGCCCCCAAACATAAAATATTTTAAAATTTCCTCTCTTTCTTGTTATAAAAGAATATTATCCATAATAGAAACATGAGGAACTTCTGTGCCCAGAAGAAAATCTTATACCAACCTTTTAAGATCATCAACAGCAGGAAAATTAGATTGATATATGTGAATAAATCAACTTCCAGACCTATGCATGTAGAGTTAATAGCTTCAATTTTGGGAAGGTGGCAATATCACAAAAAATGAAAAAAACATAGTTTATTCAAGTGATAAAATATAGACAAGGAAACTGGCCAAAGGAAAGATAGCAAAAATTACATAGGGAAGACCATAGCAACATGGTTTCATGAGACTGATATTTACAAAATTGTTCCTTGTCCCTAACTACATAAATTTGTGCATACATGACTACTTATAAATGTACGTAACAGGAAATCAAATAAATTTTAATATGCTGACATAGATTTTCACAGTCCAAATGTGCTTTAGTTTCTTTCTAGGTATCAGATAAAAGAAAAACAATATTCTAGGATTTCTTTTGAATATTGAAGGCTGGGAATGGAGAGGGTAAAGGTGATATTTCTTCCTTTCTTTACACAATACATCATTCCTTTGGTTTCTTTGCTAATAAATTTTGCTGGCAGTTTCATATGATAGATCATTGTGAGTGGGTTAGGCCGCTTGGGAGAGTTTCTTCCTTATGAACTTTGTTCCTCTACTTACTTGAAAGATGCCAGGAGAAGTGGGCATGCAGCAATATGTTCATTTCTTCAGTTGTAGGCGTGGGGTAATGAGAGGCAGAGCTGTGCAGTTCTGTAAAAGGCTTTAGAAAATAGGAAGAACTGACATATCACTAACTAATCTTCAAGATGGACCTTTTGTCTCTATATAATGTCCTGTCCTGGATAAGTACTGGAAAAACTCATTTATCTGTTAGGATAATTGAATATTAAAGATTTAAATCAGAGCTTAGCATTTTGTAGAGATGTATATCCTGGGAACCAGGGCTTTGAACTATATTCCTCCACTGACTTTTAAAGTAGTGAACAAGAAAGGAATTAAGATATGTCATTTCTTGGGCGAAGTCACTTCATGTGGAAAGTAATCTTTGAAAAGATAAAAACAATAGAATCTTCCCACATGACAATTCAGTCTTTGTGAAAGCAGACAGGTGATAAAATGTCTGTTTCAAAGAATTCAAAATAACTAAAGTATCATTAAAAGGTACAATTTTTTTAAACAAGACTGCTAAAAGAATAAATTGCTAATATCATTTCCGAAAAAGACTAGGAAATAGAGTGTCTTACTTATGCATTTAGTAATTTGAAATGTTATAGGCATCAAACATTAAGTAAAATATTTCAACATTGTTAAAAATAACTATTTAAAAATGATTAAACAGCTTCTCTATTATTATTTTAACCCTGCATATATGTTACTAATACTTATATGTATCTGAAAGGGTCATTTCATGCCACTTAATGTGGCACAAATCTATACCTTTGATTAGAAAAGCAGTATTTTATCTGTCAGTACTACATCTGGTTTTTCCCTCCTGGGAGCTCTCAAATTCATAGTTAAAAACCAAAAAATGAACCTTACCAAATTTGTCTGCTGAGTTCGTCTAGCTCAGTGGTTCTCAAAGTCTTGTCTCTGAAAAAGCAACATCAGCATCACCTAGGAACTCATTAGAAATGCACATTTTCAGCCCCGCCTGAGACCTACTGAATCAGAAATCCTGGGGATGGAGGCCAAGAACAAAGCCTCCAGGCAATTCTGATACACTACTTGAAGTGTGAGAACACTGCTCTGCAGCAGGTCAGCATATCCCCCGGTGCTTAACCTTGGGAACTAAAATGGCTTCTTCACTTTCAAGGGCCAGAACTGCCAACCCCACTCCCTGAATGTCTGCTAGGCACTCCTTTCCATCCTCAACATCCTGTTCAAATTTTGTCTGAGTCTCATTGCTTCAGTGCTAATTCTAAAAATTGCAGCCATAGTACTGTACATTATACTCTACATATAGACCTATACATAGTATCCACATACATTGTATGCTACCCTCCTGAAAATTATTTACATTTAAATCTGAGCCCCATGAAGATATAGAGTGATTTAGCCCTAAGTGTTCTTCCTTTTTAACACCATGACATGTTTCAGATTGTCTTCTAATTATATTTTTGGGCCAGATTTACACAATTGACTCATTTATGCATACTACCTGTGAGAGTTAATGACACATACTAATATAAGAAAATTTCTCAAATTGAATAATTCAGTAATAAATTAAGAAATGGATAAATGTGTAGTGCATGTTCTTCGAAGCTATTAGACATAAAATTTTGGAGGGAACGGAGGTAGACACAAATATATACTAAAGTAGACACAAATATATACTGGCAGAAAAGCCAAAGTTTTCATGAATTTTTAAGGTAAATGTAAGTATAGAATCAGGATGGGGCTGTGGCTTTAGAATTGTCTCCCCCACTGGATGTAATTGAATGAAAAAGTTTTAGAAGCCCTTGTGAGGTTTAGGTAAGTTCCCCAAAGCCCCTTTTAATTCAGACCATAGAATTTCATCTTACAGAAGCACTGACTGTGTTGAATGGCTAGCAGGGGCTTAAGAGGAAAGGTGCCATAAAGAATTTAGTACTTAGAAAAGGGGGGTTGAGAGGGAAACTTCAGTGAAATATCTCTTTCAGTGAAGTAAATTAAGATCTATATTCTATGCTCTTTTACCATGGAGGAAATATCTTTGAGAGAACTCAGAAGATTCCCCCCCCAAAAAATGGTAGGGAAATAGACATGTATGATTTTTTTCCATTGAAGTTTATTCTGTCAGGTATAGCAAATCAAAGGAGAGAAAGTTAGTTTTCAAAAAAAAAAAAAAAAAGAGAACAAAGTAAGGAAAATAAAGCAAACTAATTGTCAAGATCCTCTCTGCCTTAGACCCAGATGGTTCACTTTTTCCAAAATAGAGACAGTTCTATGGCCAAATGCTTGGCTGTCGCTCTTGAGGAGAGTAGTTTGTTGATAAGGTACAGTTTCTCTGAAAAGTGACAGGTGCTCAGAATTTCAGCTAACTCTCTCCCTTTTAAACTGTTATAATTTAACCTGAAAGCTAACTGCTGATAGGTAGGCATAATGGGTAGCAATCAGCTAATGAGATACTAACTTGTTTTATTTGTTTTGGAATTAACTGAGTGTGAACAATTAGGGCCATTGGTGTGATTTGTCACACTATCTTTTAAAAAAAAAGCAAGACTTGCTAGATCTTTAGAAGGATATATGCCCAATTGGATACTTTTACACTTAGAGACTGAAGAGTTTTGGGAACCACTGTATATAATAGTAAAGGACTGCCCAGAATGCATTTAATTAAAGACATTGTCTTTATTTTCTGTTGCTACTGTAACAAAACTACCACACACTTAAAAGCTTAAAAATACAAATTTTTTATCATACAGTTATGGTGGGTAGAAGTCAGATGCAGGTTTCACTGGGCTCAAATCAAGATGTCGGTGGGTCTGCATTCCTATCTTGAGGTTTTAGAAGAGAATCTGTTTCCTTGCCTTTTCCACTTTTTAGAGGCTCATGGTCCCTTTCTCCACCTTTAAAGCCAGCAATGTTGCATCTCCCTCTGACCATTCTTCTGAGGTCACATTTCCCTCTGTCCTTTTCTGTCCTTTCTGTCCATTTTTAAGTCCTTTTTGATCACATTGGGTGCATCTGAATAATAATACAGGATAATCTCCCCATCTCAAGGCCCCTCCCCTTAGCCACATCTTCAAAATCTCTTTTGCCATAAAATTCACAGATTTCAGGAATTAGGTCAAGAACATTTGGGGACATCTCTGATTTGATCTACCACACACATGGTGAAAATCCCAGAATTTTTAACCTGCTTTACCCCTCTGACTACTATTTGCCTAAAGTTGGCTGCTCAAATCTTACTAATATAAAATATTTTACCTTTTTTTTGAGGAAATACAATTGGATGATGTGGTCTTCTGATGTGCATTACCTTTAAAGTATAAGCGGAGAAATTGGGGGAAGGCAAATTTATTAATTGTTTCAAGCACACATTTTGAGCATCAAGTAGCTGGTTGACATCATTCTAGATGTTGTGTATATGATGATGAATGAGATATGACTCAGTTTAGCTTATGCCCTGGTCCTACCTAGTCTCCCCTTAGGCAAAACAAACACAACGATGGTAGATTCTCTAATGTATAATATAAAGATAAGTAACCAGGTGCTCTGATTCATAACAAGAGGTAATTTAGACTTTTGTTTGGGGTAGAGTCTCTGAGCAAGTAACATTAAAGCCAGGAAAAGTGCTAGTGGTGGAAGGTATCAAAGGCCCCGCATTGATAATAAGCTGTCTGTGTTTGGGGAAATGAAGAAAAAACTCAGATTATTGGTATAGCTGGAGCACAGGCAGGAGGAGAGTGGTGAGAGGAGGGATTGGTAGGTAGTCCCTTTTGCAGAATTTGAATTGCATTGTAATTCAAAGAATAACACTGAAGGATTTTTAAGAAAGAGCTCAGAGCTGATTTATATTCTTAAAAATTACACTGAAAATGGAGAAGAGATAATTAGGAGATAAAGCCTTTAAAGAGATAATTGAATTAATCCAGGTGAGAAGAAAATGGTGATTTAGGTAAAAAGGATATTGGTAGAGATAGACAGATAAAGATTTCATATTTTGGAAATAGAATAGTGATTTATAACATAGTGTCAAGATTTACTCTCAGATTTCTGATTTTAGCAAGTAACTTGATGGACATTTAATTTACTGAAATTGATAAACTATTTCCCCATTTATGGGTTCTGGATGATCTTACAGCAATATTTACAATTTTGAGGAGTCACAGACCAAGTAGAAAAATTCAAACACAAAATTTTGCATGCAATTTTTGAGGGTTAACAAATCTCCTAAACACTCTATTTCACCAGCTAGGTTAAAAAGCTTAAAGACCTTCAGCAAATTGAACTCTCCTTCTCTAAAGTAAACTTCTGCAAATACAAAGATCTAGTGCCTTTTTTAAGAGATGCACTTTAGTTCTTTTGTGATCTAAAATTAATTTTATTAAAATTAACTCATTTAATTCTGTCATTCATGATCTGAGACCTACCTTGCATCCCTGGTACAAGCACAAGTTTTTATGTATTTGTGCTTTTGTCGATTTCTCTTCTTATACTTGGTCTTTTCTTATGGCATTTCTATCCTTTCAAAATACACCTCCATGAGTCCCTTATCCATGAAGCTTTTTCTTAATTTGCCGGTTCACATTAACCATTCCCTTCTTTAGCTCATTAAGGTATTTATGACCCTATATGGTCCTCAGAAAAAAATAGGCTCACTGAATACAGGAACACAGTATAGCATCTTTGAGTCTGTTTTGTAACCAGTACAAAATAAGCCTTAGTAAATAGTTATTGAATATAATGATTTAATTGAATTGATTTCCTATATTTTCCCATAGATAATAGTACACCTTCCAAAGATATAATTGTTAAATAGAAGATTCACCTAATAGCTTGCAGAAAGTGTTCCTCTGTGAATAAAGATACATCATTTAGTTTCAAATATAAATCTTTGAAAACTGACTTTTACTGGAGTCAAATGATCCCTCAGAAGTGTGTGTTGCTGCAGTGATCACTATGACCTTGCATCAGGCATCTGGAATTTAACCAACACTGGTGGAGTCTTGGCAGTTTCTTGGTATGTGCAGTATACTTTGGCTTTCCTTTAAAGGCTGATTAACTGTGAACTTCCCTACAAATTATCTTATTAAGTGATCTATAGTAACAGACTGTGAGCTATTAAAACAATTATTTTTGTGGAATTTGTGTGATTTTTCTACTTCTAAAACAAATCAAAACTAATTAAGAAATTTTCAGGGAAAAACTCTCAACTGAGACCATACTGTTTCAGAATATGTTATCATTAGAAAAATCCTGAATTAACATTTCTCTTTTCACTCTCCAGCAGAAACAACTTGTATATGTGTAATTTAAATTCTTTAGCATGAATCAGATGTTTCATTACAACAAATTAAAGGTTGCTAAGAAACAGAAGTTGTGATCTGTCAATAGGGGACTATTTAAAGCACCTCAAAATAAAATGTTGTTATCAATGAAAGTCATTTGGAACTCTTAGTGACAAACATTCATTATTGGTCTGGGGGATATTTGTGGTACAAATGAGTGTGCTCATTTTATATTGCATTAAAGTGTATATTGCATTAAAATGTGTTTCTTAGTTGAATAAATACAATGAAGAATATAAGTATAATGAAGACATATAAGTATTTCTTTTTAAAAATAACTAACATATTTCATGAATATACATTCATTTATCTTCAATTGGTACAAACATATTATTTTGATTCCTTTAAGTTATATTTAACAATGAATAATAAAGCTACTAGACTCTTAGATAAAAGGTAGGTCTACCCCTCATTGTATAGTTTATGAAGTGCACTCATGTGGTAGTAAGACTTGCCAATTTCCTGTCCTGGAATAAGTGACAGTTCTTTACCTTGAGCACAGATCCTCTGATTCCTAAGCTCAAATTTTTCAATAACATGTAAGAATTAGACTAACTTAACTGCTTTAAAGTACCTGTTTGACTCCCAACTATGTCTCTTTCTAATTCTTACATGCCTTTAAAAGAAATCTGAGCTCATAAGAAAATTTAAGAAGCCCTTTTACTGTGCCTCATCTAGTTCTTTTTCTCCCCCTCTCCCCAGTTAACAGCAAGCTTTTGACTAGGAGTGATGGTGACATTCTCTATCAGTAGGTATCCTCTACCTATCAGTGTCTATCTGTGACTCAAGACCCAACCAATCAGGAGGAGAGCCTGAGGCACACAACTAGCATGGTCATGCCAGGGAGTTCTGGCTTCACTGTGGCTGACTTAAACACGGGGGAAGTTCTTGAAAAGTTAGCATTCCAGAGGGTCACTGGGAGACTGGAACAGCAGGCTTGAAGATGGAAGACACTAAGATCTGATCTCTGAGCTCTGAAGGACTGGGAAGCAGCAGGACAGGCTGTGCCGATTCTGGCTTACTGGCTTTTGCAAATAACATTCAAGATATAAAGTCTCAGACAATTGACTCTGTGGAAGGTGTGGAGGAGGAAGATTCAGTTGCTTCTACTAACTCTCACTAGGAAAGCAGGCCAACCAAGGAAAGATAACTTCCCCAAAGGAAATAACGGTGCATTTAGGAGGGAGATGGGGTTCTTGATAGCAAAAGAAATGATGCCTTTTTACTACTGTTTAGATAATGAAGCACATGGTATATGATATCAAGTCATAATCCTTAAACCTTAGTTGCCTACCTTTCCTTGTCCTCTCATTGTTATTAGTCTATATTCTAAGAAATGTAGCAATTGTTTTCAGTATTATTTATCTGGCATCTTGCTTATATTATCTATTTTATTGTATCATATTATATTATCTATTATATTGTACATATATATATACATATACACATATGTATATAAGAAAATATTGGATAAAAAAGAAAACTAATACTGCAAGCAGTTTGTGATTAAGCATCATGTAAGCTGTTTGCCCATAAATACCAAAGAAGATCAGAGGAGGGGGCTCTCAGGACAAGTGAGGCAATCACATGTATATAGACCATAAATGCCAGAAACACTTAAACTGTATTCCCAACTCTGCCACAAACTATCAACATGACCATCCCTGTAAATGACAAGTCAGTTTACCTTTGTAGGCTCAGGTCCTATATCCTTCAAATAGGGATATTAATGTAACTAACTCGTGGAATAATTGTGTAACATGGAAAATGCTTATCACAGTGCCTGCATATAGTAAGTGCTCAAAAGTGTATACTGGAATTATTCATATTAATATTCGTTATTATGAAGTATTATTAGAAGTGGTATGGTTTAGGTAGTGAAGTTCAAATTCAGCAGATGTTTCTCAAGGGCTGGCTCTAAAATAGCCCCAAAATAATCCACTGAGAGTACCACTGCAGTGATGGTAATTGTTACTGTGGGAAATTGCAAACAGGAAACCTACAGCTCATTATGGTGTGTTGTTTGCATATTACAAATGCTGAGCTGTATAATCTGGAATAAAGACAATTTGACCTCCAATTTTTTATTCCAATCACTGCTGCAGCTGTTCAGAATACCTCCTCCATAGCAGCCACACAAAAAAATGTTCTTGTGTTTGTAGTTAAGCTGGAATAGATAGCATTACTTCTCAGCCAACAAATTTCATGTTTTGAGAGTTGTCGCCAAATATATTCAGATCCAGTGCTTCGAATTAGGAATTGAAAAAGGAGTTTGATAGAGAATAAGAATGGCATCTTCTCCCTGTTCGTTCCCTGGAATGCCACAGATTGACTTAGTGGGAAAATTTTATTTTGACGAAAACCAGGAGAAATTTCATAGAAACATTTAAGTACAACTTTCATTGAATTTGGAATGGGAGTTTCAAAGGATAAAAAATTTCCTTGTGAAGGAGATGATCATTTTGGAAGTGATTATACAATAGATATTTTTTTTCTTAAGAAAAAATTCCTTCATCTTGAAATGTTTTCAAAATGTCATGACCTTCACTAGCCCTTTAACTTTATCTGGAAAATATCTACAGATGCCAGTCTTTGTGTTAGCCCAACTTCTCCTCTGCAATATTAAGTCTTTTATGAATCACCTACTGAGTGCAACATGCTTGGGAACAAAGATGAGACATATACAAGAAATAAAAGACAACCTACATTCTGTTTTTTCAATGACTTCTAAAAATTGTGGAGTATTTCTCAGAGGTTTTCAGATTAAGAATTAATGAGATTTGTAGACATTTTTCTGCTCATAGCAAAATCAATAATATGGAAATAACATTTTATTTATTCTATAGTTCTGTATATTAAAATAGAGTAATTTTTTTCTATAGTTGATCACGATACTGTAAAAA
The DNA here is from genome assembly GCF_005190385.1 of Monodon monoceros. NCBI lineage: Eukaryota > Metazoa > Chordata > Mammalia > Artiodactyla > Monodontidae > Monodon > Monodon monoceros. The sequence continues at coordinate 155,875,117 of NW_021703778.1, read as the reverse complement.
GCATTTTGTTGTAGTCAGTTGCTTGGTAAATTTCACTGAGGAAGTTTTAACGTTTTAAGTATTATTTTTCTGGAAATTATTCTCAAGGAATTGTCTTATATTGCTTTCACCTTACAAAAAAACACAGCTAATTGAAATTTAAATTGTATTTATCTTGGAAATAAGTAAAGACTTTTACAGAAAAACTTGCATGATTAATTTTAGTTTCTTTTTTATTTCATATTAAATTCCATCCTATTATTTACCCTTAAAATTAGAAATTGTTTTCTATTTTTATTGAATATTATTGAGCAAACTAAACAAAGACTGACAGGGACTGTTTCTTATTATAGAAAATTCAAAGAATGAAAGAACATGTGGCCTTTGATTTCTCATAGATCAGAGCTTTGTCATAAAAATTATCTAACTTCTGTGTTGGTACTATGATTGTAATAAGTTTGAATTCTAAAAGGATAATTTGCAATATACATATATTCTAAAACTATTACTTAGATAAAGATCTTTGGAAACACCACAGTTTCTTCAATAATAAGGACACCTGTCAGCATTTCTCAAAGAGATGCTGGAAATATATTGAAGGTTTTTTTAGACACATTTGAAATAACATGACTAAAATATTTTGTAAATTATTTTTTTCTGGGATTTCTTTCTAACACCCAGAATTCTTATTCATTAATGACATGTTGAGATTCCAATGTCTAAAATGTGTTGTGTGCACATAGTGACACCAAACAGACTGAGAGCTAATTGTCAACAAATACCCATTGGTTAGTGTCTACAGTGACGCAAATGAAAGAAAGGCTTAGCATGTGAATCATGAAACATTTACATTGTCAAGAGGCAGAAGATTGTTATGTGATTTAATCCCACCCACCGCATCCTTTTGCCTTTGTCCATGTTTTTCTTCTTCTTTTCTTTTTTTTAAGAACATATTTTTCTCACTGAACTACCAAGGTATGTCATACCATCATTTTTTCTAAAGCTTTTAATGTACATTTTTGAAGACTTTAACTTTATAAAAAGTGTTAACCTTCACCTACGTGGGTTTTTAAAATTCAAAAGTAATTGTGATGTAACATAATGTTTCAAAGAGAGCATGGAGAATACAGTTACATTTATGCATGAATTTCTGCTTCACTCCTTACCAGATGTGTGGCCTTGGAAACATCTGTTAATCCATTCTAAATCTCTGTTTTCTCCATTCCAACCAATACTTAGAATTGGGAGGATTCACTGATATAAAGGCTATAAAGAATCTAACAGAAAGCATATAATAAGCACTAAAGAACTGTTAGCTGATATTTCCATGCCCCATATTATGAGAAGGCAAATCTGGGTAATGGGCTTGTTGCCAACATTTTGCTGGATGAGATACAGTAGGTGTGAACAAAATGGCAATTTGGATGGATCCTATATGAACCCAAGAGGCAATTCAATAGGGCGATAAGTTGATAATATGCAAAAATATAACTTCAATTAACATACAGCACCTCTTCTTTTCCCTCATCAAATTCAGAGAAAAACTGATGTAATACTCTTTTGCCTTTATATAGGAAAGATTAACTCTTTATTATTCTTTTCTGTTTTTCCAGACTAAATTTATATAGTCTGGTAAGGTATATCCTTTTGAGATAACTTCACAGAAATAAAAATGTGACTAGGTAGGAGGAACAGGAAAGAGAAAACACAGAGCGTTCTCTGACATAAATCATACCAATGTTTTCCTAGGTCAGTCTCCCAAGGCAGTAGAAATAAAAACAAAAATAAACAAATGGGACCTAATCAAACTTATAAGCTTTTGCACAGCAAAGGAAACCATAAACAAAACAAAAAGACAACCTATGGAATAGGAGAAAATATTTGCAAATGATGTGACTGACAAGGACTTAAATTTCCAGAATATACAAACAGCTCATACAAGTCAACAACAACAACAGCAGCAAAAACAAACAACTCAATTGAAAAGTAAGCAGAAGACCTAAATAGACATTTCTCCAAAGAAGACATACAGATGACCAATAGGTACATGAAAAGATGCTCAACATCACTAATTATTAAAGAAATGCAAATCTAAGCTACAATGAGGTACCACTTCACACCAGTCAGAGTGGCCACCATTAAAAAGTCTACAAATAACAAATGCTGGAGAAGGTGTGGAGAAAAGGGAACCCTCTTACACTGTTGGTGGAAATGTAAATTGGTGCAGCCACTGTGGAAAACAGTATGGAGGTTCCTCAAAAAAACTAAAAATAGAGTTGCTATGTGATCCAGCAATCCCACTCCTGGGCATATACCCAGACAAAACCATAATTTGAAAAGATACACACACCCCTATATTCATAGCAGCACTATTTACAATAGCCAAGACATCAAGACATGGAAACAACGGAAATTTCCATCGACAGATGAATGAATAAAGAAGAAGTGATATATATAAGGAATATTACTCAGCCATCAAAAAGAATGAAATAATGCCATTTGCAGCAACATGGGTGGACCTAGAGATTATCATCCTAAGCAAAGTAAGTCAGAAAGAGAAAGAGAAATACCATATATCACTTATAGGTGGAATCTAAACTATGATACGAATCAACATATCTATGAAGCAAAAAAAGACTCACAGATATAGAGAACAGACTTGTGGTTGCCAAGCAGGAGGGGTGGTAGGAGAGGGAAGGAATGGGGGTTTAGGATTAGCAGAGGCAAAAAATTATATATAGGGTGGATAAACAACAAGGTCATATTGTATAGCACAGGGAAGTATATTTAATATTCTGTGACAAACCATAATGGAAAAGAATATGAAAAAGAGTATATATGTATATATACATATATATGTGTATATATATATATGTGTGTGCGTGCATATAAATAACTGAGTCACTTTGCTGTACAGAAGAAATTAACACAACACTGTAAATCAACTATACTTCAATAAAGTTAAACAAAGACAAGAAAAAAAAGAAAACACAGAATTTGATTTATTTGGACTTCCTGACCTTCTACTTTAGGCCCACAAGTGACCTTGGTAAGAAGTCATTTCTTAACAGATTTTATTTAGAAAGGAGGCAGTGGCAGTTAATAATCATATGCTGTTTCATTAATTCATGTATTCATGCAATAAATATTAAGCACCATTTTTTCATTATGTCCTGTGCTATGGGGTGGAGATACAATGATGAATAATGTAGATATTGATTCTTCCCTCCTTACATCTAAAATATGAAGAGGTAAATAAGATTCCTGGTGGCAGAGATAAAAACAGATTTGTGGGCACCAGTGTGTGGTGGTCTGGGAGCATAAAAGGGGCATCTCACTCAGCCAGTAGGGAAGCAGGGCATTCAAGGAAAGTGGTATGTAAGAAAATACCAACTTATTGAAGGCAAGTGCACTTCAAAGACAGAAAATGATTCTGCAAAGGCTTTGCAGAGATATTTGGGAAATTTCAAGAACTGGCTAGAGTTTATGTTCTAGAATGAGACATAGGAGAGATAAACCTAGGAATTAATCAAAGGTAAGCTAATACAAGGCTGCAAAGGCCACGTTTGAAAATGATTCTCAGGGAAATGGTGAGAGAGTAAAAGATCTGCAGCATGCATATGAAATTATAAAATTTTGCTTTGAAAAATGTAAACCATTGGACAAGAGAGCTCTTAATTCTTGAAGTATATTTTTTGTGGGTTTTTTTTTGATCAATATACTTAGTTTCTATAATGTAAGTATTTAGAGATAAGCAACACAATTCTCCCACCTTTAGTATTAGGGTTCATAAAGCCTCTGATATCACACAAGTTGGTTAGCTTCAAACTTTTCCATAAAAGTCAAGATATTAAGGCCAATATATCTTCACCAACCACCTCTTCACTTAAACTTTTAAAGTTATGTTATTTCCTAACTTCACTGTCACTGATAAGGGCCCCCTCATGATCTCTCTCTTAGGTGATCCTTACAGATGAGAGAGTTTCCAAACAGAATGTTTTGTTTGCGTAAAATTCATTTCTTAAGAGATGTAAGAATGTTTTGTTTGTTTGGGTCTATGTCATTTGAAGTCTTAACTTTCCCATTTCATGGTCTCTGATGAAACCTGAAAGACCAGAAATTAATTTTTCACTGATAGTCAAAATGTGTCTGTAATCCAAAGGCATCACCATCACCTGGCTGCTTGTTAGAGATGCATATCTTCAGTGCCCATCACAGACCTACTGAATCAGAATTTCTAGGAGTAGATCCCAGGAGTCAGTCTTTTAAGAGGTGATTCTTACATGTGCTGAAATTTAGGAAGAAATGATCTTTAAAAAAACTTGTAAAAAATAAATGATGTTTATTTTAAAAATGATATTAAAAATTGAAATTATTGAGACTTGACACCAAGAGAATAATCTTTAAAAGAAAAAAAATGTTCTATGAAAGCCCATGTTAAGAGGATGAAAAGACAAGCTACAGACTGGCAGCAAATGCCAGACAAAAAGCTATTATATAGAATATATAAAGAAATATTAGAACTCACTAAATAAAACAAACCCATTTAGAAAATTGGAAAAATAATTGAACAGAAGTCTTTTATCTAAGAAGATAAACATATGTCAAGCAAGTACATGAAAATATATTCAACACCATTACCCATCAAGGAACTACAAATAAAAACCATGATGATTTATCCTACACACCTTCAGAATGGCTAAAATTAAAAAAAAAATAAAGTGACAACATCAAATGCTGGCAAAGATGAGTAGAAACTCGTTCTCTCATACATTCCTAATGGGAATGTAAATGGTATAGCCACTCTGGAAAACAGTTTGGCAGTTGCTCATAAAACTAAACATGGAATTACCATAGAACACCATAATTGTACTCTTGGCTGTTTATTCCAGAGAAATTCAAACTGTGTTTACACAAAACCTACACACAGATGTTCATAGCAGATGAACACAGATGTAATAGTCCCAAACTGGAAACAATACTGATGTCCCTCAACAGGTGACTAGTTAAACAAACTGGTACAAACATACCATGTATGCTACTCAGCAATATGAATGAAGGAAGTATTGATACATATAATAATTTAAATTCCATTTGTATGACATTCTTGAAATGACAGCATTTTATAAATTGAGGACAGATTAGTGGCTGCCATAATTCAGGGACAGTGGAAGGGTGTGTGTCAAAGGGAAATGGGTGTGATTATAGAGGACAACATGAAGGATTCTTGTGCTAGAATTGTTCAGTGTGTAGACTGTGGTGGTGGATACATAAAGCTACAAACATGATGAAATTGCAGAGAACTAAATTGTCTAGAAAAAAAAAAAAAAAACAGGGCTATTAATAGCAACCATGCAGTGGGAACAAATGTGGTTCACAGAGATCTACTCTGCAAATTCAGAACATTTTGCTACTGAGAAGGAGCCAATGGCCAGCACAGCCTCTGTTGATCTCCTGCATATTTCAACAGCTTTCATCACATGGGTATTCACATTTGTAGACACCATCTACCTGAAGCTCTTCCCATACCCTATCTCTACTGCCCCTGCAGTAGCCCAGGAACCCCACCAACAGCCAGCCTAGACCTTAGTCATAATAACAACATAGACAACTATACACCAACAGTTTGGATAACCTAGAAGAAATGGAAAAAATCCTAGAAATATACAAGCAAACAAGACTGAATCATGAAGTAATAGAACATCTGAGAGAACCAACAGTGATTAAGGAGATTGAATCAATAATCAGATACCTCCCAACAAAGAAAAACCCAGGACCAGATGGTTTTATTGGTGAATTCTACCAAATATTTAAAGAAGAATTAATGCCAGTTCTTCTCAAACTCTTCAAAAAAGTTAAAGAGGAAGGAAAACTCCCAAACTCATTTTATGAGGCCAGCATTATCTTGATACCAAAGGCAGATAAATACCAAAAAAAAAATTATAGACCAATATCTTTGATGAACATGAATGCAAAATTTTGCAGTAAAATATTAGCAAACTGTATTCAACAGCACATTAAAAGGATCACGCACTATGATCATGTGGGATTTATCCCTGTGTTGCAAGGATGTTTCAATATATGCAACTCAATAAGTATAATATACCACATTAATTAAATGAAAGATAAACATCATATAATTATTTCAATAGATACAGAAAAGCATTTGACAAAATATAAAATTCTTTTCTGATAAAAATGCTCAACAAGTTGGGTGTAGTGGGAATACACCACAACACGATAAAGGCTATATATGGCAAACCCACAGCAAACATTATACTCAATAGTGAAATGTTGAAACCTTTTCCTCTAAGACCAGGAAGAAGACAAGAATGCCTACTCTCATCACTCCTATTCAACATAGCTCTGGAATTTCCAACCAGGGAAGTAAATAAATAAATAAAGTCATCCAAATTGGAAAAGAAGAGGTAAAATTGTCTTTGTTTGCAGATGAGGTTTTCTACATATAGAAAATCCTAAACACTCTGCCAAAAAACTTTAGAGCTATTAAATTCAGTAAAGTTTCAGGATACAAAATTAACATACACAAATCAGTTACATTTCTATACATTAACAACAAAACGTCTGAAGAAAGAAATAAAGCACAACCATTTACAATAGCATCAATAAACAGTAACTACTTAGGAATAAATTTAATGAAAAATGTGAAAGATATGTCTGTACACTGAGAAGTACAAGACTTTGATGAAAGAAATGGAAGAAGACACAAACAATTGGACATATTTCCCATGTTCATGAGTCAGAAGAATTAATATTGTTAAAATGTCCGTACTACCCAAACCCATCTATAGATACAATGAAATGCCTATCAAAATGCCAATGGAACTTTTCACTAAAATTTATATGGAGCCACAAAAGACCCCAAATAGACAAAGCAATCATTAGAAAGACAAACAAAGCTGGAGGAATCACACGTCCAGATTTCAAAATATACTACAAGGCTGTAGTAATCTAAACAATATGGTACTGCCATACAAATGGACACGTAGACTAATGGAGTGGAATCAAGAGCCCAGAAATAAATTCTCACATATATAGTCAACTAGTATTTGACAAGGGGGTCAAGAATACTAAATGAACGAAGAGTAGTCTCTTCAATAAATGGTGTTGGGCCAACTGGATAACCACATGCAGAAGAATGAAATTGGACCTCTGTCTTACACCATTCACAAAAATTGACTCGGGATGAATTAAAGCCTTATGCATAAGACCTAAAACTGTAAAATTCCTAGAAGAAAACAGAGAGAGAAATCTCATTGATACTGGTCTTTGCGGATTTTTGGGGTGTGATAGTAAAAGCACAAGCAACACAAACAAAAATAAGTAAGTGGGACTACATCAAACTGAAAAGTTTCTGCTTAGCAAAAGAAACAAGAAAATGAAAAATAACCTACAGAATGGGAGAAAATATTTGCAACTCATATATATTCGATAAGGGGTTAATATCCAAAATATGTTAAGAACGTATACATTCAGTAGAAATAAAATAAAGCAACCTGATTAAAAAATGAACAGAGGAACTGAATAGAGAGTTTTCTAAAGAAAACATACAAATGGCCAACAGGTACATGAAAAGGTGCTTGACATAACTAATCAACGGAGAAATACACATCAAAACCACAAGAATATATCATCCCACACCTGTCAGAATGGCTTTTGTCAAAAAGACAACAAATAACAAGTGTTGGTGAGGGTGTGGAAAGAAAGGAAATCTTGTGCACTGTCGGTGGGAATGTAACTTGGTGCAGCCACTATGGAAAACAGTGTAAAGCTTCCTCAAAAAATTAAAACGAGAAGTATGATACTGGAATCCCATTTCTAGGTATATATCAAAAGGAAATGAAAATAATCTCAAAGAGATAACTTCACTCCCATGTTCATTATAGCATTATTCACAATAGCAAAGAAATGGAAACAGCCTATACGTCTGTCAGTGGATAAAGAAGATGTGGTATATACATGCAATGGAATATTGTTTAGCTATGAGAAAGAAAGAGACTGTGCCATTTGCAACAGCTTGTAAGAGCCTTGAAGTCATTATGCTGTGAAATAAGTGAAATACAAATACCGTGCAATATCATTTATACACGGAAACTAAAAAAGCTGAACTTATAGAAACAGAGAGTAGAGTGGTAGTTACCAGGGTCTGAGGGATGGGGAAACAGGGAGATGTTGGTGAAAGGATATAAACTTCCAGTTGTAAGATGAATAAGTTCTAGGGATCTAATATACATGATTATTAGGGCTAATAATACTGTATTATATACGTGAAAGTTGCTAAGTTATTGCACCTTGAATAATTGTAATTATGTTACATGATGGCGGTGTTACCTAACCCTATGGTGGTAATCATTTTGCAATATGTAAATATGTCAAATCAACAGGTTGTAAACTTTAAGCTTACAAAATGTTATATGTCAATTACATCTCAATAAAGCTTGAATAAAAAAAGAAAACCAAAGTAGGTGCTTCAAGTAATAAAGATTCATTGTTTCCTTTGTTAATGACTTATTCAGAAACTGAAGAAAATAGAAGCTAGTTCAAATAATAGAGTAAAATATACAGAAATATTTGTCTTCCTTTCTTACACACTTCATGCTTTCTTATTTTTTTCAAAAAATAATGAGAATAACAGTTTTCTTATTATCCAGTAAAACTTGCTAAAGTTAATAAAATCTAAATGTAGATTGATCTAAAATTGATTCTGAATTTTGAAAAGAACATATAAGGTTGAAATCTAAGGGAAATACCTTGCCACAGTTCTAGTAGGAATGGTTGAGAAGTCATCTGAAAAATCCCCTAAGTCATTATTTATTCAGGTCCAAATAAACTTATAGTTCATTTTTTTCTTAATTCATCAAAACTAACTCATTCCTTTTGTTTTCTGGCTAATGTTAAGCATAATGTGAATGTCAGTCATCATTTTGTCTTCAGAATGGCTTTGCTTGTCCTATTGCATAGAACTCAAGGGTCACAAAAGCCATGGACACTGAAGCATGACTAAAGGCAGAGGAAGGCTGTTATGTTTCCACTTAAATTTTCTTTTCTGCTGAGTCTAAGAAGGTTCACTCCCTAGAAGATGCTTTGTCTCAAAGAATAAACAGATCAGATGTTTTTCTTGACATCATGTCTATTTCATTCCTTCTGCCTTGCATATGATTAGTCAAGAGGATGGGAGATTAGTGATTGTTTTTGTATTTTGTTAATTGGCACAAGTTACCACATAGGTACTCGGCAGACAGAACAGATGATACATGACTCAATAAATAAACTGAGAAAGCACTGTACAAGTGCCAAAACATTTCATGATAGTTGGCATGTTGAATTCATCTTGTGAAAAAAAATTTGCTATGAAAATCTTTCATCAACATTGTAAGATGAGACTTTATGATAGATTCCTATAAAAGGGTTATATATAGAGAGAACTGTTTTTTAATGATGAAGATTTATGAATGGAAAAAAGTTCTTGGCATCTTACTCTATCCTCAATGATCCTGTCTTCAGTATATACAGAGAAAGTCAGTCCCACTGAGAGGTTGAGACTGAGTTTAGCTTACTTTTTCCTTAAAAAATTGTGAGGACAGTTTTGTAAATTGCATCCAGTAAAAGAATGAGCTATAATGAGGGGACTATAACAGCTAAAATTCTCCACAAGATGACTCATTACCTTAAAAGACTGTTTCAATGCTTATAATGTGATACCTTTTTATCTTTATGTATAATAGAATCTTTGTCGCAGTGTATGAAAACCCTTGAGAGAAAACTTTCTATAATTCCAGGGCTAATATTTAGGGAAAATAAAAGCAAACTATTCTCAGGAAACTACTAGAGCAGATTCCTCATATTCACTTAGATCTGGATGGATTGAAGTTAATGCATGCTACTCATGAAATGTGATAGTCTCTTGGTTCAAGACCAAAGAAAATATGAAGATTGAACTAGAGTTTATCATACTGAAGATAGTGTTTACATTTATCATCATAGGTTTGGCTTCTCGGGCTGCTTTCAGTGTTCTCGTGAACTGACAAAGAATCTGACTGAACTACCCAAATGTAATTTGCTCTATTCTCCCCTAAAATCCTGGGCATCAATCAAGCCCATAACTGTGACTTAAACAATAGCCATCAGCAAACCCAATTCTGCATACCTTACTTAAGCCTGAAGTACTCTCCCTGCTTAGGGATTATGATAATTTCTCCAATAACCATTTGGCCTTGATTCATTGTAGAGTAGTCACAATTTGGGGAGATAAACACCAGCACATCAGAGGTGAACTTTAGGACTCTGTGCTTCAGGAGCCAGGCTTAAACCAACTAGGGCATAATATTCTCCCAGTTATAATAAATTTTCAGGACCAAACTGAGGTCAAAGAGACATCAGAAAGAGTTTCCTGGGGATTTTGTTCCCTCCTTTATGTGAGAGAGCCATATTATGGGATGGTCTCTTTTCCTCTGGTTTCTTTTGCAGAGATTGAGTCCTAGAATTGTTACAGCTATTTTGCTTGAGCAAGAAACCAACACAGATTTAACTAGAAGCCCAGAGGACTACAGAAAAAAGATAAAACCTGAAGTCCTCCCTTCCTCTGGACTTCCCAATAAATAAACCAAAACAATCCCTTTCCTTTAAAAGACTTTGAATTTGGTTGTCTGTTATTTGCAGCCAAAGTCATTCCAATGTGTATACCTCTCTGCTCATTCTTCAAAGTTTAGTTCAAACCTTGATTTCTTTATATTGATAATCACTTTCTACTGATAATTTATGGAGTTCTTACAAGATACCAGGTGCTCTTCTGAGTATTTCACGTGGGTGGTGAGAGGTCAACAGCCTAGTGAAATTATTCAATTATATCCTAAAATTTGTAAGATTACAAAAATATTAAGTAACTTCCCCAAGGTCCTACAAATAGGAGGGAAAATATGTTTAAACCCAGGCAGTACTGTTCTAGAAGTTTCATTCTCAACTATTACATGATACTGTCTCATTATATACTAATCTCATATTAGATCCATATAAGCTCTTCTTTTTGAATTTTTTGGCGTTTATTGTCTATTTTACAGTTAATACCTGCTATTAAATTGCCCTGGGCTATTTTCACCCTATATTTTTTACCTAACCTATATTTTTTTAACATCTTTATTGGAGTATAACTGCTTTACAATGTTGTGTTGGTTTCTGCTGTATAGCAAAGTGAATCAGCTATACATATACTTATATCCTCATATCTCCTCCTCTTGCGTCTCCCTCCCACCCTCCCTATCCTACCCCTGTAGGTGGTCACAAAGCACCAAGCTGATCTCCCTGTGCTAGGCAGTTGCTTCCCACTAGCTATCTATTTTACATTTTACTTAACCTATTTTATATTTATATTTATGTTTCACATGTGATCCTTCCTTTTTGCCCAATTCATTTGGAATAGACTCGGGTTTGCAGTACTCTTATATTCTATAATGTTTTGTAAACACAATGAATTCAGTTTGCATTGCAATATTGATTCAAAATCATGACAAGTTTGGCTGTGATAAACTTAATCACCATGTTGTAGCATACTTGAACAATAGACTAATATTAAGGCAACCTCCTTCTCCACTTCCTCCCCTTTCCATACAAAATTGGAAATCATAAGACAGGAATTTCTTCAACACCCTTAACTCACTCTCACCATCATCTAAATTCAACCACCCTAATCATCGCTGTCCCTTCTCATACATTTTGTATAAGACAAATTCTATCATTACTCTGCTTCCCACCCCCTTTTGCCTGCCAGGTGACCTTAGTTCATTGGCTCTTACATCTTTTTTCTTATATATTCAACTTTTTCTCTCTTTACTGACTCCTTTAGCTTATAAACAATGTTTAAATCCTATCTTCATAAAAACTAAAAGGAATACTCTCTTCCACACCAAGGTCCCACTTAGCTTCTTCTTTAGAACTCATCTCCTTTCATAGCCAAGTTCCTGGAACATGTCTTCTTTCTCATTTTCTATTCCTAATTCTTCTGCCTCCAGCTCAAGGAAAACTAAATGTTTGTTGCTAAAGTGATTAGCCTTAAAAATGAGTGGGCTGTCTGTTTCATTGGTTCCCATTAACTGCTTCCTTTTGGAGTTTTCCTCTCCCTGAGCTTCAACATTCCTATATTTTCTTGTTGCTTTCCTATTAATCTGCTTCTAGATATTACTCATGGGATTCCCTTCCTCTGTTAATACTTTAAATACTGTTATTTCTTATTCTTGTACCTGGAGACTTCATTTATTCCCACTTTTTTTTTCTACTTTTATTGTTGGTTTGAAGTGGCAGTTTTTCAGACTTTCTGAAGAGCAGAAGTCCTCTCCATGAATTTTCTCTTACCTGATACCTGAAACCCCAACATTAGTGCTACAACATGGAACAAAATATTTTTATTTCTATAGGAATGAAATATAGCCTCTTTTATTTATCTTTCATGGGAATAATGGTCTTGAACAATGTGGGTTCTGTGTGGTGGATATCAGAAAAGTGGAGAGAGGAGATTATAGAACTAAGTGGTGAGGATGTGAGGGGTAGTTTTCACCTATTTGATAATTTTATTGAGGACTTCAACTATCAAAACAAATCATAAATGTTTCAAACATAGATGTGTCACGCTAAGGGAATTTTGCAATGCCTACTTTTAGGCTACATCCATCTACTGCTGAAACAGGAAAAGGAAAGTAAAAACAATCTCATTATTTGATATAAAATATCATACTGTAAGTATTCTAATACCCTGTTTTCCTTCGGCTTTTTTTAAGATATCATTGATATACGGCACTGTATAAGTTTGAGGTATATAGCATAATGATTTGATACATCATGAAATGATTACCACAATAAGTTTAGTGAACATTCATCATTTAACATTGATATAAAATAGAAGATAAAAACATTTTTCCTTGCAATGAGAACACAGGATTTATTCTAACTTTCATATATTACATACAGCAGTATTAATTGTTTTAATCACTTTATACATTACATCCCTAGCACTTATTTATCTTATAACTGGAATTTTGTACCTTTTGACCACCTTCATCCAACCCCTCTCCCCCCGACACCCCATAACCACAAACGTGATTTTTTATGAGTTTGTTTGTTTTCTGAACTATAATTGACCTACAATACTATGTTAGTTCCTGGTGTACAACATAGTGTTTTGTTACTTCTGTACATTACAAAACGATCACCATGATAAATCTAGTTATCATCTGTCACCATACAAAGATATTACATTATTACTGACTATATTTTTGCACTGTACGTTTCATCCTGTGGCTCATTTATTTTGTAACTGGAAGTCTGTAACTTTTAATTTTCTTAACCTATTTCACTCAGCACCCCCATCCCTCTCCCCTCTGGCAACCACTTATTCTCTGTGGCTATGTTTCTGTTTTATGTTTGTCCATTTGTCTTGTATTTTGGATTCCACATATACATGAAGTCACACTGTATTTGTCTTTCTCTGTATAGCTTATTTAACTTAGCATAATACCCTCTAGGTCCATCCACATTGTTACAAATGGCAAGATTTTACTCTTTTTATGGCAGAGTAATACCCCATTGTGCATATATACCACATCTGCTTTATCCAGTCATTTATTGATGGAAGCTTAATTTACTTCAATATCTTGGTTATTGTGAATAATGTTGCAATGAATATAGGGGTGCATATATCTTTTTGTTTTCATTTGAAAAATACCCAAAAGGGGAATTGCTGGATCCTATGGTAGTTCTACTTTTTAATTTTTTGAGGAACCTCAGTACTGTTTTCTGTAGTGGCTGCTAAATGCTCTTAATACTTGACAAAAGGAAAAAAAAAAAAACTTTGAAATGCTAGGTGGGAGTGCTGTCTTCTGTTTGTAATATGTGCTCTGACTTTGGAATTTGTCTGTTAAAATGATTTTCCCCATGAAGGAAGAATTTTAAAACTTACAAAGAAAAAGGGGTGTGATGGGAGGGAGGGAAAAGAAGGAAATAAAAAATAATAAAATATATATGGAATTCAGTATGCTATACTTTCAGACCTCCTTAATGGTCTTAACTTACAGAGCACATAGGAGATGAATGAAAGAGGGAGAAAAGAAAACTTGCTGGTTCTTAATGGATTAACAAATGGTCTCTTAATAAATGCTGCTATAGTGTTTATAGTACAACAAGGGGAGCCCATATTACCTTTAAGTTGTGCCTTTCCCATGGCCTATATTGTCTAATCTTGTACTACATTTAATCAAGTTTGATGGGCTGCATAACAAAGGAGGAATTCCAGATAGTATTTGCTCTCATTCTTTTATTCTCTGGGTAGATACAGGGAAGAGGCAAAACATGAGTCTGAGGAATGAAGAAGTTTCAGCATAATGCACTGACCTCTAGAGCAAACTCGTTCCACATGAGAGTGTTCATGTTAATAAAAAGGTTAGCATCATTAATTCCATGATCTCTTGTTTTGACAACCAAGATGAATCGGTCTGTTTTCTTAAACATTCTATCCTCTTTCCTGGATAGAGATCACATCCACAGTCATGGCAGTGAGTCAATTAATACAATTTCTTGAAAGGACATATGTAATAATGACCATCAGACAACATGAGAAAATATTCAGTGTTTTCATAATCACATAAATCTTTACAATGATTTCATAAATGTTTACAAAATTTCCTTCCAAATCTTTTCCCATATCTATACCTACAGTTGAAGTCACTGAGAAAGCTGTTATAATCATTGTAAAATATGCAACGTAAAGAGAATTACAGTGACAAAGGAGCTGTATTCTCTTCATGTTCCAGTCTAAATATAAAAAATTCCTTGTGAATTGATTGCAACCTTGAATCAGTATGTTTTCATGGCAGTGATTTCCAGATATAGAGAACCAATAAACTTTTACATTGCTTAGCTAACCTACTAGCTCTCTAAAGCTATGATGAGCATCAATAATAATTTTCTAAATGACTTCTTAGAGCCATAGAATTGAAAAAGTCAAGTCCCAAAGATCAGAAATAGATTGTAAAAGGGGAAGGGTTGCTAATGGCCCCTCCTTTTTTGTGTTGTACTTGGCCCAGTGATTAAGGGGCTTAAAAGGGAAAGTATGAGTGGAAGTGCATAAGCTAACGGTTTCTGGGAGAGATAGACCATGAATAGTCAGATAATGAAAACACAGAAGAGATGAAGGTGTCAAAAATAGATGGCATGTACTTCTCAATTTAGCACAGGTCAGTCCTTTTTTTTTGTTTGTTTGTTTTTTAATTTAATTTTATTTATTTTTTATACAGCAGGTTCTTATTTTTATATATTTTATACATATTTGTGTATATATGTCAATCCCAATCTCCCAATTCATCCCACCACCACCACCCGCCTTCCACCTTCCCCGCTTGGTGTCCATATGTTTGTTCTCTACATCTGTGTCTCTATTTCTGCCCTGCAAACTGGTTCATCTGCACCATTTTCCTAGATTCCACATATATATGTTAATATACGATATTTGTTTTTCTATTTGACTTACTTCACTCTGTATGACAGTCTCTAGATCCATCCACATCTCTACAAATGACCCAATTTCATTCCTTTTTGTGGCTGAGTAATATTCCATTGTATATATGTACCAGTTCTTCTTTATCCATTTGTCTGTCGATGAGCATTTAGGTTGCTTACATTGACCTGGCTATTGTAAATAGTGCTACAATGAACATTAGGGTGCATGTGTCTTTTTGAATTATGGTTTTCTCTGGGTATATGGCCAGTAGTGGGATGGCTGGGTCATATGGTAATTCTATTTTTAGTTTTCTAAGGAACCTCCATACTATTCTCCATAGTGACTCTATCAATTTACATTCCCACCAACAGTGCAAGAGGGTTCCCTTTTCTCCACACCCTCTCCAGCATTTGTTGTTTGTAGATTTTTCTGATGATGCACATTCTAACTGGTGTGAGGTGATACTTCATTGTAGTTTTGGTTTGCATTTCTCTAATGATTAGTGATGTTGAGCAGCTTTTCATGAGCCTCTTGGCCATCTGTATGTCTTCTTCAGGGAAATGTCTATTTAGGTCTTCTGCCCATATTTTGATTGGGTTGTTTGTTTTTTTCATATTGAGCTGCTTGAGTTGTTTATATATTTTGGAGATTAATCCTTTGTTGGTTGATTCATTTGCAAATATTTTCTCACATTCTGAGGGTTGTCTTTTCATCATGTTTGTAGTTTCCTTTGCATTGCAAAAGCTTTGAAGTTTCATTAGGTCCCATTTGTTTATCTTCGTTTTTATTTCCATTACTCTAGGAGGTGGATCAAAAAATATCTTGCTGTGCTTTATGTCAAAGCATGTTCTTCCTATGTTTTCCTCTAAGAGTTTTATAGTGTCTGGTCTTACATTTAGGTCTTAATCCATTTTGAGTTTATTTTTGTGTATAGTGTTAGGGAGTGTTCTAATTTCATTCTTTTACATATAGCTGTCCAGTTTTGCCAGCACCACTTATTGAAGAGGCTGTCTTTTCTCCATTGTATATCCTTGCCTCCTTTGTCATAGATTAGTTGACCATAGATGCGTGGGTTCACCTCTGGGCTTTCTATCCTATTCCATTGATCTATCTTTCTGTTTTTGTGCCAGTACCATATTGTCTTGATTACTGTAGCTTTGTAGTATAGTCTGAAGTCAGGGAGTCTGATTCCTCCAGCTTTCATTTTTTCAAGACTGCTTTGGCTATTCGGGGTCTTTTGTGTCTCCATACAAATTTTAAGATATTTTGTTCTAATTCTTTAAAAAATGCCACTGGTAATTTGATAGGGATTGCATTGAATCTTTGGGTAGTATAGTCATTTTCACAATACTGATTCTTCCAATCCAAGAACATGGTATATGTCTCCATCTGTTTGTGTCATCTTTGATTTCTTTCATCAGTGTCTTATAGTTTTCTGAGTACAGGTCTTTTACCTCCTTAGGTAGGTTTATCCTTAGGTATTTTATTTTTTTGTTGCAATGGTGAATGGGATTGTTTTCTTAATTTCCCTTTCTGATCTTTTGTTGTTAGTGTATAGGAATGTAAGAGATTTCTGTGCATTAATTTTGTATCCTGCAACTTTACCAAATTCATTGATTAGCTCTAGTAGTTTTCTGGTGGCATCTTTAGGATTCTCTATGCATAGTATCATGGCATCTGCAAACAATGACAGTTTTACTTCTTGTTTTCCAATTTGTATTCCTTTCATTTCTTTTTCTTCTCTGATTACTGTGGCTAGGACTTCCAAAACTATGTGGAATAATAGTGGCAAGAGTGGACATCCTTGTCTTGTTCCTGATGTTAGAGGAAATGGTTTCAGTTTTTCACCATTGAGTGGTGTGGGTGTGTCATCTATGGCCTTGATTATGTTCAGGTAGGTTCCCTCTATGCCCACTCTCTGGAGAGTTTTAATCATAAATGGGTGTTGAATTTTATCAAAAGTTTTTTCTACATTTATTGAGATGATCATATGGTTTTCATTCTTCAGTTTGTTAATATGATGTATCCCATTGATTGATTTGTGTGTATTGAAGAGTCCTTGCATCCCGGGGATAAATCTCACTTGATCATGGTGAATGATGCTTTAAATGTGTTGTTGGATTCTGTTTGCTAGCATTTTGTTAAGGATTTTTGCATCTATATTCATCAGTGATATTGGTCTGTAATTTCCTTTTTTTGTAGTATATTTGTCTCATTTTTTGTATCAGGGTTATGGTGGCCTCATAGAATGAATTTGGGAGTGTTCCTTCCTCTGCAAATTTTTGGAAGAGTTTCAGAAGGATGGCTGTTAGCTCTTCTCTAAATGTTTGATAGAATTCACCTGTGAAGCCATCTGGTCATGGAATTTTGTTTGTTGGAAGATTTTTAATCAGTTTCAATTTCATTACTTGTGATTGTTCATATTTTCTATTTCTTCCTGGTTCAGTCTTGGAAGGCTATACCTTTCTAAGAATTTCTCCATTTCTTCCAGGTTGTCCATCTTATTGGCATAGAGTTGCTTGTAGTAGTCTCTTAGGATGCTTTGTATTTCTACGGTGTCCATTGTAACTTCTCCTTTTTCATTTCTAATTTTATTGATTTGAGTCCTCTCCCTCTTTTTCCTGATGAGTCTGGCTAAAGGTTTATCAGTTTTGTTTATCTTCTCAAAGAACCAGCTTTTCATTTTATTGATCTTTGCTACTGTCTTCTTCGTTTCTATTTCATTTATTTCTGCTCTGATCTTTAGGATTTATTTTCTTCTACTAATTTTGGGTTTTGTTTGTTCTTCTTTCTCTAGTTCCTTTAGGTGTAAGGTTAGATTGTTTATTTGAGATTTTTCTTGTTTCTTTAGGTAGGCTTTTATTGCTATAAACTTCCCTCTTAGAACTGCTTTTGCTGCATCCCATAGGTTTCGGATAGTTGTGTTTTCATTGTAATTTGTCTCTAGGTATTCTTTGATTTCCTCTTTGATTTCTTCAGTGATCTATTTATTATTTAGTAATGTATTGTTTAGCCTCCATGTATTTGTTACTTTTCCCTGTAATTGATTTCTAATCTCATAGCATTGCTTGATATGATTTCAATTTTCTTAAATTTACTGAGGCTTGATTTGTGACCCAAGATGTGATCTATTCTGGAGAATGTTCCATGTGCATTTGAGAAGAAAGTGTAATCTGCTGTTTTTGAATGGAATGTCCTATAAATATCAATTAAATCTATCTGGTCTATTGTGTCATTTAAAGCTTGTGTTTCCTTATTAATTTTTTGTCTGGGTGATCTGTCCATTCATGTAAGTGAGGTGTTAACGTCCCCCACTATTGTGTTACTGTTGATTTCCTCTTTTATAGCTGTTAGCAGTTGCCTTATGTATTGAGGTGCTCCTATTTTGGGTGCATATATATTTATAATTGTTATAGGTTCTTCTTGGATTGATCCCTTGATCATTATGTAGTGTCCTTCCATGTCTCTTGTAACATTCTTTATTTTAAAGCCTATTTTATCTGATATGAGTATTGCTATTCCAGCTATCTTTTGATTTCCATTTACATTGAATATCTTTTTCCATCTCCTCACTTTCAGTCTGTATGTGTCCCTATGTTTGAAGTGGGTCTCTTGTAGACAGCATATATATGGATCTTGTTTTTGTATCCATTCAGTGAGCCTGTTTCTTTTGATTGGAGCGTTTAGTCCATTCACATTTAAGGTAATTATTGATATGTATGTTCCTATTACCATTTTCTTAATTGTTTTGAGTTTGGTTTTGTAGGTCCTTTTCTTCTCTTGTGTTTCCCACTTAGAGAAGTTCCTTTAGCATTTGTTTTAGAGCTGGTTTGGTGGTACTGAATTCTCTTAGCTTTTCTTGCCTGTAAAGCTTTTGATTTCTCCGTCGAATCTGAATGAGATCCTTGCCAGGTAGAGTAATCTTGGTTACAGGTTTTCCCTTTCATCACTTTAAATATATCATGCCACTCCCTTCTGGCTTGTAGAGTTTCTGCTGAGAAATCAGCTGTTCACCTTATGGGAGTTCCCTTGTATGTTATTTGTCGTTTTTCCCTTGTTGCTTTCAATAATTTTTCTCTGTGTTTAATTTTTGTCAGCTTGATTACTTTATGTCTTGGTGATTTTTCTCCTTGGGTTTATCCTGCATGGGACTTTCTGTGCTTTCTGGTCTGGGATGGCTATTTCCTTTCGCATGTTAGGGGAATTTTCAACTATAATCTCTTCAAATATTTTATTGGGTCCTTTCTCTCTCTTCTCCTTCTGGGACCCCTATAATGTGAATGTCATTGTGTTTAATGTTGTCCCAGAGGTCTCTTAGGCTGTCTTAATTTCTTTTCATTCTTTTTTCTTTATCTTGTTCTGCATCAGTGAATTCCAGCATTCTGTCTTCCAGGTCACTTGTCCATTCTTCTGCCTCGGTTATTCTGCTATTGATTCCTTCTAGTGTATTTTTCATTTCAGCTATTATGTTCTTCATCTCTGTTTGTTTGTTCTTTAATTCTTCTAGGTGTTTGTTCTTTAAGTCTTTTAGGTATTTTTAAATATTTCTTGCATCTTCTCGATCTTTGCCTCCATTCTTTTTCTGAGGTCCTGGATCATCTTCACTATCATTATTCTGAATTCTTTTTCTGGAAGGTTGCCTATCTTCACTTCATTTAGTTGTTTTTCTGGGGTTTTATCTTGTTCCTTCATCTGGTACATAGTCCTCTGGCTTTTCATTTTGTCTATCTTCCTGTGAATGTGGTTTTATTTCCACCACCTGCAGAATTGTAGTTCTTCTTACTTCTGCTGTCTGCCCTCTGGTGGATGAGGCTATCTGAGAGGCTTGTGCAAGCTTCATGATGGGAGGGGCTGGTGGTGGGTAGAGCTGGGTGTTGCTGTGGTGGGCAGAGCTCAGTAAAACTTTAATCTGCTTGTCTGCTGATGAGTGGGGCTGGATTCCCTCCTGTTGGTTGTTTGGCCTGAGGCATCCCAGCACTGGAGCCTACCTGGCTCTTTGGTGGGGCCAATGGCAGACTCTGGGAGGGCTCACTCCAAGGAGTACTTCCCAGAACTTCCGCTGCCAGTGTCCTTGTCCCCACGGTGAGCCACAGCCACCCCCTGCGTCTGTAGGAGACCCTCCAACACCGGCAGGTATGTCTGGCTCAGTCTCCTATGGGGTCACCGCTCCTTCCTGTAGATCCTGATGTTCACACTACTTTGAGCATGCCCTCCAAGAGTGGAGTCTCTGTTTCCCCCAGTCCTGTCGAAGTCCTGCAATCAAATCCTGTTAGCCTTCGAAGTCTGATTCTCTAGCAATTCCCCCTCCCACTGCCGGACCCCCAGGTTTGAAAGCCTGACGTGGGGCTCAGAACCTTCACTCCAGTGGGTGGACTTCTGTGGAATAAGTGTTCTCCAGTTTGTGAGTCACCCACCCAGCAGTTATGGGATTTGATTTTATTGTGATTGTGCCCCTCCTACCAACTAACTGCAGCTTCTCCTTTTTCTTTGGATGTGGGGTATCTTTTTTGGTGAGTTCCAGTGTCTTCCTGTCAGTGATTGTTCAGCAGTTGTTTGTGATTCCGGTGCTCTTGCAAGAGGGAGTGAGCACATGTCCTTCTACTCTGCCATCTTGAACCAGTCTCCACAAGGTCAGTCCTTATGCACAGATGTATTTTCTACCATCGTAAATTCTACCCACATGCCAACTTGTATATCCCAGCCTCAAATTGTCAACCACTGGCCTAATCAAAGCAGACCTGGATTTTTGTCCATTTTTGTTGCAGTTTCTCTTAATTGGCTACTCAAAAGACGTTTCCAACCTCCTTTTCTTTTACCACCTCCACAAAAGGGTCTGGAAAGCCAAATATTTACTTTCCCAGTATCTTTTTTGTTATACTAAGTATTTAACCCAGTTCCAGCCTCTGAGAAATAAGCAGAATTCTGCTGATGGGGAAGGTTTAGTTCTCAAAAAAAATTGCTTCCCTTATATAAAAACATGTGGTGAATTTTCTGCACCTGTCCATTCTTCTTTCCTTCAGAATAAGTGATTTATCCATAGCTGCTACATGCTCATATCACCATGAGGCAAGTGGGGAAAGACCAACAGTCTTAGGATGGCAAAGTAGAAAGACAGAAATATGACATGCTTAAGTGCTCAAACAAATGCCAGCAAAACCTACTCTCAGATTAGGTATGTACACAAAATAACTACTATTGTTTAAGCCACTGTAGTCTGGTTTTCTGATTGTTACAGCTCAATATATGTTTGTGTGATTTAAGGTCTTTTTCAAAGAAATATTTTTAGCATTTTGTTAATGATAAGCATATTTGATTTTACTAACATAAAGCTCCACAGGATATGCTTTTATTTTGTGACAGAATTGTCATTCTGATCACATTTAAAAAGCCTAGGATATCTACAAACACATAGGAATCTCATCTTATATAAACAAAACATTTTAACCAACTGGTACTTCATCAGAAATCTTGATGGAGTTTTATATTTCATCTCTATCGTCTCAACATAGCACTTGTTTTATCAACTCTTTAGCCTTATGGTGTGAGTCTATTTGTCCTCTCTGCATTCCCTGTAGTGGTAATAAAAGGACATTGCATGATTCATGGATTGTAGAATTTTTTTTTTAATGTGACTGCATTTTGTCATGCAGTAAATAATTTTAATAATTATATTTTTATGGCTTGGCGTTTGATAGGCATCTATACTTATAGTGTCTGCACACATGGCCAACCCAAATTTTTTCCACTGCTCTTGTGCCAGCTCAATGAAGCACAGCCCAATGCAATGAAAAGAACACAAGTGTGAGACACCTGAGTAGGTGGTATGTATTACCTACTAACTCTGTGGCTTCAGATAATTTTATCAACCTCTGCTTAAGCGCTATCCTTTGTATAACACAGAGATAATCTTGTATATTGCTGTTTCACAATTAAATGAGTCGTAAAAATAATCCATTATAGAACTTAGCACACATTTGACTCAATGTATGTCAGTAACTTTCTATATTTTCCTGATATATTCATTTATTGTTGTTGCTGTTATTAAATGATCCATGCTTATTGAGGTAAAATGCATAAGTCCATTAGTATTGGTAGAAGCAAAAGAATATACCCCCAGTCTCTCATGTAGTAATCTGTAGAGCACAAAAGGTAAAATAGAAATAAATTGTGAGTATGTCCTTATTATATAATAATAATGATTGACATGTGGAAAGCTGACCATGTGTTTGACATCTGTTAAGGCTACGAGTGGATTACTAATTTTAAACCTCTCAAAAATCCTGCCATTAAGCTACCATTTTGATCATATCCATTTTGCAAATAAAAAAACTAAAGATTCAGAAAGTGTAAAGAACTTACTCAAAGTCCAATAGCTCATCAGTGTTGGAATTTGGTGAGCTTAGTATTTGAATGAAATCTCCATGATTCTAGAGTCTACTCTTCAATTCTCGTTTATACACTGTCTGGAGAGTAGTTGATAATGTATAATTGATTGAATGTCATCAAATGGAGGAATATCTCCCTAGTCTCCAGAAATCCTTAAACATTTTTTAAACTGAAACAACCCATTTTTATATTCTCTTATTTTTTAGAGGAAGGTGATTATATCAAATAATACATCAAATAATGATCTGATTATGATCCATATGGCACATGGTTCAACTCCTTTGTTAAATATTGAAAAAACAACTTCTCAGTAGAATGGTGGTTATGAGAGGCTGGGAGGTAAAGGAAAAGGGGAGATGCTGTCAGAAGGTACATATTTTAGTTAGAAGATGAATAAGTTCTAGAGACCTAATGTACAGCATAATTAATTATAATGTACTATATCCTTGAAATATGCTAAGAGAGTAGTTCACAGCTGTTCTTACCACACACACAAAAGATAACTACGTGAAGTGATGGATGTGTTAATTAGCTTGATTGTGGTAACCATTTCATAATGTATATCAAAACATCATGTTGTTCAGCCTAAATACATACAATTTTATTTGTCAATCGCACCTCAGTAAAGCTTAGAAAGAAATAAGTAAACAGAAAATTTTACCCTGAAAGAGAAAAGGAAAAAAAATCATAGCTTCTCAGATTTTTGATAAATCTGAAAGTCAAGGTTCAGTAGCTTTTATGCTGTGTCAACATGCAGGACCAGATCAAGACACCAAAAGCCAAAATCTAAATTATGTTCTGCTGGCTTCAAATAAATATTTCCTTCCCAGCACCCAAGGATTTCCATATGTGACAAACAAAATTTTTTAAATAAATAGCTTAGTTTCATTTATTCATATCCTGAGGAGATGAATGTAAGCAGATCTAAAATCTTGCTTAACTTTTAATGCATTTTTTAGAAAAGATGTGAATTGTGAATAGGCTGTTGGAAGCGAGCCTTATAAATCACCTGAACTGTTCCACTATTGGTATGTCTTGGAGTCATTATGTATAATTGGTTAATGGTGTATTTATTCTCACATTATTGGATCAGCTCCAGGGATAATCACTGATGAGTTTCAAAACTCCAGGAGGATTTCTGTGCAGAGGTAAATGAATTAAAAAAACAAGATTAAACAAATTACTTTTATTTAAATTCAATTTAGGGGTAATCGTTCTGTCTTGGGGGTCTTGCAGCAGTTTTCAGAAGTGATAAATTTGCTTTAGTTTGCTAACTCGCATTTCCCTAGAGGTGAGAAATTAAATCATTGGTGATAAAAAACAGAAAGGAAGTCATTCAAACTAAAGTTCATAGTAGAATTTCCCACCTTCATGCTCTCTTCTTTTGGATACCTTATCTTATTTAACATGGTCTTTGGAAACTTGATAAATAGGAAAAAAAGAACCATTTTCAGGGCTTCCCTGGTGGCGCAGTGGTTGAGAGTCCGCCTGCCGATGCAGGGGACACGGGTTCGTGCCCTGGTCAGGAAAGATCCCACATGCCGCGGAGCGGCTTGGCCTGTGAGCCATGGCCGCTGAGCCTGCACGTCCGGAGCCTGTGCTCCGCAACGGGAGAGGCCACAACAGTGAGAGGCCCGCATACCGCAAAAAAAAAAAAAAAAAAGAACCATTTTCAGAGACAAAATCAAATGCACATTACTTAAAGGAGTTAGGATTTCCAGAAACTATACAAACACTACAGTAGATAAAAGCTCATGTGTATTTCATTGAGGGTATCTGCCCTGACTGGACACAGAAAATGCTGACAGTATAGTGCTATAATTTTCATGTAAAGCTACTAGATATGGTTAAGTAATAAAAATTCAAGACTTTTTACCTCAATGTGCTTCACTGGATTAATTATTTTTTAACTGTCTGATATGATAGCATTAGAGCTCATTTCCTTTGACATGAGGATGTGTATACTATTCAAGCGTAAGTATCACTGGAATAGATTTATAAATTATTGCATCGAACATGTGCTCCATGAGATAAATAGGAGTTCTCCAGACATAATAACTTGAGATAGGGAAAGGGGTGCAGTGAGAAATGAATTTCATAAGGTTTTGGTAAGTATATCATTTAAAATGAGATTCAACTACATATTGTGGAAGATCTAAATAAAGGTGGTTTGAACAAGAAGTGAGCTCTACCATAAAAATATTCTCGAGCTAGGTGTTGCAAGTTGGTGCAAGTACTTGGTTGTCATCAGGGATCAAGGACTCTTCTATTTTTCTGTTCTAATACCCTCCTTTTCCCCTAATTTACTAACCTGTTGAAGCAATGAATGTCACTGATTGAATGGGTAGAGGAGAAGAAAGACAGTAGAGAACCAGTACTACAAATTATCATTGCCATTTTTCAACTCTTGGTGTGCAGTAGAAACAAGGGGAAGCCAAACCACCAGAAATCAGGAAGAACAGCAACAAGAGAGTAAAAGGCTTAGCCTCCCCATGGAACTGAACAGAGATCTGTAGAACCTCAGGCAGCTCTGGGTGCCTAGGGCCTTCTGTGTAAATGGAACTCAATTAAACTCTGACTTCTCTTACTTACCGTTTCCCCATCACTTTTTACTCATTCTTTAGCCCAACCAAAGGATAAACAACTTGTTGCTCTTATAGTTTGTGTAGCCATAACATTTGGATGGCCATTTGGATCATTTATAATTTTATAGAAGCCACATTTTATCATTTGTGTCTAACAGTCCAAATCATAGATCAAAAGATGCCATAAAAATTGAGTTGTATAAAATAGATAAAATGAGATGTCATTGCATGAACAATTAATTTAAAGCCCCCTCACTGCTTTTTACATAAGATGCTGTCATGATATTTCGAATTTCTTCTTGAGGACTAAATAATCTAGTGGACTAGATACATGGTTTGTGACCTGGATTAAAGATCTTTTGTCTGTTTAGCAGTTTGTTGTTATGGGTTCACATACAAAAGAGGCAGTGAATTTTTTCTTAGTGCCCACTCTAATAGATGGAATAAAAGAGGCCCTATATAAATGTTTGTTGAATGACTATATAAAAAAATTAAAGAATACTCGGGAGGGTCACTATAAGATAAAGGTTTAAATTTTGTCGTCATTAGTGTATATGAACTATCTAGTTGCTATGTTCCTTCATATGTACTATAAGCTGATTCTGTCACAGAAAATTAGAACAAAACTGCATTCAGCTTTTAAATAACTGCCTTCTTGGAGATCACACCATTGCTGAATAATGAATATCATTTGATTGTTCTTCCCTTCTGTCAAAAAGAGTTAAAGCTAGTGAAATACATTCTTTAAGAAAATGTGTGTACCATATGTGGATGACTTATCATCGTGCCCTCTTTAAAAAGTCCAAGTATGTGAAAATCAGAGATAGTACAGAGGTGCAAGTTCAAGAATGATACAGCTTTTTGAAATCCTATGTAAATTGCTTTCCCCTCTTTACAATTCCAGGAGAGAATAAGAGAGCAAATTTTTGCAGACTTGCCAGTCCTTGGATCTTTGTTTGTCTTATGCATGGTCCCACTTGGGGTCTAATGAGCCAAGGCTATTATACATAAGCTTATTGTCAGGGACCGTGCATTGGATAGTGGCAGAGAAGTGACTCAGAAGTGACCGTTGCAGAAATGTGCAGAAGTTAAAAGACTAAGACCACTCCTATCATGATATATAATAAGGTCATTAGCTACTGAAATCACCACTGCCATTCAGGTCAGTGGGAGGGGAAGGAGTTGGTAAAGAGCAGTCTTACAGCACCATGACTATTTTTGCCTATTGAGATTCATATTCTTTTAATTTCACCTTGGGAAAAAAATGACTGGAAGAGATAATAGACTACATTTCATCTGGATCTTATCTTTATAGAGATTCTTAAGTTTTAATATAAATAAATATCACTTACAGACCCTAAAAATAGACTCCCACTCAAGTGAGTCTGATTCAGTAGGTCTCTGATGAAGCTCAAAGAGCTGCAGTTGCAGTAATACCCCAGGTAATTTTAATATAGATAGGTCCTAGACCACACTTTGGAAAACACTGATTTGCGGGAATGTAAACATTTCTCATGATCCAAATATAGAAGCTCATTATGTTTGTATTTTAATAAAGAAACAAAATGTATTTTCCCTTTAAAATAAATTATTATGGACATTTTCTTAGATATGTAATTATGTACATTAGTATGGATGATTTCAGGGATATAAAACATCCTTCACCTCATCCCACATGACCTGGTAAATCCTATGCAGAAGGGTATAAATACTAACTTGCTATAATACAGCATTGGTTTTCCAAAAATGAAGTCTTTAAATGTATTGGTAATAAAGTTTGTAAAAGGAATGTACATTTAAAATGTGATTTCACCCCAGGCAGTATAGAAGCACTACTTTTCTGATTGTTTTTCTTGCTTTGATTCCTAAGGAATGTTTGAATAAATTATTGAATGACTGGCTTTTAAAATACCTACAAAACTTACAAGTCTGAAGTAAAGAATATTATTAAAATGTAGAGCATTTAAATCCTTTATTATATTTGCTCTCCTTATTTAAGGATTTATTATCAGCTTGGAAGAGCTTCAGAAATTTAGTTGCTATTTGCTCTCTATAGGTACCTGTAGAGAAGATTCCTAGAATGGGTTTAGGTTGAAATCCCACATCACTGTCAGGTTTTATCAGAGAGAA
The DNA here is from genome assembly GCF_005190385.1 of Monodon monoceros. NCBI lineage: Eukaryota > Metazoa > Chordata > Mammalia > Artiodactyla > Monodontidae > Monodon > Monodon monoceros. Next base: position 155,847,535 of record NW_021703778.1, on the reverse strand, counting down.
TTTAATCTCTAGGGCTGGGAACAATCTAGAAAAATTACTTCCACAGGAAGATAACACAACCCTTTACTGACTCTCAGATTCTTCACCTGCTGCCACGCCCTGAATTCTCCCTTTTACCTGGACCTCTTCCTCTAAAGCAGCTTCTCTGGCTTCCTGACTCCAGCCAACTTACCCATTTTCTCTTCTAGAAAAAATTTCCTTCTAACTTCCAAAGTGCATTCTCCAGTCTATCATCTGACAGGGTATTTCCATATCTGAAATACATATACTTCTAAAATTCTAGGCAAAATCTAGATTATGGAAAATCTAACCATATTTCAGATAAAAACTAATTCTTATTGTTTAATGTCTTGGGGACAAGGAATAAGATAGGGTTATGATGAGACATGGCAAATAATATGGCAGATTCAATCAGTTTAACCCAGGAAATTCATCGGGGCATTCCAGTATCACAAAATCAGAGTCTGGGACTTCTTGTCAAATTAACCCAGGTTTGTGTCCTGGCCCTTCCACACACGATCTTTGACAAATCATTTTACTTCTCTGGATCATAGTTACCTCATTTGTTAAAATATGGTTAATGATATTTATTTGATGGATTATTATAGCAATTAAATTATACTTTGCGTGTAAAATCATTATTAAAGTGAAATTTAGCTTAATGTATATTACTTGCATTTCATGGCTCATCTTTAATTTTTAAATTGTTTTTTGGATGAACCTGCTAGCATTGTCTTTATTACATTTTTTGTTAGGTGTCTGGTATTTTGTCACATATATTGGTGCAAAAATCGATTCAATTTATTAATTCAAAAATATAGTTATTTTTAAATGAATAAATATACTTTTAGATAAATATATATATATATATTTTATATGTCAATTTAAATAAATATAATTTTTAACTAGTAGTGCAGGACCAACTTGGATATTCCAAACTGGACTCAAGGTTGAGAAACTACTTATATGATAAGCTGTCATTATGTATTTTTTTCCTTAATTCTTTACTTTTTTTTTCATTCTTGGATGCAGGATGTAAACTGTAGAATGTGAGTGATAGAAGGATATTATTATTAATCACTTCACATGGGCAAAAATACACAATGAAGCAACATATGTATTTGCCTTTCGAAGTGCCATTCCTTTCCTGGAGTTCTGTTTCAGATGGTGACATTCACCACAATGCAATGAGACCACATCAAATTGCACACATGGAGTCATGTTAGAAGCACAGATGAAACAAATATTTTGTTTTGTCTACTCTCATTAGAGGCATGCACAAAATAATTTGTTTACCATCCCAGGATCAGAGTTGATAATTTACTAATGGCTAATAATGCTTTTCTGTGTACTCTGAGTTAAATGTCTCCCTTTGACAGGAAAGTTAATAGAGAGTAATATTTTTTTAATCAAAAAAACAATGCTTTCGACTTTCTGATTGTATGTAGACTCAGAGAGGATGTGCAGTGGGGTCAGAGCTTAAAAGCATCCCTGCATTCTTGTTTTTAGAATAATGCTTGTAATGTGGGGAAACAAGGTTCAAACTGCAAAAAAATAAGATTAAGAAGACCAAGCGTTGCTTAATAAATTGGCAGGCATGTCCACGTGCAAGGGATTAACGTAGCTTCTGCAAACTTGGCAGTATATGCACTTAATGTCTGTTTGTTTCTTACACACACACACACACACACACAACACACCATTATGCACCAGGCCTGAGAAGGTTCCATACTAGTAGCCGTTTTATGGAGTCTTCAGAACACCTGCTGAATATACTGAGGCATTTTCTCATATGCTCTTGAGAAGCCTTAAGTAGGAAAAACAATTCTTATAACATGTCCTGTGAAATGTTTGTAGTCCCAATTAGCAGCCACTGGAGTGATTTACAGACCTTGGAAATGTTTGCTTGTCAATGCTTTAAATGAAACATATTATCCAAGGTTTGCCCCAGTCTACCCGTAGGAGCTGGAGTTTGTGTCATGTTTGATTCATTCTCCTTGGTTTACTACAACAGAACACTTAACAGGTGGATAGAAAATAAAACAGCTTGTGTCAGAAGAATAAATTATGTCATCAAGACCTGGGCATTATTTAATAGTCACATATTTATATGTGGCCTGTTCTAGCAAAAGTTCTAAAACTAGTTATGGCTCCCAGCAGGGAAGATCAATTTGCAATTCACAAATCACTTATGTTACACTTTTGTTGTAAAAAATGATAATTTGTTGGTTTAAATAAAATCTTTTTTTTCCACAAATATTTTTTTAAACTGAAGTATAGTTGATTAACACTATTGTGTTAGTTTCAGATACAGCAAAGTGATTCAGTTATATATATATACATATACATATATATATATATATATATATATATATATATATATATATATACACACATATATATATGTTGTTTTTCAGATTCTTTTCCCTTACAGGTTATTACAAAATATTGGGTAGAGTTCCTCGTGCTGTAGAATAGGTCCTTGTTGTTTATCTATGTTTTAATTTAATTTAATTTAATTTTTTTAACATCTTTACTGGAGTAAAATTGCTTTACAATGGTATGTTAGTTTCTGCTGTATAACAAAGTGAATCAGCTGTACATATACATATATCCTCATATCTCCTCCCTCTTGCATCTCCCTCCCACCCTCCCTAATCCACCCCTCTAGGGTGGACACAAAGCACCAAGCTGATCTCCCTGTGCTATGTGGCTGCTTCCCACTAGCTATCTATTTTACGTTTGGTAGTGGATATATGTCCATGACACACTCTCACTTTGTCACATCTTACCCTTCCCCCTCCCCGTGTCCTCAAGTCCATTCTCTATGTCTGTGCCTTTATTCCTGTCCTGCCCCTAGGTTCTTCAGAACCATTTTTTTTTAGTTTCCATATATATGTGTTAGCATATGGTATTTGTTTTTCTCTTTCTGACTGACTTCACTCTGTATGACATCCACCTCACTGCAAATAACTCAATTTCATTTCTTTTTATGGCTGAGTAATATTCCATTGTATACATGTGCCACATTCTCTTTATCCATTCATCTGTCGATGGACACTTATGTTGCTTCCATGTCCTGACTATTGTAAATAGAGCTGCAGTGAACATTGTGGTACATGACTCTTTTGAATTATGGTTTTCTCAAGGTATATTCCTCAGTAGTGGGATTGCTGGGTCGTATGGTAGTTCTATTTTTAGTTTTTTAAGGACCCTCCATACTGTTCTCCATAGTGACTGTACAAATATGGAATGCTTCACAAATTTGCGTGTCATCCTTGCACAGGAGACATGCTAATCTTCTATCATTCCAATTTTAGTATATGTGCTGCCGAAGCAAGCACTAAATAAAATCTTTTATTTCAAGTATGGATGCTGGTGTTTGAGAGTATCAGTGCTCTTAGCCACTGACAGAACATACAGAGTATAAAATGTTGAGGTTTTATGAAATGTTCTTGCATTAGCACGATTTTATAAAACTGGATTCTATGATTTAAATAAAAAGGAATGTATGGATTTTATATTATATCCTAAAGAGGGTGCTAAACTGTTAATACACCAGTTAGTCTTCCTTCATGAAACATTAGCCAGTATTGAATGCTCATCTTTGGCTTACTGTCTGCATCCTTTTTTTGTCAGAGTCAGAGATACATTTGTGGGAATGCCTTGACATGATTTTAAAGGTAACCTGCCTAGATGATTTTTTTTCCAGCCAAAATAATACCTTTACTTTATTATTTTTCTTATTGAAGTAGAGTTGATTTACAATGTTGTGTCAATCTCTGCTGTACAGCAAAGTGACTCAGTTCTCCATATATATAAATATATGTATGTTCTTTTCATATTTCCATTATGGTTTATCCCAGGAGATTGGATATAGTTCCCTGTGCTATCCAGTAGGACATTGTTTATCCATTCTAGATGTGTTTAATAAGTTAGAAGGCAGTGTAGAGAGCTCAGGATTTGGAGTAGGAGCTCTGTACCCATGCTGCCATTCTTTTTCCACTTTTTACCTTACAAGTGGCTGTGAGATTTCAAGGAAATAATTTATGCAAAATAGCTCCAATGACATCTGGAACAGAGGATAGCTCTGTATCCATAGATCTGATTCAATTTTTGAAAATAATGTCTGCTGTGTGTGCTCTCACTCTGCTAAGTGAGATTAAAATTTTTCCCTTTTTAATTTTCTCAGAAAATGTTCCCTGATGTTTGTGTATTTGGATACCACAAATGCACATGGGTGGACACATACACATGTGATTCATTTTGTTGAAATTATAAACTCTCTAGAGTTCTGTTTCCTAACCTAATCTGATCACTGATTGGGTTGTATTGCATTGTCCCTAAAGGTCCTCCATAGCTCTTTGATGGTTATTTTATGTGTTAACTTGACTGGGCTGAGAGATGCCCAGATAGCTGGTAAAACGTTATTTTTGGGTGTATCTATGAGGATGTTTCTGGAAAAAGATTAGCATTTGAATCATAGACAGTAAAGAGATCCATCTCACCAATGCAGGTGGGCATTATCCAATCCAATGAGGGCCTGAATAGAACAAAAATGTGGAGGAAGGGAAAATTCGCTGTCTCTGTTTGAGTTGGGATAACCAGCTTCTCTTGCCCTCAGATATCAGTGTTCCTGGTTTTGGAGCCTTTGGACTCAAACTGGGACTTACAACACTAGACCCCCTGGTTCCTATTAAGCCTTCAGGTTTGAACTAGAAGTACAACACCAGCATACCTGGGCCTCCAGTTTGCAGATGGCAGATCATGGGACTTCTCAGCCTCCGTAAATAGGTCGATTTCTTATAATCTCTCTCTCTTCCTCTCCTCTCTCTCTCTCTCTCTCTCTCTCTATATATATATATATATATATATATGGCACATATCATTGGTCTGGTTTCTGGAGAAACATGACTTACCACAAGCTATAAAAGTCTATTATGATTCTAAAAGAAAATCTCTGTGAATGTGTTTAAAAAAAACAGAGAAAGAAAATTATTTCAGGATAGGTGGTGTGAAGGAGGTAGGAGGTGGAGGGCTAAGAGTAGGTAAGTTAAATCAGCTTTACAGGAGCTGATATAGTATCTACCTTGTTAACTTTTCATTAATAATATCTAGCACATATTATGCACTTGAAGTTTGTTGAATGCATCCATTCACGCCTAAGTGGATGAATGAATTGGTAGATGGAAAAATATGACAAAATTCAGTTTAAGGAGACACAGATCAATTGAAACAAGATTGTGAGAGTAGTGACCGAGAACACGACCTATGATGTTATTAAGGCCTGAGTTCGAATCTTAACTTTGATAATTATCAGCTATGGGATTCTGGACAAGTAACCAATTCCTTGAGTCAAATTTTGTCCTTATAATAATTCTAGGTAGTGGGTATTACTATCTTTTCCCATGATGAGGACAATGAGACAGGTAAAACACTCTGTACCTGCCTCACAGTAAGCAGTGTGATGATGAGGGTGAAGATTATAGCTTAAGAGCAATATATAATATGTATGAATTTGTATAGTGTCTATTCTTCAGTTATTACCTTCAGCCTATTATAGAAATTTGCCCAACAAACTTGTATTTCTCTCATGGATCACTTAAACGAAAGGCAGTGTGACCATGTGACAGACTCATTTTGATCTCCAGCTTGGTTATAGTAGTTTGCTTGCCAGCTTATGTAGTTTAAAGCTTACATTAGTTATCTTTTTCTGCTACTAATACCTCCAAAACGTAATGGCTTAAGACAAAAAAAAAACTTTATTATCTCCTGATTCTGTGTATCCTCTGGGCAATTCTTTTGGTCTGGGCTAAGTCATGCCATCTTTCTGGGCAGACGATGATTGGGCTTATTAGTCTAGCATGTTCTCTTTCACAGGTGAGAAGTTGGCATGATGTCACCTTGGACCACAGCAATGACTTGACTAGGTGTCTTTCATTATCCAGCAAGCTATCTTGGGCTTATTTCCATGGTTGTGGTTACAGAGTTCAAAGAGAGAGCAAATCCCAATGTAGAAGCACTTTCAAGTTCTACTTTTGCTATTTTTTTCTAATGACTTCTTGGACAAAGCAAGTCACATGGCCAAGTCCAGATTTAGAGAGTAGAAAAATACATAAGCTTCACCATTAGCTTGGAGGAGTTGCAAGATCAAGGGTATTATCCATACAGGTGTTGGAGGAATTTGTAGTCATTGTAACCATTGTAGTACTGCAATCTACCACACTCTGTTGAATGTGGTACTCACTATTCACTGCTAAAACTGACCATAATCCCCTTCAAAATCGACTGTTCTATGCCTTCAGCATCCATGAATACAGTGGCTTGCTCATGGTAGTTGCTGATTACTTTTAACTGAGAAAGGAAGAATCTAAGCTTCATCTAGTCATTCTTCCTTTATAATTCAGTTTTAATTAAAATACTTAACTTTTATTAACTTTAAGGTACAAAATATGAGTCTTATTTAAGTACATAGAAAGACTGTTGTGTAGAAAAAGGCATTACTTTTATTTTAAAAGGCTTGACATTTGCTCTCTAACAAGTCATTTAAACTCACTGCATCTGGTTGCAAAATAAAAATGGGAACTAATTTGATTTTTCTCCCCTGTGAGACAAATGAGACAATATATGCGAGAATTGCAGTGTGTTAACTGTTATAATGTGAGACAAAATATCTTAATAATATATAAGCAAACAAGCAATGTCTTTGAATTTAATTGTTTTAAAAATGAAACCTTGTTTATCTAGTTTTCTACCTCCATGTGCATTTAAAGGCTTGTAATAAAAGCCAGCTACCTTTTGATTAATTGCATAATAAATATGGAGCCAGTATGTATCAGACACAGTTTAGGTACATAGTCAACAGTTTTACTAGCATGAATTTTCCTTGAGTCTTCTAATTTTTTTGTTCTCTGGGGACTTAAAAGAAGCATCAATGTAACATTGATTCTTAACTAAGGTGAATTTGCCCCCCCAGGGTACAGTTGACAATGACTAGAAACATTTTTGGTTATTGTAACTTGGAGAGGTTGAGCACAGGCAACTAGTGAGTAGAGGTCAGAGATGCAGGGGACGCGGGTTCGTGCCCCGGTCCGGGAGGATCCCACATGCCGCGGAGTGGCTGGGCCCGTGAGCCGTGGCCGCTGAGCCTGCGCGTCTGGAGCCTGTGCTCCGCAACGGGAGAGGCCACAACAGTGAGAGGCCCGCGCACCGCAAAAAAAACCCAAAAACAAACAAACAAAAAACAGAGATGCTGCTAAACATCCTACAATGCAGAGTGGTCCCTCCAACTCCCCAATAAAGAGTTACTCAGCCCAGTATGTCAGTAGTGCCAAGGCTGAGAAACCCTGCTTAACTGAGTGAAGAATTTACTGTGAGGTCATGATTTTATAGAGAAAGCAGTTGATGGTGAGCATGATGATGGCAGTGTTACAGAGGACAAGACGGAGAGAGGCTTCTTTTCTATTCCTCCTCTCCAGAAGTGTCTACCCTTCCACAAAGGACAGGATGGTAAGGAGCAATCTCAAATCTTTTTATCCATTGAGTGAACTCTGCCCTTCTGGTACTTCCCAGTGCTCACTTATTATCTCAGTGGTCTTCTCCCTGTCCAGCTTTACACTAGCATTTTCTTACTGTTGTTTTCTGGAAGCATTATCTGACTGGGGCTTTAAAATTGATGAGGTACCGTCAGCAATTTCCATTTTTATTAAGGGAGCAGAGGCGAGGTGGAGTTGAGTTCTGGAGTATGTTTGCGAGGTGTTTGTTTTGACTGTCTGGTGGCTGCATACCAGCCTGAGGGAGTCACAAATGTCACTGCTGTGCAATGGTATAATTTTCCTGCCGCTCCAGAGAGTCTTCTGTGTTAATCTCCTGGCATGTCTGGCGACTTTCAAAATAGAAGTTAAAGGCAATTCCATGGAGCAGTGAAAAAAGATTCAAGGTCCCCGTTCGTATTTGTGAGGACAGAGAAAATTGCTATGTGCAGTTGGCCCTTTTCATTATTGAGAACATAGAGCAGCTCGGCTTTCACCAGGGCTAATTGATTTTCACAGCTGGTGCAAGAAAGTCTAAGGATGGTATGAAACTTAAAAAGTCCCTTTGTCCAGACACTGAAGCTCATGGGTTCTGCACGGACTTAAAATTTGGGCTTCAAGAAGAGATGCTGAAATCTTCCGAAATAACCTTGGGTACCAACTGGAAAAGAGTTACTTGTTCATAGAATGCATGGTGTGAGTGGGTTATGGCCTGCCATATGGCATCCCTTCAAGTTCATTATTTTCCCTTTACATTAATTATGTTATGTGGCACAAACCTGATTCCACCCCTGGTACCAAGTAATTCCCCCATTTAATATGACATATTAGATGATGTTGATGCCTGCCTTTGCCTTATGGATGATAGAAGACACTACCTACTGACTAGAGGTCAGTATCATAGGTGTCTGCATCATAGGCTTTTTGTTTTCTAACTGAATTTCTCTACTTTATGGGCTAATTGGTTTATGTATTCCTTATTATGAAAAGCTGGAAAGGCAGTGGGAATCTGAGGCAGAGCTTCTATACAGAAACAACAAAGCAAGGATGTAGTTGCTAGAACTGGGATAAAAGGGGAAGATTTGATCACACGTAATGTCAGTGTCCTAATGGCCTGAGCATCTTAGGAGAGGTAGCACAGTGCAGTAAAAAGCATGGGCATCAGGTCAGATCATTCTGGCTTCCATTCTGAATTTGGCCACTGAGAAGTCAAGGGATCTCAGATGAGTTCCGTTAGTTAGGGTTGTGAGATATAAAATGAATGTAAAAGGGCCAGGGATGTCATAGCCCTCAGCATGCTCTCTTCTTCCTCTTCCAATTGCCTCCCTGGAAGTTAGGTTCAAAGCCTGAGTCTTGCTCATCAAAGCCTACTTGATGTTGAGTCTTGAACCATGATGGAGACCTTCTTGTATTTTCGGCAACAACAGAATTGGTCTTGTATTTTGGGATGCAACTGGAGGATGTGTATAAAACACAAGAAGTTGTGGGCAAATACATCACTAAATCCAGTAAAGACTATTATCTGAAGCAGCAGTCAACAAGCGTTTGACCAGGGTCCACTTATACAGAGGCAGAGAACCAGTTGCCTTTCTTCCACATATTTTCACCTTCTCTTTGAAAAAAAATAACTTGATGACATGTAGTTTAAAAGGAAAAAAAGTAAACTATTTCTTGTGGCACATGAGCATTGCATACGATTTACTTCATAAACTAAAGAAAATGTTTAGTTATGTACTGTTATGCTAGATGACAATGTTCATAAAATTACCTACACATTAGACTTGACTCCATATTAAAGTTATTTAAAATCACACTTTTTTGGCAAGGTATCCCCAACAAAGTATAAACTCATAAGCACCCTGGGTGTTGACAGGTAGTAAATTTATATCTACTTTGATATACAAACATATATAAGGAATAAGAGTGGGGGATATTTGCAGTGCATACCGTCTTAAAGTCTAGTTATTGGAAAAAATAGTGATCAAAAATAGTGATGACTCAAATATTTATCAGTACACAATTTAGTGTTGTCTATGGACTCACAATAAGCAAAATTAATAGTGATAATGCTGAAGGAAGGTTATTTTTAAATTAAAAGGAAAAATATCAATAATTGAACTCCACATATTGCTAATGTGTATTGACAGGAAACATTCTTATTGAAAATTGCCAACTTGTAAAACTTTATGGATATGCTTGCATCGTAGGAACTTTATAGCATTGTGCAGCAGACAGAATTAATAGTAAAATACTAGTTGTAGTTGCTATTAAACTGCACTGATGCAGCTGTGCCTATTTTGCAGTGAGACCCCAAATGCTTCCTTATTTGGTATCCCTGTTAAGTAACTATGATATCCTCTCATTTTCCTTTAAAATACTTTAATACTTCAGATAAAATTACATATTAAAGTTGTATAACTTCCTATAGTTAATTGTCAGGTGAAAGTCTTAAAAATAGTAGAATCTGCACAGAATTGTAACAATTACATTTTTAGCTATTATGATTCAGATATTTTTGGTATACTTTTGTGCTATCCACTTTGTTTCATTCATTTACAATTAAACTCATAACTTAAGAATTATTGACATGTTGTTTATATAAATACTTTAAAAACTGAAACTGCTTAATTTAGTCAAAATGTAAATTTGACTTTTCTAACTACAAACTCAGAGCATATTGTTCAGATGTTCCCAGTTCCATTTCAGTTCCATTTGGCTTTAAAAAGAAAGAGAATTGGGCTTCCCTGGTGGCACAGTGGTTGAGACTTCGCCTGCTGATGCAGGGGACACGAGTTCGTGCCCCGGTCCGGGAAGATCCCACATGCCGCGGAGCAGCTAGGCCCGTGACCCATGGCCGCTGAGCCTGCGTGTCCGGAGCCTGTGCTCTGCAGCGGGAGAGGCCACAACAGTGAGAGAGGCCCGCGTACCCCACCCCCCAGAAAAAGAAAGAGAATTCACACCTGATAAACCAAGCAGTGAAATCCAGACATATTCAACTTGTATAATTAGACTCTATAATCTAAATAGGCAATGTCTAAATTGATACATTAATGTAATTTATCACTATAAGTATTTGTTGAATTGCATAGAAATCTATCCTTGAGGGGCTGCTAATTGTACCTGTTCCATTATGGAAATACATTCTGATATTTTTATTTGATTTCATAGGTTAATCCACTTTCTCCATTTTTTAAAGAATTTTATATATTTTAAGTAGGAAATATTTGAAGATAATATCATATTCTTGACTTTTTTCATTAAAGAAATGCCTAGCCCCTTGTGTTCAGAATGAATCCTTGTTAGATATGTTTTCTGAGTCTGGGGTATATTTGTGCTCTGTGGCTCCTTATCCTTTGAGACCAGGGAACAAAATGTTTTCTGAATACGAATAGGATTGCAGCCAACCTAATGTGACTGAGACTTTATCTTGAATCTCAGCTCAAATCCTTCCCATTGGTAATGGCCACTTCTGGAGGCTTCTGTAAATGTCCTATTAATAAACCAAATGTCTCTTTAAAAATTGCAGACTTTGCTCTTTACTAGTCCCTGCATGTACTCCTTACTGAAAATCCTGGCAGTATTCATTCACAATATTTACCAACAGACATCAAAAATAAAAGAAGTGAATTAACTTATTACTCTGTTCCAACTCTTACACTCTTGCCACTATTGATACAATTTACAGTGGATACTTTCTTTCAGCCTTTTCTAGATTCGGATCTAGACCCTCGACTTGAATTTGAAGAGGCTGCCACAGCAGAATCACCTTTGTTTGTTTTAACTTTATCTGTCCTCTTTTGAGTTTTTGTCTTGAAACAGCGTTTTAAGAAATAGTAACTAAACAATGGTGGGAGAGGACACTATTTTTTTCCCACTGACATTTACTTTCTGCCTTTTTTTAGTCATGTATTCATTTATTCAATAAACATGTGTTGAGTATCAGCTATGTTCTAGGCACTTTGGATACACGAATGAACAGTTGCCTTCATAGAACTTACTTTCTAAAGGGGCCTGACAGACAAAAGGTATCAAACATCATACATAAGTAAATTAAATAACTTGTACAGTGATAATACTGCAGGAAAAGAGAAAGTAGAACAGAGTAAAGGACAAGAGTGTTGGACAGGTGAAGGAGGGGTAGGTTACACCATTAAATAATACATGGTCAGAGCAGGGATTAAAAAATAACTTAATGGAGATGAGGAAATTTGCTAAGTAAATAACTGGCAGACGTGGGACTTAGGATGAGAGAGTAGCAAGTGCAAAATCCCGACAGTTAAATCTGCCTTTAACTTTCATTAACTTCCACTGATTTACTCCATAAGCATTCATTGCCCACCTAAGAGACTGCAACTCTGTAAAACTGACCTCAAGAAAAGGAGAAACACTGTACACATAGAAGATAAAATACTTAATTTCAGATAGAACAAAATTAAAATAACTTGGAGAAGGCAGCATGGCACTGAGGAAATTATGTCCATAATATCACTGTTCATTGCTACATCCACCAGTTCCTAAGACAGTTCTTGGTACTTAGAAGTACTTAATAAATATTTGTGAAATTAAATATTAAATGATCTGTTATGTAAGATCCTTCATGATCCGGCCCCAACCCAATTTTATTTATTCTATAAAATGCCCTAGATCCCAAAATAATTTATTTTTAATTTCCTTCTTTATTTCTGCTTTAGGCAGTAAATTTAAACTTCTACTTTCTTTTTCTCTTCTGTAAGATAGAGATGATGTTAATAATATTATATATCTTGAAGAGTTCTCATAAAAGTGAAATAATTTACTACATTTATGGTACTTAAAATTTTCCTGGCCCATAAGTAATGCTACATAAGCTTTGACTCTCATTACTCTTTGTTTCTCCTTGTAGAACTTAAAGTTATGTAAGTATTTGACTGTGGTATTTCTGTCTCCTCCATGGGTTGTTTACAGTTTGAGGGCAGTTTCTAGATCAGAATTTAGGTCATAATTCAACTATGTATTCAACATAGTATCTTGAAAATAGTAGTGATTCAATACAGGAAGAAGGCTTATAGTATACATGTGTACATCCATCAGAACACCCACTGAAGTATCACTTCACTAGAGACTCGTCTGTAAAAGTCCTGTTTATCCATTCACTTATTCAGCAAAGGTACAGGCAATGGGAGTTGTTTGCCATATTCATTATTAGAACTGTCTTCATTGTGTTATTCTACAGTATTGTGAGTCTATCTTTGAAACTTTAAAACGTCTTATCCCATCCTCTCGCTATGATTCACCTGGCTAATAAATAATCAGTCCTGGTGAAGAAAGCATAAGGAATTGTGTGGGGAAACGGTTGAGCATTCAAAGTGTAGGGATTCAGTTGGCCACATTCCATCTTTAAGACAGAGCTTTACAGGGAAGAAGCAGAGGTACCCTCCCATTCTAATTCTTGTAAAACTATCACAGCTGTGGAAATCTGAGGGCAGAACAATTCTTTCACAAAAGAGAGGCCTATATTTGGAAAAAATTTCTTTTGAAACCATACGTAGCAAAACACCAACAATCATAAAACCTACTACTTAGTGAAAAACATTGGGTTTATGACTAATCAATCAACACTGATTTATTGAAAACTCACTGCATGTTCAGTCTAATAGATGCTCAATGGGAGAGAAAAACAATGTATTTATTATTTTCCTTATTTATGGATGCCACATTTCATTTTAAAATGTAATATGAGGCAGCCTGTGAGAGTACTAGTTTTAAATAAATGAAATGAGCATAAAAATGAGACTAAAACAGTAGGTAAGAATAATAAAATTACATGCAATATAATTCTGGACAGATGCTAGTCATGGACTATTAATTTGATTTTCTAGCAGCCAGAACAAAGAATAAACGGCCAGAGAAAAGAAGACTTAGAAATGTCGTGGTAGCCATGCTTTTGAAGACAAAACTTAAAGAAAACCCATGAGGACAAGTGTTTTATTCAATTCTGTAGTCTCTGTACCAAACACCACATTTATTGAGCACAAGTAGTCATTCCATAAATACATAGAGTTAGCAGGGGGTTTATTTTTAAATTTGACATTAAATTGCATGTATTACACCTTTAAAGAAATAACCTATATAAGAAGATGAAATAGCATGAAATCAGAACTGTCTCAAAAAATCCACTACACATTGTCAGTATTATCACTTCCTTCAGAAAACTTAATGCACATAAATGAGATGAGATCGACAAAATAGCACTCACTGAATTTTAGAGGCTTCGATTTCTTATTTATAATATTTTAAAGAAATATTCCACTTCAAAGCCCAGACATAGGGTCTTAACCCATCTTATGAGCAGTAGTTTTTTTTTGTTTGTTTGTTTCTTTGTTTCTGTACGCGGGCCTCTCACTGCTGTGGCCTCTCCCGTTGCAGAGCACAGGCTCCGGACGCGCAGGTTCTGGACACGCAGGCTCAGCGGCCATTGCTCACTGGCTCAGCCGCTCCACGGCATGTGGGATCTTCCCGGACCAGGGTACGAACCCGTGTCCTCTGCATCGGCAGGCAGACTCTCAACCACTGCGCCACCAGGGAAGCCCTAGGAGCAGTACTTTAAAGTAAATAACTAACTCCTTTTTTTTTTCCTAATAGATAAACTCTGTTCCTCAATTTCTTCTAAGACATATCACAATTTAAAGTTTCATGAATGCTAATGAAGAGCCAAGGATAAATCTAATTAAATTTTGTGCCGGTGTAGCTTTCTAATAATTGCCCTTAATTTGAAAATTAAAAAAAAAAATTCTCTCTTTCTCTCTTTGATGAACCAAATTGCAGCACAGTAACTTATCTGTCAACACTCAATATCTGGAATAACTGAATTTTCTGGAGCTTACCATTTCACTCTCCTTTTATCCTGGAGATGACTGGATAAATATATCCTGCTGGCTTAATAAGTTATATTAAAACTCAGAAAGGGATTCTGAAATGGCCCAAATCACACTACCACAACAAAGGTCAGGTTACAAAAACTCGACATCCAAATCCCTTGCCAGTGGACCTCTGATAAGGTGCCTTTCATTCTAGATAGGGTTAAGTGAGCGTTGCTGTGTTTTTTAAAACTTTCTCTTTTGGATGACTAGAGGAATGCCACCTGGAACGCATTATAAAGGTTAACATGAAAAGCATCCAGAGACAGGGAAAGAGGCCTTCTGCCTCACCTCCTTTCCTGCTTTCCCTGACCAAACAGCTAAGAATGTTGATCTTCTGAAAAAAAAATCTGATCAAAACCTATTCACTAAAATTGATAAAATGCTCCATTACCTCAGGATCAAAGAGAAGTCAAGAATAAATTACACCGAAGGGGACCTGGAGAGCCCATTGAAACCCATCAACAGGCAGGCGAGTGACAGACCAGGAAGCAATTGTAGAGCCATCAGCCTAACTGCCTGTGAAATCTACCCTGGACCCATGCTCTGCCACCCGGAGAATATCATCTCTCGATGAGAGCATCTGGGACCTGTCAGTCATCCAAGCCCAGAGAATTAAGACTTACATTATAATTGTCTCCACTTCATAGCCTTAGTTGTCAATGAACTGGAAAAGTACTAGACTCAAAAACAATTTGCGTTTTAAAGGACTCCAGTAAATAAAAAATGATGTGATTTCTTATGGTTGTTAAGATAGACATGCAGAACAAGTTGTATTGAAACTTACTAACAGTGATATATTTTGTTTTTAATGGTCATTCCTAAAATACTTTCCAAATTATGACCCTCAATATTGCTAGGTAACTAGACCATAGGGACATTTTCTATATACACAAATGGTTTTTACCATCATTTTTCTGATTTAACAACATATTTTGCTTAAATCACAAACCAAAAATTCATTAACTTTTGAATGAATCTTAAAGAAGTTACATGATTTATTGATAAAGACACAAGTCCATTAGCAAAACAGTTCATTTTTTTTATTGGTATTACATTTTTCCACTGTAGTTTGTTCATTTCTTTTAAATGCTGTCCGTTTTAGGGTCTTTATTCTAACAGTGATATAATGTTAAACCCTAATGACTAATCTTGAAAAGAGTACAACCTATTACTAAATTAACAGCTTCACCAAACCTTCTTTTAGTAAAAATGAACACTATTCCCAGAATATTTAGAGGCCTAAATGACTGAGTTTTGAATGTGATAGCACATGGCTGGTTTAAACCATGGGTTCAAACCATGGGTTTGAAGTTGACGTTTATAGTTGAGTTGACTTTTGGAAACATCTGTGGATGTATTTGATTATTGATGAATCATAGCTTACAATTTCATAGCACTTTATAAGTTAGAAAATGTTTTCACATATGCCATACCATTGGATCTTCATAATAACTCTATGAGACCGATACTCATGCTATTATTTTCTTCATATGTGGCCCTTTCTTTATAGGCAAACTATAGCTCATGGAAATCAGAGATAGTAACTGTTCCTGAATACAACCACACTCCTAGTCAGTGGTAAACCTGGAGCTTGTGTCAGGGCCTTTATGTTCTAAAGCCTCTGTTCTTTCTACTCTGTCTTGCAGACCTTACCAAGTAAAGCAGATGTACCACTGTTGTCAAAATGTAGGCAATTGTCTATTTGCCTAATGTGCTTGAATAGCTTCATCATCTAACGCCTACCTCTTGCTACTGTTTATTAGTTTCATATAGCTATGTAAAATATTTTAAATTGTGGTTTGGTCAATCTTAGCCATGTTCAAAAGCTGCCTATATCTCAGCCTCATGAGAATTGCACATGATATTTCAAGATCAATGAAAGTTTTTTGGTACCTGTTATGCTTTTCTCCCCATTCTCTATTTGTTCAGCAGAAAAACAAATACTATGTGTGTGTCATATTTTTCCAGTAGCATGCAGTCTAATCCTGTTAATGACAAGAACTTGCTTGTTAAATCAATTTAAAGTACACTTTTGACACAGTTGTAGTTTTTCTTCAAGGATTTGCCATCCTTTTTTCTTTGTGTCTTAGCCAAAATTTGGCATTAGCAGTTTGTCTTTGATTCTTATCTTCCTTTCAGGAATGACCATCTCCTTATACCTATAATAACCTTGCCTTTGCCAAAATTCCAGAACGATTATGCCACTGGTGTTCAAAGAAATACCATCTATTGAATTTCTCCTGGGTTCAACCAGCTGGGTTCAGTCACAATTCCCTGACTCAAATCATACCCAGACAGATTTAACTGTCCTGTGTTTCACTTCTTCACATTCTGTTGTCCCAACCCTGCTACTCAGGTTATCCTCAACCTGGAGCAACATTTCTTAAGCAATATTTCTATAGCTGCACTTTGCGTTCTCTTTCCTCTCAATTCATATTTACCATGTTTTTGTGATTTATGATATGAAAGGATTTGTTAGTTTGTTATATTACCCAGCAACTTCATATAGAAAAATTTTGGCTGCAAAATTATATCTCTTCCTCCTAAAAATACTTTCACTTTGCAATTGTTTTGCAAATAATTTATTTTTATACTTAATCTAACTTCAAAATTTTAAATGCTATACAATACAAAATGACAATAGGAGAGAGGATTTTGTTTGGCTGGACTCAAATATTGAGATTTTCCTGTTTAGAAAGAGTGTGGTCCAGTTGCTTGAATGGAAACACCATATTTGAAACTATCGATGAAGCCATTGACATTTCCCCCCAGAATGGCTTTCAGTGATTGTTATGGTTCAGTCAGTGACAAAGCCATTTTATGTATTTCAGCAGAATTATGTAGTCCCAGGTCAGATGGTTTAAACAGTAAGATTTTAAAATGGAACCTAAATAGGTTTTTTCTTCCAGAGCTAGAGAACTTTGGAAAGTTTATACTAAGTCAAAGTCCATATTGGAAAGGGGTTTCTTCATATAAGGTGTAATTGATGAGAATAAACAGACACTGAATAGGATCTCTGGAACAGGGAGTATTCCTACCCAATAAAAGAAATATTGCTGATACTGGGTGGCATTTAACCTCTGTTTTACTTCACCACAATCAGAAGCTCCCTGCTTCATCGTTGAACAATTCCCTGTTGAGCCCAGTTGGACCTCCTTCAACATCTCAACCTGTAATCCCACTTCTGTCAAATGGAGTAACAGATAATGAATTGATTCCTTCCTCCACCAAAAACCTCTTTACAGTGAGCAGAAGTATTGGTTCTCAGCCACCTAACCCCATTCCCCTCACCCCATATTATTTTTTCTTTGGTCAATACAGCTTAACAGTCTTCCAAGTAAAAATGTTCTGGGTGTCCTGAAACCACCCAAGGAATTCAAGTTAAAAATCCATTATTTAAAAGGAAGAAGAAAGCTGAAGAGAAAGTAATGTGGAACTTTCTAGTAGGTGGCATTAAATATGAGGAGCTGTGTTGGAGCATAGTGGGATTTTATTGCTCCTTAAATCACAAGAGCGATAGATGCTTTCTCAGCCTGCTCATAAAGGCAGTCTCACACAAAATGCTAATTTTCCATGGGTTCTCCCATACTAGGAATGCCAGTAATGCTTGATCAGCTAATTTAGGGCCAAGTGTATTTCAATCAAGAGAACAGTGATGGGATATCGAAAAAAAAAATGTTTTTTCTTCCTTGTTTTTCCATAATATTGTTGGCTTTATCCACAAAGCACATTAAAATTACTCACTGAATCTTGAGAAATAAGCAAATCAGGCATAAGTAATGCTTTTTGGGTGGTAGGAGGAGGGGAGAGAGGAAGGGAAGGCTGAGAACACTGAAACTCTACGCCTCCAAATAATACATGAAGGACTTCCTCTCTTCCGCAGAGCCATGGCTTTCTCTCACGCCCCATTTCCTTGCAGCTAGTAAACCCTAATGAGATAGCAGTGCTTGTGCACTTTTGTGTTATACAGCTGTTCTTTTTCACTTTGACTCCTCCAGTGACTAATTTGTCACTCTCATTACATGCACTCACTCCTTCCTCTCCTCCCCCTTTTCATTTTGTCATTCATTCTCATTCCTGTGATCCCATTATTGGTCTCTCGGTCTCTCTCTCTCTCTCTCTCTCTCTCTCTCTGTCTCTCTCTCTCTCTCTCACCCCGGGATAAAGAAAGCAGAACATTTGCACTCCATTATCATCACCTGAGAGAGGCTGCTACTTGAGTGACAGAAAAACAAAAAGGGTAAGGGGATGTCATAATGCTTCTTGGGTTTGAAAAGTCAATCCAACAAGTTAATAGCAGGCATACAACATGGAACCTATTGAATGATAATAGTGGTATTCTAATTGTAGGAATTCCCTTTTTCTACCTCCACGCCAAGTTAGTTGGTGTGACTGTAACTGTAGTTGGTGTAACTAATGATGTTTTTTTAGAGGTGCTCACTTTGAACATCTATACACAGATTCAACATGACTGTGCCAGACTCATAGAGACTTCTGGCAGCGTTTCTGGAAGAAAAAATAAAATAAAAATGCAGTGCTATGTGAAACTTCTCCAATCAAAAGTCAGAAGAGTGACTTCTGGTCTCTTATGTGAAATGCTTGATAAAGAACAGAAAGAAATTTAATATCAGCACATAACTTGCAACCACTTTTTTTTACTTTAAGATTCAAAACAGCAGGAAGTAGACTGCTATCTAAGTTTTAAAACTCATGAGTAGTTTATTAGAAATTTAATCCATTTGTTTATGATTCATTGACACTGCGCTCATCAAAATAGTGTTTGCTCAGGGTGATTGAAGGTGGATTGAAGAAGACTTCAAAGATGTTTTTAATTTTTTTTTTTACTAGGAATTTAAGGGTTGCCAAGAGTAAAAACAACCTACACTACGCAAATTCTTAGTTTGCTCCCAGCTACAACGTTGAAAGTAACTCTCCTCTAAGAATGTCAGACCTGATGCATTTACTCAGGCTTCTTTCTTCCTTGTGTGGTTGATAGGATTGTTTACGTGAACTAGAAAACTTTCCATTCCCTTCCATAACTATGACCCAAAAGGGGTAAAATGCTATTTCATCACTTGAACATTTTGAAGATGGAATTAGGTCTGGCCTTTCTTAGTGGCCAGAATTTATTTTGTTCTCTCTTCAAAGAAAGCATTTGGCAGGAACTAATGTACAGAAAAGACAAAAAAGACAGACATTAAACACTACAAGATGTGAATTGAATGGTTAGAGGGTAATTTGCAGATCTTGCTGACAAGAGATACATGTGATAGTGGGAAACAGCAGAGAGGTTTAGATTAGCTGTGTGATGAAGGTGATGCCTGAGAGGGTGAAAGTAGAGGCTTTGCAAACTTTTCCTTTTGTGTTTTCAAGGACACGTTGAAATTGGGGTTCTTGGGCAGTGGTTCTCACAGTTTAGGGATATCCTATTGTTCTGTAATGCAAGAAAACCAAATCTTAATAAAACTGAAGGGAATAATTGTTTAGAATGAGACAGAAATTAGGAATAGGAAAATAAATTCATATTTTAAAAATATCACATTATCATTATAAAAGTACCAATGACAAATAGACCAGTTTATTTTGTTATCTCTGATACTTTCATAGACAGTGATTTGAAGATCATCTGTCCTTTGAGAATTTGCTTCCTAATCTCAAATCAGCCCCAACTCAGTGGCAGTAGGAATTTCCATCCCATTAAAGATAATTGGCCCTGATGGACTAGAATGCTTTAGAATGATGCAGTGTTGAAGCCTTGCTTTTCATATTGTTTCCCCCCAAAGCTGTAGTGATATTTGCAGAACGACAAGAAGTGGGATTGGTTTTGTCTAAATCACCATCTTCACTTGCTGACCTATATGGTTAGCCACCTACCATGAAAGATCTGACATCAGATCTTGCTCTCATAAAATCAAATTTTACATGGTAATCAGGGGGATCTTTTTCCTATTTATATCAGCTTTATTGAGATATAACTCACATACCATAAAAGCCTCTCCTTTAAAGTTACATTTCAGTGTTTTTAGTGTATTAGCAGAGTTATGCAACAATAACCTTTCATCCTCAAAATGTATCATGCATTTACTGCTTTTGGACTTTTTACATAAATGGAATCATACAATATGTGGTCTTTTATGATTGGCTTCTTTTTTCTTAGCATAACATTTTCAAGATTCACTCATGCTGTAGCTTGTATTAGTATTTCATTCCTTTCTATTGCTGAATAATATTCCACATTTGCTTATCCATTCATTAGTTGATGGACTTTTGGGTTGTTTTCACTCTTTGGCTCTTATGAATAATGCTGCTATAAACATTTATATAAAAGATTTATATGTATATTTGGTTTCATGTCTCTTGAGTAGATATTTAGGAGTACAATTGCTGGGTAATATGGTAACACTATGTTTAGTATATTGAGGAACTGCCAAACTATTTTCCAAAGAGATTGCATCACTTTATATTTCTATCAGTAATATGAGGGTTCTGATATCTCCACATCCATGCAGCACTTGTTAGTGTCCCACTTTTTAATTATAGCCATCCAAGTGGATGTGAAGTGGTATTTTATTGTGGTTTGAATTTGCATTTCCCTAATGACTAATGGTGTTGAGTATCTCTTTATGTGCTCATTGACATTTGTACATACTCTTCAGAGAAGAGTATTCAAACCCTTTTCTATTTTTAAAAGTTGGATATTTGTCTTTTTATTGTTGAGTTGTAAGAGTTTTTAAAAATATTTTCTGGATAATAGCCCCTTCTCAGATAGATGATTTGCAAATATTTTCTCCTATCCTGTGAGTTCTTTTCACTTTTTAAAATAGTGTCATTTGGAACACAAAAAAATTTTGATGAAGGCCAAATTGCCTTTTGTTTTCTTTTATTTCTATGATTTGGGTCACATAAAGGAAACCATTGCCTAAATCAAGATCATGAATCTTTACTCTTGTGTTTACTTTTAATAGTTATATACTTTCAACTCTTACATGTAAGGTTTTGAACAATTTTGAATTAAGTTTTGTCTAGGTAAGGGTCCAACTTTATTCTTTTTCCTGTGGATATTCAGTTGTACAGAACTATTTGTTGCTAAGATTATGCTTTAGACATTCTTGTCTGAAATCAATTGACCAAAAATGAGAAGCTTTATCTCTGTACTCTCATTCCTATTCCATTGATCTATATCTCTGTATTTATGACAGTATCATATTGTCTTTTTTGTAGCTTTGTAGTGAGTTTTGAAATTGCGAAGTATGAGTCCTACAACTTTGTTTTTTGTTCTTCTTCTTCCAGATTGTGTCAGCTATTCCAGATTCCTTGCACTTCTATGTAAATTTTAGGATCAACTAAAAAGGCAGCATGGATTTTGAGAGCGGATTATTTTTGAATTTGTAGATCAGTATTTTTTAGAGTATTGCCATCTTAACAATATTAAATTTTCTAATTCATGAATACAGAATGCCTATCTATTTAACTAGGTCACCTTGAGTTTCTTCCAGTGATGTTTTAGAGTTTCCTGTGTATGAACCTTTTACTTCTTTTGTTAAGTTTATTCCTAAGAATTTTATTATTTTTGATACTATTGTAAATGTATTTTTTTCTTAATTTTATTTTCACATTATCATTGCTAATGTAGAGAAATACAATTTACTTTGCATATTAACCTTATATCATGCAAACATGCTGAACAGTTTAGTAGCTATAATAGTTTTTTTTTTGAATTCCTTAAGATTTTCTACATCCAATATTATGCTTATGTGAAGAGGAAAAATTTTATATGTTCTTTACTTTCCATTATGGATGGCTTTCATTTCTGTTTCTTGCCTGATTCTCTTGGCTAAAACTTCCAGTGCAGTTTTGCAAAGTGGTGAGAATGGACATCTCTGTCTTATTCTTGAGCGTGGGAAGACAGCTGTCAATCTTTCACCATTATGATGCAAGCTGTGAGTTTTTCATAGATTGCTTTTATCAGAAAGGTTCCTTTCTATTTCTAGATATTTTTAGTGTTTTTTTATCATGAAAGGTCATTATTGTTTGTAAGATGATTTTCTGCATCTATTATCATATGGTTTTGCCATTTATTATATAAACATGGTGTTTTATATTGATTGATTTTATATGCTGAAGCAACTTGCATTCCTGGGATAAATCTCAGTTGGTCATGCTATGATCTTTTTTTTTTTGCGGTACGCGAGCCTTTCATTGTTGTGGCCTCTCCCGTTGTGGAGCACAGGCTCTGGACGCGCAGGCTCAGCGGCCATGGCTCAGAGGCCCAGCCGCTCCGTGGCATGTGGGATCCTCCCGGACCGGGGCACGAACCCGCGTCCCCTGCATCGGCAGGCGGACTCTCAACCACTGCACCACCAGGGAAGCCCTGATCTTTTTTATATATTGCTGGATTTAGTTTTCTAGTATTTTGTTGAGGAATTTATGTCTATAAGAGATATTGGTTTCTTTTTCTGTCTTTGCTTTGATATCAAAATAATATTGGCCTCATGGAATGCAATGGGAAGTGTTTCTTCCTCTTCTAGTCTTTGAAATGGCTTGTGAAGAACTGATGTTAATTTTTCCTTAAATGGTTGTTGTAATTTGCCTTAGAAGCTATTTGAGCCTGGGTTTTTCTTTGAGAGAAATTTATTGAATGCTAATTCAGTCTTTATAATTGTTATATGTCTATGCTTATTTTAAAATTATTCTTGAATGAGTTGTGGTCCTTTGTGTCTTTCTAAGAATGAATCAATTTCATCTAATTTATCTAATTTTTGGCACATGTTTGTTCACAATATTTTCTTATAATCTTCTATATTCCTCTAAAGTCTGTAGTAATGTATCCTCATTCATTCTTAATTTTATTAATTTGTGCAATCTCCTTTTTTTTCATGGTTAGTCAATCTAAAGCTTCATCAACTTTGTTGATCCTGTCAAAGAACAAATTTTTAGTTTTGTTGATTACTCCCTATCATTTTTCTGTTATCTACTTCATTTATTTCCATTATGATCTTTATTATTTTCTTAGTTATACCTTTCTGGGATTAGTGTCATATTCCCAGATTCTTGAATATTCAAATGGATATTCAAATGGATATCATTCAAATGGATCTCTATAGGGAACTTTTAAAGAATAAACATGAAGATGAATAAAGAATGAGTGTGGAGGGGACCTTGAAGATGGCGGAAGAGTAAGACGCGGAGATCGCCTTCCTCCCCACGGATACACCAGAAATACATCTACACGTGGAACAACTCCTACAGAACACCTACTGAAGGCTGGCAGAAGACCTCAGACCTCCCAAAAGGCAAGAAACTTCCCACGTACCTGGGTAGGGCAAAAGAAAAAACAGAGACAAAAGAATAAGGACGGAACCTGCACCAGTGGGAGGGAGCTGTGAAGGAGGAAAAGTTTCCACACACTAGGAAGCCCCTCCGCGGGTGGAGACTGCGGGAGGCGGAGGGGGGAGCTTCGGGACCGCGGAGGAGTGCACAGCGACGGGTGCGGAGGGAAAAGCGGGGAGATTCCCGCACAGAGGATCGGTGCTGACCGGCACTCACCAGCCCGAGAGGCTTGTCTGCTCACCCGCCGGGGCGGGCGGGGCTGCGAGCTGAGGCTCGGGTTTCGGTTTTGGACGGAGCGCAGGGAGAGGACTGGGGTTGGCGGCTTGAACATAGCCTGAAGGGGTTAGTGCACCACGACTAGCGGGGAGGGAGTTCGGGGAAAAGCCTGCACCTGCCGAAGAGGCAAGAGACTTTTTCTTCCCTCTTTGTTTCCTGGTGCGCGAGGAGAAGGCTTTAAGAGCGCTGCTTAAAGGAACTCCAGAGACGGGCGCGAGCTGCGGCTAAAAGCGCGAACCCCAGAGACGGGCGCGAGCCGCGGCTAAAAGCGCGGACCCCAGAGACGGGCGGGAGACGCTAAGGCTGCTGCTGCCGCCACCAAGGGGCCTGTGTGCGAGCACAGGTCACTCTCCACACCCCTCTTTCGCGGAGCCTGTGCAGCCCGCCACTGCCAGGTTCCCGGCAACCAGGGACAACTTCCCAGGGAGAACGCACAGCGGGCCTCAGGCTGGTGCAACGTCACGCCGGCATCTGCCGCAACGTCACGCCGCCTCTGACGCCGCAGGCCCGCCCCGCACGCAGTGCCCCTCCTTCCCCCCCCACCCCCGGCCTGAGTGAGCCAGAGCCCCCAAATCAGTGGCTCCTTTAACCCTGTCCTGTCTGAGCAAAAAACAGATGCCCTCCAGCGACCTACACGCAGAGGCAGGGCCAAATCCAAAGCTGAGCTCCTGTGAGCTGTGAGAACAAAGAAGAGAAAGGGAAATCTCTCCCAGCAGCCTCAGAAGCAGCGGATTAAAGCTCCACAATCAACTTGATGTACCCTGCATCTGTGGAATACCTGAATAGACAAGGAATGATCCCAAACTGAAGAGGTGGAATTTAGGAGCGAGATCTATGATTTTTTTCCCTTTTCCTCTTTTTGTGAATGTGTATGTGTATGATTCTGTGTGAGATCTTGTCTGTATACTCTTGCTTCCACCATTTGTCCTAGGGCTCTATCCGTCCATGGTTTTTTTAAAAAAGTTTTTTTCTCAATAACTAATTTTAATTGTAATAACTTTATTATACTTTACCTTCGTTCTTTCTTTCTTTCCTTCCTTCCTTCCCTCCTTTAGACAACGAATCACCCCAAATTGAGGAGGTGGTCTCTGAGAGCAAGATTTATGATTTTTCCCCCTTTACCTCTTTTTGTGAAGGTGTATGTGTATGCTTCTGTGTAAGATTTTCTCTGTATAGCTTTGCTTCCAACATTTGTCCTAAGGTTCTATCCGTCCCTTTTTTTTTTCTAAATATTTTTTAATTCAATAACTATATTATACTTTATTTTATTTTTACTGTATCTTCTTTCTTTCTGTCTTTTTTCCTTCTTTCCCTCCTTCCTTCCTTCCTTCCTCCCTCCCTCCTTTCTTTCCTTCTTTGCTTCTTTCTTCCTTCCTTCCTTTCCTCCTTTCCTTCTTTCTTTCCTCATACTTCTACTAATTCTCTCTAATTTTTCTCCCTTTTATTCTGAGCCGTGTGGATGAAAGGCTCTTGGTGCTCCAGCCAGGAGTCAGGGCTCTGCCTCTGAGGTAGGAGAGCCAACTTCAGGACACTGGTCAACAAGAGACCTCCCAGCTCCACATAATATTAAATCGCGGAAATCTCCCAGAGACTTCCATCTTAACACCAGCACCCAGCTTCACTCAACGACCAGCAAGCCACAGTGCTGGACAACCTATGCCAAACAACTAGCAAAACAGGAACACAACCCCACCCATTAGCAGAGAGGCTGCCTAAAATCATAATAAGGCCACAGACACCCCAAAACACACCACCAGACGTGAACCTGCCCACTAAAGAGACAAGATCCAGCCTCATCCACCACAACACAGGCACTAGTCCCCTCCACCAGGAAGCCTACACAACCCACTGAAACAACCTTAGCCACTGGAGACAGACATCAAAAACAATGGGAACTACGAACGTGCAGCCTGCAAAAAGAAGACCCCAAACACAGTAAGATAAGCAAAATGAGAAGACAGAAAAACACACAGCAGATGAAGGAGCAAGATAGAAATGCACCAGACCTAACAAATGAAGAGGAAATAGGCAGTCTACCTGAAAAAGAATTCAGAATAATGATAGTAAGGATGATCCGAAATCTTGGAAGTAGAATAGACAAAATGCAAGAAACAGTTAACAAGGACCTAGAAGAAATAAAGATGAAACAAGCAATGATGAACAACGCAATAAATGAAATTAAAAGTACTCTAGATGGGATCAATAACAGAATAACTGAGGCAGAAGAACGGATAAGTGACCTGGAAGATAAAATAGTGGAAATAACTACTGCAGAGCAGAATAAAGAAAAAAGAATGAAAAGAACTGAGGACAGTCTCAGAGACCTCTGGGACAACATTAAACGCACCAACATTCGAATTATAGGGGTTCCAGAAGAAGAAGAGGAAAAGAAAGGGACTGAGAAAATATTTGAAGAGATTATAGTTGAAAACTTCCCTAATATGGGAAAGGAAATAGTTAATCAAGTCCAGGAAGCACAGAGAGTCCCATACAGGATAAATACAAGGAGAAATACGCCATGACACATATTAATCAAACTGTCAAAAATTAAATACAAAGAAAGCATATTAAAAGCAGCAAGGGAAAAACAACAAATAACACACAAGGGAATCCCCATAAGGTTAACAGCTGATCTCTCAGCAGAAACCCTACAAGCCAGAAGGGAGTGGCAGGACATACTGAAAGTGATGAAGGAGAAAAACCTGCAACCAAGACTACTCTACCCAGCAAGGATCTCATTCCGATTTGATGGAGAAATTAAAACCTTTACCGACAAGCAAAAGCTGAGAGAGTTCAGCACCACCAAACCAGCTTTACAACAAATGCTAAAGGAACTTCTCTAGACAAGGAACACAAGAGAAGGAAAAGATCTATAATAACGAACCCAAAACAATATAGAAAATGGGAATAGGAACATACATATCGATAATTACCTTAAATGTAAATGGACTAAATGCTCCCACCAAAAGACACAGATTGGATGAATGGATACAAAAACAAGATCCTTATATATGCTGTCTACAAGAGACCCACTTCAGACCTAGAGACACATACAGACTGAAAATAAGGGGATGGAAAAAGATATTCCATGCAAATGGAAACCAAAAGAAAGCTGGAGTAGCAATTCTCATATCAGACAAAATAGACTTTAAAATAAGGACTATTACAAGAGACAAAGAAGGACACTACATAATGATCAAGGGATCGATCCAAGAAGAAGATATAACAATTGTAAATATTTATGCACCCAACATAGGAGCACCTCAATACATAAGGCAAATACTAACAGCCATAAAAGGGGAGATCGACAGTAACACATTCATAGTAGGGGACTTTAACACCCCACTTTCACCCATGGACAGATCATCCAAAATGAAAATAAATAAGGAAACACAAGCTTTAAATGATACATTAAACAAGATGGACTTAATTGATATTTATAGGACACTCCATCCAAAAACAACAGAATACACATTTTTCTCAAGTGCTCATGGAACATTCTCCAGGATAGATCATATCTTGGGTCACAAATCAAGCCTTGGTAAATTTAAGAAAATTGAAATTGTATCAAGTATCTTTTCTTACCACAACGCCATGAGACTAGATATCAATTACAGGAAAAGATCTGTGAAAAATACAAACACATGGAGGCTAAACAATACACTACTTAATAATGAAGTGATCACTGAAGAAATCAAAGAGGAAATAAAAAAATACCTAGAAACAAATGACAATGGAGACACAACGACCCAAAACCTATGGGATGCAGCAAAAGCAGTTCTAAGGGGGAAGTTTATAGCAATACAAGCCCACCTTAAGAAGCAGGAAACATCTCGAATAAACAACCTAACCTTGCACCTCAAGCAATTAGAGAAAGAAGAACAAAAAAACCCCAAAGCTAGCAGAAGGAAAGAAATCATAAAAATCAGATCAGAAATAAATGAAAAAGAAATGAAGGAAACGATAGCAAAGATCAATAAAACTAAAAGCTGGTTCTTTGAGAAGATAAACAAAATAGATAAACCACTAGCCAGACTCATCAAGAAAAAAAGGGAGAAGACTCAAATCAATAGAATTAGAAATGAAAAAGGAGAAGTAACAACTGACACTGCAGAAATACAAAAGATCATGAGAGATTACTACAAGCAACTATATGCCAATAAAATGGACAACCTGGAAGAAATGGACAAATTCTTAGAAATGCACAACCTGCCAAGACTGAATCAGGAAGAAATAGAAAATATGAACAGACCAATCACAAGCACTGAAATTGAAACTGTGATTAAAAATCTTCCAACAAACAAAAGCCCAGGACCAGATGGCTTCACAGGTGAATTCTATCAAACGTTTAGAGAAGAGCTAACACCTATCCTTCTCAAACTCTTCCAAAATATAGCAGAGGGAGGAACACTCCCAAATTCCTTCTACGAGGCCACCATCACCTTGATACCAAAACCAGACAAGGATGTCACAAAGAAAGAAAACTACAGGCCAATATCACTGATGAACATAGATGCAAAAATCCTCAACAAAATACTAGCAAACAGAAGCCAACAGCACATTAAAAGGATCATACACCATGATCAAGTGGGGTTTATTCCAGGAATGCAAGGATTCTTCAATATACGTAAATCAATCAACGTGATACACCATATTAACAAATTGAAGGAGAAAAACCATATGATCATCTCAATAGATGCAGAGAAAGCTTTTGACAAAATTCAACACCCATTTATGATAAAAACCCTGCAGAAAGTAGGCATAGAGGGAACTTTCCTCAACATAATAAAGGCCATATATGACAAGCCCACAGCCAACATCATCCTCAATGGTGAAAAACTGAAAGCATTTCCACTAAGATCAGGAACAAGACAAGGTTGCCCACTCTCACCACTCTTATTCAACATAGTTTTGGAAGTTTTAGCCACAGCAATCAGAGAAGAAAAGGAAATAAAAGGAATCCAAATCGGAGAAGAAGAAGTAAAGCTGTCACTGTTTGCAGATGACATGATACTATACATACAGAATCCTAAAGATGCTACCAGAAAACTACTAGAGCTAATCAATGAATTTGGCAAAGTAGCAGGATACAAAGTTAATGCACAGAAATCTCTGGCATTCCTATATACTAATGATGAAAAATCTGAAAGTGAAATCAAGAAAACACTCCCATTTACCATTGCAACAAAAAGAATAAAATATCTAGGAATAAACCTACCTAAGGAGACGAAAGACCTGTATGCAGAAAATTATAAGACACTGATGAAAGAAATTAAAGATGATACAAATAGATGGAGAGATATACCATGTTCTTGGATGGGAAGAATCAACATTGTGAAAATGACTCTATTACCCAAAGCAATCTACAGATTCAATGCAATCCCTATCAAACTACCACTGGCATTTTTCACAGAACTAGAACAAAAAATTTTGCAATTTGTATGGAAACACAAAAGACCCCGAATAGCCAAAGCAGTCTTGAGAACGAAAAAAGGAGCTGGAGGAATCAGGCTCCCTGACTTCAGACTATACTACAAAGCTACAGTAATCAAGACAGTATGGTACTGGCACAAAAACAGAAAGATAGATCAATGGAACAGGATAGAAAGCCCAGAGATAAACCCACGCACATATGGACACCTTATCTTTGATAAAGGTGGCAGGAATGTACAGTGGAGAAAGGACAGCCTCTTCAATAAATGGTGCTGGGAAAACTGGACAGGTACATGTAAAAGTATGAGATTAGATCACTCCCTAACACCATACACAAAAATAAGCTCAAAATGGATTAAAGACCTAAGTGTAAGGCCAGAAACTATCAAACTCTTAGAGGAAAACATAGGCAGAACACTCTATGACATAAATCACAGCAAGATCCTTTCTGACCCACCTCCTAGAGTAATGGAAATAAAAACAAAAATAAACAAATGGGACCTAATGAAACTTCAAAGCTTTTGCACAGCAAAGGAAACCATAATCAAGACCAAAAGACAACCCTCAGAATGGGAGAAAATATTTGCAAATGAAGCAAATGACAAAGGATTAATCTCCAAAATTTACAAGCAGCTCATGCAGCTCAATAACAAAAAAACAAACAACCCAATCCAAAAATGGGCAGAAGACCTAAATAGACATTTCTCCAAAGAAGATATACAGACTGCCAACAAACACATGAAAGAATGCTCAACATCATTAGTCATTAGAGAAATGCAAATCAAAACTACAATGAGATATCATCTCACACCAGTCAGAATTTCCATCATCAAAAAATCTAGAAACAATAAATGCTGGAGAGGGTGTGGAGAAAATGGAACACTCTTGCACTGCTGGTGGGAATGTGAATTGGTTCAGCCACTATGGAGAACAGTATGGAGGTTCCTTAAAAAACTACAAATAGAATTACCATATGACCCAGCAATCCCACTACTGGGCATATACCCTGAGAAAACCAAAATTCAAAAAGAGTCATGTACCAAAATGTTCATTGCAGCTCTATTTACAATAGCCCGGAGATGGAAACAACCTAAGCGCCCATCATCGGATGAATGGATAAAGAAGATGTGGCACATATATACAATGGAATATTACTCAGCCTTAAAAAGAAATGAAATTGAGCTATTTGTAATGAGATGGATAGACCTAGAGTCTGTCATACAGAGTGAAGTAAGTCAGAAAGAAAAAGACAAATACCGTATGCTAACACATATATATGGAATTTAAGGGGAAAAAAAAATGTCATGAAGAACCTAGGGGTAAGACAGGAATAAAGACGCAGACCTACTGGAGAACAGACTTGAGGATATGGGGAGGGGGAAGGGTGAGCTTTGACAGGGCGAGAGAGAGTCATGGACATATACACACTAACAAACGTAGTAAGGTAGATAGCTAGGGGGAAGCAGCCGCAAGGCACAGGGATATTAGCTCGGTGCTTTGTGACAGCCTGGAGGGGTGGGATAGGGAGAGTGGGAGGGAGGGAGACGCAAGAGGGAAGACATATGGGAACATATGTATATGTATAACTGATTCACTTTGTTATAAAGCAGAAACTAACACACCATTGTAAAGCAATTATACCCCAATAAAGATGTTTAAAAATAAATAAATTAATTAATTAATTAAAAAAAAAAAAAAGAATGAGCGTGTAGAAATCTCACTGTCAACTCTGTTTGCACCAATTCTTTTTACAATAATGCTGGATAACATGGAAAGTTAACCATACCGTAGTCAGCAATTAAAATGGAAAGAGCTAAAGATAATGAGTTT
This sequence comes from Monodon monoceros, assembly GCF_005190385.1. Classification (NCBI taxonomy): domain Eukaryota; kingdom Metazoa; phylum Chordata; class Mammalia; order Artiodactyla; family Monodontidae; genus Monodon; species Monodon monoceros. Next base: position 155,816,235 of record NW_021703778.1, on the reverse strand, counting down.
TTGGTAGATGGAATACTGTGAAGATTTTTAAGATGGCAAATAATTAGGTCTTATAACGTCTTTTTTTTTTGACTAGAAGTATGTACTCTGAAAAGACCTATGTATTTTGGATATCTTACTTAAACTAAGCATCTTCCTTGCTGTTTCCTGATCCCCACTGTGCTCCTCTCAGCATCAGAGATATTCCAGATCCAGATTTTCTCTTAATGGCCTCCCCTCACTTTGTTTCTAGGTTCTGCTAAAGGGCAGCCCAAGTCAGAGCAATGCCTATTATAGAAAGAAAAAGATAAAGAAACAAATCAATCCAACGTAGGAAAGAAATTCTCTAGAGATTTTAAGGTTCAGAGGAATTTGTCACTGGATCTTTGACTGGTGGTCAATGCTAAGAAATGTGCAGGTGTTTGAACATATTTGTAATTTCTATTAAAAAAAAAACCCTGAAATTCTCTGAAGATGATTCTCCACTAGGCTATCCAGTGTCCATTAAAAATTTGAACATAAAATGGTCTTGTAAACAAACTTTGCTTTAACAGGACACATTGGATTTTAAAAATAGCAAAACATTTTAAAAAGCAAAGCCAAATAATCATGAATATATTACTGTTTGGCTCAAAAGAGTACCTAGAACAGAGAAGTTATTGATCCATTTTTTAAATAAATTAGTGTATAAGTGGATGTATATATATATGCATGCATCTACATGTATAAATATATAAATTAATTCATACATGAATGACATGAAATATGTGGTCAAGTGGCAAATTGAGTTGAATAATAGTTTGATTCCTTTTTCCCTGAATCATTTATATGGCAATGCTTACAAATATACATAAAAGCCATTTCACATAGATTTTCTAAAAATATGTATCCTATCATATGTGAAAATAGAGCAAGTGATTTTTGAAATGTTATAAAACAAACATCATAAACTATATTGTAATAGGCTCTTGAAAAACTATTTTCCTTAACTATAAAATGTTGTATGGTAGTGTTATAAATACCTTGTAACTTAATACCTCTTGAAACTGATCATCAAAATGAAGGTACAAATGGCTCTGAAGAAGAAGCCATGTGGAAACAGGACTGTGGAGCACTGGCTTTATTCTGGCTGGAGAGACAGCCAAAGGGAATATGTCATTCTCTTATAGAAATACTAGGAATGGGGATGTGCCATTAAGGGGAAGACTTTCTGTAAGTAGAATGAAATGGCACAGTGATGGTATTCTTGATAAATAAATTTGATGAACAGTACTAGATAATAGAGCAATGTAGCATTGGATGTCAGAGGGTTAAAGAAGGAGTTAATATCTAACCATATCATCTCACACCAGTCAGAATGGCCATGATCAAAAAATCCACAAACAGTAAATGCTGGAGAGGGTGTGGAGAGAAGGGAACCCTTCTACACTGTTGGTGGGAATGTAAACTCATACAGCCACTATGGAGAACAGTATGAAGGTTCCTTAAAAAACTAAAAATAGAGCTATGATATGATTCTGCAATCCCACTCCTGGGCATATATCCAGAGAGAAACATAGTCCAAAAGGATACATGCACCCCAATGTTCATTGCAGCACTGTTTACAATAGCCAAGACATGGAAGCAACCCAAATGTTCTTCAACAGAGGAATGGATAAAGAAGATGTGATAATATATATAATGGAATATTGCTCAGCCATGAAAAAGGATGAAATAATGCCATTTACAGCAACATGATTGGACCTAGAGATTGTCTTACTGAGTGAAGTAAGTCAGACAGAGAAAGAGCAATATGATATCACTTATATGTAGAATCTTAAAAAAATGAAACAAATGAACTTATTTATAAAACAGAAACAGACTCACAGACTTAGAGAATGAATTTATGGTTACTAGGGTGAAATGGTGGGGGGGAGGGATAGTTGGGGAATTTGGGATTGACATGTACACACTGCTATATTTGGGATGGATGGCCAACAGGGACCTACTGTGTAGCACAGGGAACTCTGCTCAATATTATGTGGCAACCTAGATGGGAGGGGAGTTTGAGAAAGAATGAATGCATGTATGTGTGTGGCTGAATCACTTTGCTGTACACCTGAGGCTAGCACAGCATTGTGAATCAACTATACTCCATTATAAAATAAAAAGCTAATAAATAAATAAAAATTTTTAAAAACCCTGTAATTTATTTTATCCTGTAAACATAAGACTTAATTAACTATATGTGAATTATTAGAACAAGCTCATCACTTATACTAATGGGAAGAGTTCTACTTTCCTGAAAGTAACATGTGCTCTGACTATTTGAAGTTTCAACCTGCTTTACTACTGGGCAAACAATCTTTTAAACTGTGTACTTTTTTTTTTTTTTTAAAGGATCACAGTTTGAGAGGATCCAGAGGGAATATATGGGAAATCTCAGGCTTGGACTTTCCAAGATGATAGCATTTTAAAGAAAAACAAACTAAAGTACAAAGCAAAAACAAAATCCAAAAGTTGAGTCTTTAGTTGATAGTAAATTCATTACTGTGGACAGGTTTCATCAGTCACAAAACTCACAAAATGTAGCTTGAAGGATGAATAGATATTTTTTTACAATTCCTTTTGTTTGCCTTTTTCCTCTTCCCTTCTATCTCCCAATGCCCCCTTCCTTCTTCTTCCCTTTCCCTCTCTTTTCTTTACTGTTCTCTTTCTCTCTGTCTCTCTCTCTGTTTCTGTCTCTCTCTCCCCCACCCCGTTTGCTCTTAAAAAAATGTTATTATTTGGTGCAAAAGGTACCACTTTTTTCTTGGATAACCATGGTATTTTGATGCCCATTACCATATTTGTGACTTCTCATGCTCTAAACTTCATTTTAAGTCTCCAAATTGAGGAGTATGATAGAGCTGCATCCTATAAGGGGCAGCAAGCTTCAGGACACTGTCATCAACATTTTATTCATTTTTTTTGGTGCAAGAAATGTTATCTCTATTCTCAAACAATTTTACAAGTTTAGTGAGTGTTCTGGGATAATTTTGTTATTGTCTAATAGAATAAAAACAATTAACAGGTAGAGAATTGTGTTAAAGTTTTCACTGAGAAATAGAACAGAATTTTTTCCTTTCACAAATTAGTTGCTAGGAATAAAATTCGGAGATGTAATAGAATTGGATACAGCAAATCTCCCATCTCAAACTGGATACGCTTGTACAGAACTAATTGGATTTTAAGCCTCAGTGATAAAGTCAAATGGAAAATTCTGAGGTTTTTGGAATTCTAATCCTAGGTAATCATATACATAGTTACTTGTATATGAATGTGTGTTGAATGCATGAGTGAACTACTTAACTGTTGATGATTCTTCTAAAATAAATGACAATGTGCATAGCCAACTCTTTTTTTCCCTTTTTGGGAAATTCTTTTACTTACCTATAAACTTAGCAATACATGAAAGCATTATTAGTAGACATTTATCTAGCATCTATGTTTTTGAGTTGGGAGAGAGTTTCAAAATATTACCTATTAAGATTTAGAAGAGCACCATGTAATCTTTAATGGTTTCAAATACCCCACATGCTTCTGTGGGCCAACAGGAGCTTCATAATTATCTAATATTTAGAATGCATCTTTCACTCAACTAACTAAATAATTCAACTTACTCAATTATTTTCTTTATTATACATTTTTTCACATCAAAAAGAATAGGGATTAATGCCAAGAAGTTACATACTAAATTTTTTTAAGGATAAACTTCCAGATAATTTTTTGAAACATATGTTTGAATATGGGTAAGCTTGAAAGTTTTACACTAGTTTTGGCTTTGCCCTAGTCAGGTATGAAGGTAAAATGCACACACACACACACACATACACACACACACACACACACATACACACACAAACTACAAATCACGTAGGAAAAGACCTATATTATCTGCATTTCACGAGTAGTGAAAAGCACTTAAATTCTTAAAAATACTTTTTATTATATGAAACTGAGGGTTCATTCTTAAATGAAACTCTCCTTACAAAGATTTCATTAAAGGATTAAGTAACAAATATTGAAGACTAGCCTGCTGCATTCCTGGATTTTAGAAGTTGAGTCATCTCATTTAGTGATGTGATCTGGGAAACAGGAAACAAGGGTAGTTTTCACAGCTCCTTGCTCCCTTCTGATGTTTGAGATTTAGAAGTTTAGGACTTATAGATAGCCTTTGCACGTGGCCACATCAGAGAATCTAAGAACGGTGGGAGTAAACTTTGCTAACCGTTATAGTTCCAAATGTCTTTGAAACAGAAAAAATACACTCTAATTCAGGAACAAAGTCTATAGTTGGATACCCAAATTTAACATGGTAGAATTACAAGTGTGATGAGTTTTAGGTGTAGTCTAAGCCCAACCTATTCATGTTCTTTTTGAAGAAACTGATGTCTAGAGTGGATTCATGATTGACCTTTAGCCACAAGTCAAGTAACTAGCAGTACTTGTCAATGTCTGGCTGACCCCCTTTGCCAAGAAACTGTAATAATAAAAAGTGTCCTGGAGGAGAGAAGAAATGAGAGTTATATATTCATCCTTACCAGGCTGTTTCATTTCACCTTATAAGCAATTGATTAAGTGGCCTTAAGTCCATTTGGCCATGAGTGTGATACAATTATAAATAAAGGATGGGACAATGAAAGCCAGAATCTAGATAAGGAGGGCTGGATGGCTTCCAACAGTGTCCACTACAGTCGTGAAATACAGTTGCTCTGTGGAGTCTTGAAATTTACCATTACTCTTTCCCCCCAAACAAAGCAAGCAATAAATAAATAATACAAACAAAACCAAAAAATGATTTTTCTATTTTCAGAATGTTTTATAAAAGAATACTGTGTTTGCCTTTATATTAAAATATAAAATTGCTGCTACAGAAATATGTCATTTTAGCAACCACCCAGTGCCAGTGATATAGAGTAAGCCATAGGCAGAGTGTGGCACATAGAACACTGTGGTAACTGCCTTCATGCACATGAAAAGGCTGTACACATTCATTGTCATGGTCGATTACCAGCTGTGTTGTTATTCAAAAAGACTTTATTTTCTTATCCAGGGCAAACCAAGGACTTTTGTGGGCTCTTTGGCTCTTGGCCTACATTTTACAGGATTCTAGGGTTGTGTTGAGAATTCAAAATGTGTAAGAGGCTCTCACTCAGGCAGCCAAATCACCAGGTAGAAAAGCTATAACTAGATGATGTTAGTATTTTCTCCAACAGCTGACAGACAGAGCAGCTGACTTTCAAAGAGCTGTTTTCATTAACTTACCTCCCACCCAGCAAAACTCAATTTGGGAAAAATTCCTCCACTTGCCTAGTATCAAATCTTCTTCCCTGAGGTCTTAGTAAATGGGGCCTGGTAAAAACGACACCAAAGGGATTCCCTCATTTCAGACCAGTTTGTTCCTTTAATGAGGCTGAGCAAATCTTGGTGCTAATTTAGAAAATTCACATATTGCATAGTGGTATTCTTCCAGTATTAATGGCCCCAAGATATACTGCTTATTCCTCCATAGATCATACTCTCTGCTTCTGTTTTCAGAATTAGTCCTGTTCTCCCCTCAGGTTTGCAAAACCTGCAGTAAATGTGTCAAAGTTGAGCGGGGGAGTGTGTTTAGATGGAGGGGTGCGAGGCACTTCCACATATTAAAGACAAGCAGCATATCCATTGGCCAGGATTCCATCTTCTACTCCCGAGATGGAATCTCTGGCCCTATTGGAACAGGGCCTCAGGGCCTCTTCCTGCAGGGTCTCTTTATCACGACATCTATGTGAACTGAGTTTTCATGTATTACTGACACATTTGGGCCAGAAATGAGAAAATAAACACTAACACGTTAAACACACATCTGAAAGAGTGAAAAGAGTAGAAAGATATTAGTTCAGGAGAGAAGGGAGGGGTGTCTTATAGCAATATTCAATCTTGATGGAAGTTAATCTGAGCCAGTAGGTTAGGAGATCTAAAACGGTTTCTTAAGGAAAAAAAATACAGGAAAACAAAAGAGGCAGTCTCCTTGGAGAGTGTCAACGTACAGAGAATGGAAAACAAAAAGCATAGTATCTAGATGTGAACAAGAAAAAAGGAAATGACATTATGACTCTCCATTGGATTCAAGGTGGTATTGAGAATGGATCAGCAGTTGAACCTGAAGTATAGATCCAGCACTGAACTGGATCTTTGGGGATGGCATGGAACTGGGTAAAACACAATCAGTGTTCTTGAAAACAAGACAGTCTCCTTTATTTGTTATTCTTTAATTCTAGCTCATTTTATTATCTATGGTGTTCCATTTGACATTTTATTTAATGTTGATGTTATCAAATAACTGGGGGAAAGGTCACAAACATCCTGGGTGAAAGCAATTCCTTGAGTCCATATTGGACCTTTGGATTCTGACGTGTCCTCCAAATCCAACAGAGCATATATTCAGATTTTCAAAGTCCTGTGTGTATCATGCTAAGAAGAGGTCAGCCCCAAATTAGATTGCATGTGTGCTGAAATGTGGCAACTAAGTCAAATAGTTAAGAAACAAATTTTGTTTATACAAAAAAATTGTTTTGCCTTAATTTTTCTTCTTAAGTATCATATAGAGATGCATGGTGATGATGTCAAATTTCACTCATCAATAGCAACATTTTACCCAGTGTGGTGTGGCCCTCTGACAGGACAAAGTGCCCATTGTCCAGGAGGTAGGATGGTGTCATGGAGCTAGAACTTTTAGATATTTTTAGCTTTCCAAAGAGACAATACAAACTCATGCTCATTCCTAATTTGTTGGAAACAATTGCCATTTCTAGCCAGTGCATACTTGGTACAGGCAAAATCACATCCCATTTGTCTTTTCCTTTACATCATCTCCCCTTAGTCCCTGTTTTTTCTTTGCTTCTATGCCAAACAGATTTTGTTTTAACTCCTTGTTTTTATTTTTTTTTTCTAACCCCTCACTAACTTCATAACCCTCGAGACCCAAGAAGTTAATGTGTGGCATACAGATTTTGTTATATGCTTGTTCTTCCCAATTGTTATTCAAATTGCCAAATGGGATTTGATGGCTAACCACCAGCCCAGAAAACAAGCTGGGCAACAGGCACATTGCAAACCAGAAGGACCAGTACCAGGATAAAAATTGATCCACAGACTTGCAATTTGTAGCCAAGAAGGGAGTTAAATGATGCTCTCATTAAGATTCAGAAAATCAGTGTTTTGTGGTAGGGTAGCCAATTAGAATAGCTCCAAAAGTTGAGAAAAAATTTCCCACCACTACCACTGTGGCAACACTATTAACAAATAAAAAGAACAGAATTGTTTTCCCTTGGTTGTTAAAAAATTAAAATTTCTCACTTTATGGCTGGCTGCAATCTAGATCCACATTTTTCTTTGAAGGACAGTGTTTTATAAAACGCTTTATTGTATGTGCCAAGACCAGAAGCAGATTCTCAGAGGACCCAAAAAAGTTTGAGCCAAATTTCTCCCCAAGAGAGAAGAAGGGAGATGGATTGTGAACAGTAGGAATAATAAACTAACTCTGAAGGCCATTGGAAGATACTCATCTAAACATGTAAATGTACAATATAGTAAGCATTTAAGAGGCCCAAGCCAAAGGATGAATGGTCCTACCATGCTAAAAAAATACCATAATTTCATAATTCATTCCTAGTGAGTGCTCCAGAGAAGTCTCTTGACTTAATGTACCCTAATCAAAAGATTTTTTCAAGATATCTCTGCTGGAACGTTTGGTGATGGGGACCATTGACTCTTTTCTCTCAGTTGTATACGTCAACAGTTTCTCTTCACAGCTACCTGGGTCCTGGGCTCTTCCTTCAATGTCAGGAGGCATCACAACAGTTGTATCTGTTAGGATACTTTGGGTAGCAAGATACAGAAATCCAAACAAATTAACTCTAAAAATAAGGGAATGGACTGATTCATATGACTAAAAAAATCAAATGATATAATGGACTTCAGGTATAGTCTTCAGGTAGGTAATTTGGGATATGATGCTATTTCTTTGAAAATTTTTCACCTCTTGTCTACAATTTAAGTTTCATCCATAGGTCATTTTTTTCTCACAGTATCAAAATTATTTCAACAATATTGAAGGGTCTCCTGCAAGGCATACATAGAAGACTTCAGGTCATTCAGACTCAAGTTGGGAATTTGAATCCCTGACCTCATGCTGTTCTTTCACCTCTTGGTCCAGTGACATAAGAGCAACAAGCCAACCTTAATATATTCACATTAGTTTTCCAAAAATGTCCAAAAGTATCATATATACAGCAATCCAGCTCCTTTTTTTTAATTTTTAAATTTTATTTATTTATTTTTTCAGCAGGTTCTTATTAGTAGCTCCTTGTTTCTTAGAAGTGGTTTATTAGGAGTATCCAGTGAAAGTATTTTGTATATCTTTATTGCCAGATCACACCATGAACTATCTACTCCTAGAAATAGAATCATTAGCATCTTTAAATCTAATCACATGAGAAAGCCAATTTCAGAGACTCCAGAAACAAATTAGGAAACTCATCCTTAAGATTCTATTCCTCTATAATCATTCCTGCTAGCAAAATCTGCATTAGTGAGGGTTCTCAAGAGAAATAGAACCAATAGGTTAGATAGATAGATAGATAGATAGATATGTGTGTGTGTGTATATATATATATATATATATATATATATATATATATATATAAAATATATATAGAGAGAGATAGAGATATATGTAGATATATAGGTATATATAGGTAATGTATATACATGTCTATATAGGTATACCAATGTATAGATATATATGTACATATATCTGTATATAATGTACATATAAAGTACAGTAGTAAATAAAATACTAGCATTCCCCTAGTATTTCATATTTACTGTATTTTACAAAAGTACTTATCTGTGAAGGACTCAAAAATAATAAAAAGAGAAAAAGAAACCTCTTTAACCAGAGATATTTTTGGGAATCACTTGTATAGAACATTTTCTTTCACTGGACAGAATTAGCCACATACTCAAACGTGATATTATGTGTGCCTAAAACTAAAATGTAATGACCTTTAATGGCATTGATATGCTGGATTTTTGAATAAGGAGAAAATTGTAACCAGGAACCATGAGAAATATTAATCAATAGAAATAGGCTCAGAAGTATAGAAATGACAAAGTTAGCATATAAGAACTTTAAGACAACTATTATAAATATGGTTAAGAAAGTTATGGAAAGCATAAGTATAATGAGAGGAGAAATAGAAAAAAAAAGAACTATATAAAAAGAACCGAGTGGAATTTCTATAGTGAAATACTAGAATATCTAAAATGGAAAATTCACTATTTTGGTTTAAGAGCTTATGAGACACTGAAGAAAAGATAAGTGAAAATGAAAGAAAAATAAAATGCATCCAAATAAAAGGGAGAAAAAGTGGTTTGGAGAAAAATGAAAAGTCCTCAGTTACTTGAAGGGAAATATGAAGTGGTCTAACATATGCATAATTGGAATTACAAAAAGAAAAACAAAAATACTTATAAAACATAAAATGTATTTTCTAAATGCAATGAAAACAATAATAGTTCAGATCAAGTAAGCACCATGAACCCTACTGAAAAGAAGCAGAAAGAAAATACCCCAAAGTTCATAAAAGTAAAATTGATGGAAACTGGAAAAAAAATCTCAAAATAAGCCAGAGGAAAAAAAGAAAATTATATATGGAAAACAAATATAAGAGTAACTGATGACTTGTATAAACAATGCATGACAGAGACAACAGAACAACAATTTGTAGGTCAATCCATTCAAACCACACAAATAAAAAGGTAAAAATGTAAAGGCAAATACATGTAAGAGAATTATTCCACCACACTTGCACTACAACTACTATAAACGGAAGTTCTTCATTCTGAAAGGAGATGGAACTACAACCTGAAATTAAACAAAATGCACATACAGAGACATTGTGTTACACATGAGATTTTTTTGCTTGTTTGCTTATTTCAATTTTTCTAAAAGAATGGACTATTTAAAGCAAAACTAATAACAATATATTGTTGAGGTCTTAAAATATATAAAAATAAACTGAATATTGATAATATAAAGAAGGATGGGAATATAAAACTATGTTGGAGTGACACTGAAGTGGTACAATATTTGGGGGGATTATACTGTGATAAGTTAAAAATGTGTCTTATAAACCTATGAGGAACCACATACACACACACACACACACACACAAAGTTAAGAGGGGAGTGAAATGGAATGAAAAGTTACTAAAATAATTCAAAATAATACAGGAAAAAATATAAAGGAAAAAAATACATGGTACCACTATCAAGATGGTAGAATTAAACCCAAACATATTTATAACTATAATGTATTTAAATAAACTAAAACATTATATAGCAAAAATTGTCAGAACAGATAAAATGCAGGACTACACTATATGCTGTCTACAAGCAACAAAATATATGAAATATTTATATTTTAAATAAAAATAGCCATATAGATTAGAAGTAAAATGATGAAACAGACATGTCATGGGAAATGTAATCATTAAATTGATGAAGCAGCTATATTTATATCGAATAAAGTTGGCCTTAGAGCAAAGAATTTTACCAGAGATAAAGAGCATGCACATTATATTGATAAAATGATTAATTTATGAAGAAACAATACTAAATATGTGTGCATCAAATAAGAACAATTTGAAAGATAAACCAAAAATTACGGAACACAAAAGAAAAATAAATATTCCATTTTAGTTGGAGATTTTGAGAATTATGAAAATACATAGAGAGAAAGTGTGAATTTTGAAGGTCTGAACAACACTGTTCTCCAACTTGATATCAAATTTTTATAGTGCACAACACCAAACAACTAAAGAATATACATATTGTTCATGTGCATGTAAAGCATTCTGGACTGTATTCTGGACCATAGCACAAGTCTCAATAAATTTCAAATAATTGAAATTACTTGGTATTAAATTAAAAATCAATAGTAGAACATCTGGAAACAAATGGAACAAACGTATAGAAAGTAAGCAACACTATTTCATATAACTCTTGGGAAAAAGAAGAAATCACAAATAAAATTATAAAATGTTTTGAAATGTTAGATAATAAAAACTACAAAATGCAAAATTTACAGGATACAAGTAAAGCATTGCTTACAGAGATATTAATTATTTTATGTTTATATTAGAAAAGAAAGTTTTGAAATCAGGCATCAAAGCTCTACCTTAAGCTAGGAAAAGAAGAGCATATTAAACCCAAAGGAAGTAGACGGGAAAAAACAAAAATAAAAAACAGAAGAATAGAAACCTGAAATAAAGAAATTGGGCAAATAATAAAAATCAATGAAACCAAAACCTCGTTGTTTTTAAGGACCAAGAAAATGATCAAGAAAAAGTGAGATCTATGCAAATTATGAATATCGGGCTGGGCATTAAACTGTAGGCAATACTATAGATTATACAAATGGACATTATAAAGACAATAAGCCTATATTATGGACAATTCATAGCAACATATTTGACCACTTGGATGAAGTGGACATATTTCTTGAAAGACACACATTATGAAAATTGACAGAAGAAGAAATAATCTGAGTAGTCCAGCATAATTTCATTAATTAAAGTTTAATTATTAGTAATTAAACACTTTCTGACAAATTCTAAGCCCAGAGAGTTTTATTGGTTAATTCTATCAAATATTTAAGAAAGCTCTTTGAGAAAATAGAAGATCAGGGATCATTTTCAATTCATTTATGAGTTCAGGATTACAGACAAAGACATTAAAACAATGAAACAATACAGCTTTCTTCAATAGCCCTCATGAATACAGATACAAAAACTTTTACAGAATATCAGCAAACAGAATCCAGCAAATGGTAAAAGTAAGTAATTTGTCTCTATCCACTGCCTCCTCTGCTTCTGCCCTGGTTCACAGCTTGAGCATGGAAAAGATTGATGTAATATGTTGGACACCCTCAAATTAGAAAGAAAAAAAAAACAAGAAGGAAGGAAAGAAGAAAGGAAGGGAAGGAAGGAGGGAAGGAATGGAAAGAGGTCTATAAGAATACAGGGTGTGGTAAAGGGTAGGAGGAAGGACAAAGGAAGTAGATAAACTGAAAATTTTATGATGATTTCAGAAACATAACCACAAGAATCTTTCAATACCATTTTTATTTGAGAAGTTGTGTTTTAGTCTAGGCCCTCTATTAAAGTGACTGAAATGTAACTCATACAGGCTTAAGTGAAACACTTTCCCCCCTCCAACACACACACACACACACACAAATAGGTTTATTTAAATCTGGAAAGTTTGAGATATTCTGAAATTCTCATCAGGATTAAGTCTCTCTATCACTTTAAACAATTTTTATTTATATTGGCTGGATTCTCAAACAAGCTTGCCAGGTTACTATGAAAAAGCCCCCAGAAACTCCAGAGTCACAAGGTTCTTAGCACCAGCAATCCCAGAAGTAAAGAGAAACTCATTACCGACATCAATAGTGAATGCTGCAAAGGGGCTCTGACTTGCTGTGTGTTTAGGTCATCACCCATTTCTGGAACTTTGATACATGTTATCCACAGACGTATCTTTCATTGGCCCTCTGGAGCATCTGTCCTCTTCAAAATGGTCAGGGCCATGTTTCGATGATGCCATCTGGAGAAGGGGAATCTTCCAGAAGGGAAAAAAAAAAGTCTCAAAGGTAAAAGTAAATGTCAGAGTTTATTTCATTCTTGTGTTTCTTTGTTAAGAATCTATGGAAAAAACATTGTGAATGGAGTTAGAAGACCTATGATATAATCCTGGCTAAACAACAGGCCAAAAAGTGCATGCTATGGGCCTACGTTTTTCCTCATCTCTCAAAAGAGATAAATGCAAAACAGTCACAATAACAACTACATTTATTGAATGCTTACTTGACAGGCAGTTTTAATATACTCACCCAATGAAAAAGATCAACTTTCTAGATATGATTATGAGGATCAAGTGAGATAAACTAGGTAAACTGTGTATCATTGCACCAGGCACTTAATAAGCACTCAGTGCATCTTAGATATCATCATCATTACTGCTCCAGCTGACGGTATTAAAATTTCAATAAGAAAATATGTTATTTGCTAGCAGCTAATACAGCCTCAATAAATGTTAGTTAAAATTGAATGTTTTAAATAGTATGTTGACAAATATTTTTCAGTGACAAATTACACTATTGTGTACTATTATAATGAACTAAACTAATGGTATTTGTAAAGATTGTAACAGACTAGTACAATAAATGATAGTGATATTCTAAATTTTCTTTTCATTTCCTCAAGACTTTTTGTCAAATCAACAAATCCTATTTTAGAATAATCTTTTTTAAAAAGTATTTTCTATTTATTTGAGTGTGCCAATAGTATTAAAACAGTACAACTAAAATTTAGATGATCTCTTTATGTAACAGAAGACATCAATTCAAGAACAAGGGCAACTTACAAATGACATTAATGAGAATAAAGTGGAAATAATGGCAAATGAAATTATGTTGGCTTTGGATTAATGTTTAACAAGAGGAAATTCATTTTATTCCTCAAATACAATTATAATGCTATTAATCCCTATTTGATGATCAAAAAATGGTCCCAGTATGACTGGAACATAGAGGGCAAAAATAGGATTGCATTATATTGAGATTGAAAGGAGGCATAGATTAAGTGGTGCCACATAAATTAGTCTGACATTTTTAGAATATATCTCAAGGACAGTGGGAAAACATTGGAACATTTGACATGATCAGATTTACATTTTCAGTAGGTTTATCTTCAACAGTGTGAAGAACGATTGGAAGAAGTCAATGCTGAAGGCGATCATTTCCAAATCAGTTGCTGCTGTCAATGAGCAAAATGATCTTAGCATGGACGAAGGTGGCTTTGAAGATCTGAACAAACTTGCTAAATACCGTTACAAAGATTCACAGACACGTACATTTCAGATCTAGTTGGTTTTATTTAGTGAATCATGAATAGGGAAATATCCAGTCTAAAAAAATAGAGAGGAGCTTTGAAGAGTTGTACAAAGGGAGAGGGTTTTATTGACCAAAGTGAGGAGGAATGAAGAAGTTACCCTGGGCAAATGCTGATTGGTTAGCAGGGTTACTTTACTTATATGGGGCAAAACGAAGTTTCAGAGCTAGGTTATGATAAACTAAAGCTGTGCAGGCATATTCTGACTGGCTGGCTTTACATTTTGATTTCTTAACCTTGAGGCATTTACAGGCTTTAGTTTGGGTTTGCTTACATAAGCTGCTAAGGTATAGGAACCACTTGAGTCTATTGGCTTCCCTGTTTAATTTAACAACACTTAGAAAAATTGTGAATTATGATATGTTGGATATGTCGATAAGGGAGAAAGAGTGTCCAGAATCACTCTCAGGCTTCTAACTTGTTTAACTGGGTATATTGATAGTGTGATTTCCTGAGACAGAGAACAGATAAGGCAGATGAGGCAGATAAGGCTTGCTGCATATTAATGAAAACCTGAGCTTTACATGTGTTTTGTTTGAAGTCGATTAAAATAAAAAGGTTAATTAAGCAATTGAACATATAATTCTAGAGTTTTGGAGATGGATGTGAAAGGCAGATATGGGAAAACACCACGACAGTGGATGAGATCTCCTGGAGAGAAAGTACAGCTTGATAAGAGACACGAACTTAGCACAGAATTTCAAGGATTTCTACCACTTAATATTATACAATGTTTTTGATTATGAAGCAATAGAAAAGGCTCTAGAGTATAAAACAGCATTCCAGGATTATGATCTCATTTGTTTTTTTCTTTTTTTTTTACCAACTTTTGTAGAAACTGGGGCTAATCAGTTAACTTTTCTGGGTCTTAGTTTCATTATTTGTAAAATGAAAATTAACTTATATCAGTGCTTCTGCTCAGTTATTTTTTTTTAAATCAGACTGTAGGACCATTTCTGATCAATTGAATTAAAATCTCTGCAAGATAAGCCCCGAAATCTGTAGTTTCAAGAAACACCCTGAGTGGGAACATGTGTGTTGCATAATTTCTATAGATCCTCTTTCATTTAAAGTTCTGTGATTCTATAAGAATATGCAAAAAGCCATGGACAATATAAAATAAAAGAAACAATAAAGATGTCAAATCCATTGCAAAAAATGATTTGAATTTAAATATCTTTTGTTCATTTTTTATTCAAATTGAATGCCTCACCTTTAGATTTGCATCAAAACTTGAAACCATATGTCTTAAAGCTGAATGGCTTTAGTGTCTTAAATGGTTTGCCCCCTATGGGAACTAAATTTATAATTGGTGACTGACTGACTTGCTTAAATCCTTGGTTATAGGAATTTCCTCTATAGTATGTTTACTAGTTGACATTCATGGAGTTTCTTTTACTTTTCTTAGAATGTTTTCTTAATAGGATATATTTATTACCAATTTATCTGAAATAAAATTAAGTTTTAGCTCCTTACCATGTTAAGCCAAGCAATCCTTAAGAGCAAACAATGAGTGGAGGTTCAAAAAAAAAAATAAAACAAGCCATCATTATGGTTTTGGGAAGTTAATTAGAGCACAAATTAGCAATGGTTCTTATAATGGTCAAATGTTGAATTGTTCCCAGAAGTCAAAGAAACTAATCCTGATGTGAGTTTCCCAGGTTTCTTAGGGTTAAATTGTTAGATGTAGCAAAGTAGTATCCATATGCAGGATAGGACCAGTAGGCCAAGGAAGACCAACTTCAGTAACTTGCAGATTGAAGTATAAAAACATGGCAATTTCATCTGGGACAACTCTGGACCAATGATGATTATGTTTGATATATTGAAGTGAGAGCATTTGAGTATTTCTACACACTTTAGATAAAATAGATAAGTTTAAGTCTTCAGTGATGGTTGAAAAAATTAAACAGTTTTCTCAAGACTCCCAGACTCATACACATTTGAACTGATAGTGTCTCTGGATGGTTGATATTCCTTATCAAGAGCATTGATTTTAATATAAACACTTCTTTACATATTTTTATGCATGTCACTCTCGCATAAATAATTCCATAAATAAATAGTATACACACTTGAATTTCAGACCTTGTCCTAACTGATTCTTTGAAGCAACAGCTATCCTTCTGGTGAGAAGCTCTGGCTTTTTTCTTATAATAGTCCATAAGTATTTTTTTAATTAATTTATTCAACAAACATACACTGAGGGCCAACTGTATGTCAGGCATAATGTTAGAGAGTGAGAATAGCAAGAAAAAGGCAGACACTTTTATAAGTTTATGAAAACTTATGAAGTTTATGAAATTAATGCCAAGATACTTGTATCACGCTGTATTGAAAGTAAATGCTGAGACTTCGTGGTCCAGCAATGTTAGAGTCATCATTATTGAGCTAACCCACGTGCCATGAATAATGAGAAAACTAGACGAGATTTCCAGGCACTATACAACAAGCAGAATAAGACTATGATCTCCGGAAGAAGGAAAACCAAAGATTGTGATCTCTACAATCACCTTGGCTTTCTGCCTGGAAGCACTTCTCAGTCTACACTAAAGGGAAAGAAATTCCAAGGTGAGTATATCAGTCATACTTACAGAAATGGGAGGTCAGGGAAGCAGAGGTGGCTAGAATTTGCAAACCCGACTATTACAGAAGATGGAGCTACTAAGAGAAAGAGCTTCAGAAATCTGCATAGGAGTCTCCTTGAGTGGCTACATGCACATAAAGATATGTGCAGAGGTGGAAAGAAAAAGTTAAACATTCCCAGAGCTCATACAGAGTTGGGAAAATGTTTGATTTCCATCTAGCCAGAGTAGGGAGACCTTGTTTTTGTTTTTTAATTAAACTAATTAATTATTAATTTTGGCTGTGTTGGGTGTTCGTTGCTGTGCATGGGCTTTCTCTAATTGCGGCGAGTGGGGGCTACTCTTTGTTGCGGTGCTCTGGCTTCTCATTGGAGGGGCTTCTCTCATTGCAGAGCAAGGGCTCTAGACACACGGGCTTCAGTAGTTGTGGCACATGGGCTCAGTAGTTGTGGCTCATGGGCTCTAGAGCACAGGCTCAGTAGTTGTGGCACATGGGCTTAGTTGCTCCTCAGCATGTGGGATCTTCCTGGACTAGGGCTCAAACCCATGTCCCCTGCATTGGCAGACATATTAAACACTGCAGCACCAGGGAAGCCCAGGGAGACCTTGTTGATCAATTAGAGCTATTAGTAGGTGTCCCCTAAAGATCACCTTTAAAAAGGGGCTATTTAGCTCTGGAGTAATGCCACTATAACTAGGCTTAATAATAAATCTTGAAAGGATCACATTGATCTACAAGAAACATAAAGGCCTTATAAAAACAGACTTCAACTCTTTATAAAAGCAGACATCAAAATCCAAACACTGAACAATGTAACATTCACAGTACCCTTCATTCAAAACAATGTGTCACAGATAAAGAAGCAGCAAATGGTAACCATAACCAGAAGAAAAATCCATCAACTGAAGCATACCCAGACATGACAAAGATAATGGAATCAGCAGAAAAAAATCTTAAAAAGCCTATTATAAATATGCACAAGGATTTAAAGGAGGGTATGAACATAATAGAAGAATAATAAAATATAAAAAACAAAATGGAACTTTTAGAGAAAAAAAACAAATCTGAAAAGAAAAATCTATTGAATGGGACTAATGCCTATTGGATACAGCAGAAGAATTAGTGCACTTGAAAACATGACAATAGAAAAATATCCAAAGTGAAGGATGGAGAGAGAAATATTAAAACATAATGAACATCTCAGTGGATCTGTGGTAGAAATTCAACGGGTCTAACATGGAGATAATTAGAGTCACAGAAGGAGAGAAGAGTGAGGGAGGACAGAGAAAAATATTTGAAGAAATAATGTCTGAAAGTTTTCCAATTTAATGTAAAATATAAACTCACTTGATCAAGAAACTTCAAAAATACCAAATAGGATAGACATATAGAAAATACCCCAAGACATCAAAATGAAATTGTTGAAAAACAGTGTTAAAAAGAAAATCTTGAAAGCAGACTAGGGGAAAAGGTACATTACATAAAGAAAAACAGAGTAATTTTCACCAGAAACTATGTATTGTAAGTCAGACATAAATAAAACGTCTTTAAAGTGCTAAAAGTTTTTTGTTGCCAGTGATTTTTAGTGTCAAATCCAGTTTTCCCTATGATCTTTTCTAGCAGTTTTATAATTTCATGTCTTATGTATGTCTTTAATCCATTTGAATTGATTATTTTTGTATAGTGTAAGATAAGGGCTCACTTTCTCTTTATTTTTGTGGGACATGGGCCTCTCACTGTTGTGGCCTCTCCTGTTGTGGAGCACAGGCTCCGGATGCGCAGGCCCAGTGGCCATGGCTCACGGGCCTAGCCACTCCACAGCATGTGGGATCTTCCCAGACCAGGACACAAACCCGTGTCCCCAGCATCAGCAGGCAGACTCTCAACCACTGTGCCACCAGGGAAGCCCTCACTTTCTCTTTTTTGCACATGATTATTCAGTTTTCCCAACACTGTTTATTGAAGAGACAGCCCTTTCCCTATTGTGTATTCTTGGAATCCTTGTCAAAAATCACTTGATCATATATGTATGGATTTATTTCTGGGCTCTCTATTCTGTCTCATTGGTCTCTTTGTTTGTCTTTATGCAAGTACCATACTCTTTCGACTACTGTAGCTTTGTAATATGTTTTGAAGTGAGCACGTGTAAGGCCTACAGCTTTGTTCTTTCTCAGGGTTGTTTTTGCTCTTTGAGGTCCTTTGTGGTTCCATATAAATTTTAGGATTTTTTTCTATTTCTATAAAAATGCCATTGGGATAATGATAGGAATTGCATTGAATCTATAGATTGCTTTGGGTAAAATGAACATTTTAAGAATACTAAGCCTTCCAATCCATGAACACCGGATATATTACCATTTGATTGCATCATCTTTAATTCCTTTCAGCAATGTTTTTTAGTGTATAAGCAGAAAAATAATCAACAAATTACAAAGGCAATGTACGGAATGGGAGGAAATACTTAAAGACCATATATCTGATCAGGGGCTAATATCCAAGATATATTAGGAACTCCTAAAACTCATAACAAAAACAAGCCAAAAAATCCAATTAAAAATAGGCAAAGTACTTGAATAGACATTTTTTTCCAAAGAAGACATACAGATGAACAACAACTATATTAAAAGATGTTCAACATCTCTACTTATCAAGAAGATGCAAATAAAAATCACAATGATGTATCACTTCATACCTGTTAGGATGGTCACTATCAAGTACACCATAAAACAACGAATGCTAGCAAGAATGTGGTGATTAGAACCCTGTGCATTGTTGGTAAAGATGTAAACTGTTGCAGCTATCATGAAAAACATCATGGAGACTCCTCAAAAAAATTTTAAAAAAGAACTACTCTATAAATATTTAATGAAAAAGACCTAAGGAAATTATTTGCCTGCCTGCCCACAGGAATCAAAATGTTAATGGAAATAAAAGAGAACAAGATACCAAAAGGAATCTTGTGTCTATATAAAGAAATGAAGAATGCCAGAAATGGTAAATGCATGCATAAATAAAAAATAGATTTATATCTTATTTTTTAATTTCTTTGAAAGATAGCTGTTGAATGCAGGAGTAATAACAGTATATTGTGGGCTTTATAATATATGTATAAGTCAAATGAATGACAATAACATATGAACTGGAAAAGTAGAAATAAAGGCCTACTGTGAAATTTCTATATTAATCCTGAAGGTATATAGCATTATTTTAAAATAGAATTTAATAAGTGAAAGATGCAAATAGTAAACCATGCATCTACTACTAGAATGTAAAGCAAAGAGATGGACATAACAATTAATGGTGAAAATAAAGTAGAATACCAAAAATTCAATTTAAAAAAGTATTAAAAGAGAAAGGAAGGAGCAAAAGACATAATATGACTAGGAAATATATCTAAGAAGGTAGACATTAAATGTAAATGATGTGAATAAAGCAATAAAAAGGCAGGGATTGTTACACCATGGGGAAAAATAAGCAAGTTGTTGTATACAATGAATATACTCCCTAAATAAAGACAGATTGGTAAAACGTGAAAGGATGGAAAAACATTCAGCTGATGTTCATCAATTGGTGAATAGAAAATAAAATTATGGTATATCCATACAACAATATATCACTGTGTAATTAAAGGGACAAATTAGGGATACATACAAAAACATGAAGAAATCTGAGAAATATTAATTTGAGTGAAAGAAGTCAGATAGAAAAAGAGTACCTGCTATATTATTTCATTTATATGAAATTCTAAAGTAGGCAAAGCTATACTACATTGTGGAAAGCATTTGGAGCTTTCCTAAGGCCTTGGGTGAGTGTGTGTGTGTATGTGTGTGTGTGTGCGTGCGCGTGTGTGTGTGTGTGTTTGGAGTATAAGATATAGATTGCAAAGGAGCATAAGGGAATTTTTCATGGTCATAAAAGTTTCTATTTTGGTGGTTATACAGATATATATATATTTATCAAAATAATGAATTCTACCTTTAAAGTAGGTGCATTTTATTCAATGTAAATTGTACCTCAATAAATTGTTTCAAAAATATATATTTTCCTGAAGAATTACTAAAATAATGGTAGCTAACACTTATTAATGCATACCATGTCTGGGATTTGCTAATCACTTTACTCATATTACAGTATTTAATCCTCATATCAACTATGAGTCAAATCAAATATTTTTTTCATTTTACTTAGGAGAAAACTATTAAGTAACTTGCCCATTGTGATTCAGCTAGTATCACACAGGATTTTGCTCATGAAGGCAGGTAAACTTCATCACTACACTCTTCTACCTGTCAGTGGTTCTATGAGAAGGATGAATGGAACTGACTCTATGTCTGTAATGGCTAAAGCAACTTTGATGTGACCCTATTCAAAGCAAGGACATACCCTCTTTCTCTCAATCTCCCTCCAAATCTGGGCTATTCTAGTGCCATTATTTTCAAATTATTTTAAAGTTTTCTGTTTGTACTGTTTACCTTATTTCATCCATATTTAACACATACTACCTATTCCCAGATATTAGGTTTACTAATGGATTTTTAACTATATATGTTTTAGGGTTTATTGTTTACATTGTTTCGTGTCCACTTCATTTTCCCCTAAAACAGAAGTTCTCTTATAGTTTAGTTTGTTTATTATATACTTCCAGCATTTTCCTCCGATAGGTTAAATGGCTGATACAGTAATTTTTTGACCATATTAACTTTTCTCCTCCTGAACAGATGAATGATATTGGTTGGTAATAGAATCCTTAGGTAGAGTCATTTTGTCTCAGTAGTACTTTGATGTTATTCTGCCATTTTATAACAACCAGTGTTGCAGATACTGGATAGTGTGATGCTAGTATTATTTACTTTGCCTCCGTAATATTTTTTTTTTTTTTTTTTTTTTTTTTGCGGTACGCGGGGCTCTCACTGTCGTGGCCTCTCCCGTTGCGGAGCACAGGCTCCGGACACGCAGGCTCAGCGGCCATGGCTCACCAACCCAGCCGCTCCGCGGCATGTGGGATCTTCCCAGACCGGGGCACGAACCCGTGTGCCCTGCATCGGCAGGCAGATTCTCAACCACTGCGCCACCAGGGAAGCCCACCAAGACTTTTATCTTCCCATCTGGAAATGGATGGGAATTGATTCTTATAAGTGAATGTATAATTCTCTGAAAGTAAAATAAATTGCATCTTCATTTAGAATGTGGAGACTATTTTTACTTAAATTTGAAATAATTCATAACTTTAACATGAACAAGATTCCTTTCCTATAACATTCCTGAATGGAATCCAGGGTTGAATATGAGCCCTGGGTGATATTGACTTTATGTTATTTGGAAAGTGCCTAGAGTGGTGGATATAGAAATTTCAGAAACTAAAACACACACACACACACACACACACACACACACACACACACACACACACTCCTAGGTTACCTCTGTAGATCAGATGCAAAAATTATCCCAGTTCTCCACTCTGCTATACATCTGCCTTTTGCAATGTCACTTTGTAACCTCTGCCATTAAAGAAGTCCGTTTTCTTCCTCATTGAAGCTGGGGTGGCCTTGTTTTTTCACATGGAATGAAGAGTAAGGGATACTGTGCCAATTCTGAGTCTAGTTCCAAAGAGAATGTGAGAATGTGTGCATTTCTTCTCTCTCTCCCCCCGACCTCCCCTTTTTTTCTCTCTCTATATGTAGCTGACCACTATGAGAATCGACATAGATTAGCCTGCTGGAGGTGGACAGACAATGCAGAAAAAAACCATGTTATTCTATCCAAAGCCCCTGACCTGTGATAGAACCAGTTAACATCAGCAAAGCCACCCAAGCTACCAACAGCTGTCCACAGGGGCATGAACTAGCACACCTGAGAGCAGAATAACTACCCACCCATTTTGCAGACTTGTGAACCACACAAATTCCTATTGTTTTAAATCACTAGGATTTGTGGCTTGTTCCTTGTTTGGCTGTTTATTCCCAGCATTATGGTAACCGAGGACAGAAAGAGCATCTAAATTAAATGTATTTCAGAGATAAACTGAGACTAGAGTGCAATTCAGTGCTACTTACTTTATACTCAGATCTGTTCATATTAGCCCCATTTCATTTAACCAACTTCTGGGCTTATCCAGATAGTTTTATGAAGCAAACAGAAAGAGTTCTCAATTCTTTCATGTGTTATGTTTATATGATTTTCATTAGACTTGAAGTGTGTGCAGACACATCATAATTGTAACTGCACTGAAATACGTGAAAAGGCTTTCTCTGATCATGATGTAAAAGTAAGATCTCTAAAGTGCCAGTAATCTGAGATACCACCTTGACTCATGTCACATTTGAGCCAGTTTAAACATATTCTCATTTGGGGCCATTTGTATAATGTTTTCTTTAATTATTTGGATAGATAATTGCAGAGTTAATAAACTCTCACTTTGCATAAGACATTTGTCTTATTAGCCACCCACACACCTCTCTTATGTGCACCCCTCAACTCCTGGTCATTCCTCCCAAGGCATTTATTTTATTTTAGTGAAACATCTATTGGTGGCAAATGAGAAGACTGAAATTATAAACAGTCAATTCAAAAAAAAGTAACTTTCTTAAAGAAATTTAGTGGTTCATGAAACTGGCGAGGATATGAATAGATTTGGCCTCATGCACGTATGACTGGATCCCGTGAGCTGAATGATATTATTTGTATATAATTCCGTTTCCCCATCTTGACTCCCATTCTGCAGATGAACTGGCCTAATTACACCAGGCTTCTCCTAGTTGTTGACACGGCTACTGGAAGCTCTCAACCCAGAGGAAAGAAAGGAGCCCCCCTCTCATCTTCAGTAAGGAAAATTCCAAAGCAGGACTCAGATTATCTTGCTTGTTTACATGACTATTCCTGTTTCCACTTCTTGTGATTTAGAGGATATTGTTTTACAGTTGGCTTGGGTCATCTGCTCAAAGCTATGTCAGAAGGATATTGTGATGGGTGACTGCAGAAGAACAGTGTGAATGCAGAGGGGAGAATATTTTGCCAAAAATGTGAGATGTTATTACTAAAATAAGAAGTCAGTGATGGTAAGACCTAAATGACAGATGTTCACAGAGTCCCACTAGATTATGTCTCTTTGATAGGACTGTGACAACACAATTTCATTAATTTGTATTAGAGAGGGTTTTCCAGCTGCAAGGCATTTGTTACAATAGGCTGGTAACATTACTGTTATCATTTGTATAATAATAGTTTTATAAAACTGAAAATCATTCAGTTTAAATTTATTCTGAAAATGGAGGGAAACTTTTAAAATCACCATTTAAAAAACTTAATCCTGTTCTATACACGTTTCCTAGTGTATTTTGCTACAATAAGACGTGAATGGAAATCACATAATGGTGAAAGGCTTTTTATTCCTGATTCTAATCATATCCTAATTTTATGCCTGGTTAAGGAAGAGTATATAATTAAAAAATGAAGCAAATGAAATTTTGGTGAAGCATGGGATCCATGCAGAGGTTTAAGTAATAAAACATTTAATAAAAGTGATATTATGTTCTATGGTATGATATACAATCAACTTTTTAAATAGTGATTGCAGTCTTTTTTTTGAGATCTGTGGCATACAACAAGACAATAAAAATTCAAGCAATTTCACAATTCATGAATATTGATGCCATTAAAGCTATAAATAAAGGATATTTATAGATATGAGTATTTATCCCACTATTCAGATAAATAACTTTTCATCAAATTCTGTTTTTACATATATATTTTAAAATTTATAGTCTAGGCAATATCATTACTTTTAGCAGTATGTATCCATATACTGGATAAAGAATTTACTTGTGAAAACTACACATGAATGCCAGTGATTAAAAAAACATGATTTAGGTAAACTCCTTTGATTTATATTTATTCGTTATGACTTGCTAGTACTCAAGCCATGGATATTTAACATTTTCATAAATTTACTGAAATACAGTGATTGCACAAATTTTTATTTTCCTATAAAAAAAGAGTACATCACCAAGCTCAGGTATTATCATAGCACTCTGGCAATCACAAGGAAGACCAAACAAGATACTAGGGAACTAAGATACTAGGGAACTAAGAAACTATTAAATGTAACAGTTTATGCATCCAATCATAAAATATGGTAGTAGAATGCACCAGATAGAATAAAAATCATAAGAATTATTTAAAAGAGTACACTCAAGGAAGAAAAACCAGGAAGATTATTTTAGAAATCGAAGTTTACTGAAAAAATAAAGGAGTGAATGAACGAGTGTTCTGTTATTTGAGCATTAATTGTTTATCAAAGCACTGTGAGGGTGCATGAATGAATATCTCATTACCTGACTTCAAGACTATTGTTATCTATTATAAGTAGAAATATACAAAAAACTATATATAATAAAATTATAGAAGTATTCTTGTAGGCAGGCTATAGCAAATTGAGAGAGAAAAGAAGAAAGAAAATTCTCAGTGTAATTAAACCTGAAATGATTTCACCATCAGGGGTATGAAGATATTAAAAGGAAATACACCTTAACTTCTGTAAATATTTGTACTAAAATGAGTGTTACTTTTGAAGAACACTCTCAGAAATCCCACTCTCTAGAGCCTTTAAGCTATTCAAATGCTTTATAAATTAAATGACTTGACCTGAATAGAAAAATGAGTTATAGTTTGTCAGAACATTCGGGGAAGAGAGGTAGGCATACAAACAAGAGTTCTCACTCTCCTCTCATGAAGACATGTGAGTGGAGACTAGCAATCTTGAGACCGCAAGAATAGTTAGCAAAGTAACTGGGGTCTGGGGTTTAGTTAGGCTGGAGTGGAGGATAAGGGAAACAGAGCAGAGCAGTGAGTCACATAAAGAACTAAGAGAAAGGCCCAGAGAGGTTGAGGCAGGTCATACATGTCTTCATTTGTATTCTTTCTTCGTACCTTATTCTATAAGCAACATAAGATTGCCAACGTGTGTTTTAAGCAAATCAGTGACATGACTTGATGTGCATTTCAGAAAATTATTCTTTCAGAAGTTTGGAGCAGTATTCATCAAACAGGTTTTTTTTTTTCTTTCTTATTTTGTGACAAAATTGATCCCATAAAATATTATCAATGCTTTTAAAAACTATATGAAAAAGAGAGGGCAGTCTTGGTGTCAAATGAATTTGAGAATCTTTTTATTGAATAAAGATGTATGACAATATCACAACTTCAGTTATGACTCTCTTAAGGAGAATAAAATACCCTGCCTATTGTAGATTAATTTGTTAAAGGAATTTTTCCTTCCAGAAAATCTGTGAACCTTAGATTGGGAAATGCTGTTGTAGAAGCTGGAATGGAATGTACCAGTCTGGAGATGGGCCTAACTATTAGGAAACGTTGAAATATTTGAAGCAAATGTTAATGGGGATTAAAAGGGAAATGATAGCATGGTTAGGTAGACTGAAATAGATTCTGAGGTGGCAGAGTAGACAAAACCTACTGTTGGATATGATTGGTCAAGGAAATTGTGAAGTCACATTATTCTTTGATTATGTTGTTTATTGGTGTTATTTATTGCTGCATAACAATTTACTCGAAAATATATTGGCTTAAACAGCACACATTTATTATCTCACAGTTACTGTGGTCCAAGAATCCAGGCACAGTGTAGCTGGGTTCACTGCTTTTGGGTCTCTCACAAGTCTGCAGTCAAGGTGACAGCTTAGGCTACCATCTCATCTGAAGGCTCCACTGGGGAAGGATCTACTTTCAAGCTGGTTTACCTGTTTGTTGGCAGAATTCATTTCCTTTTAGGCTGTTGGAATGAGAGCTTAAGTTTCTCCCTGGCTCTTGTCCAGAGGTCACTCTCAGTACCTTGCCACGTGGACTTCCCCATATGGCAGCATGCTTCATCAGAGTGAATGAGCAGAGGGAGTGTAAGCAAAAGAAAGATTGCTAGCAAGAAAGAAGTCCCTGGATTTTATAGCCTAATCTTGGAAGTGATACCCAATCACGTTGGCCATTTTCAATTTCTTTAAAGCAAGCTACTAGGCCCAGCCTGCACTTAACAGGAGGGAATTAGACAAAGGCATGAATAATAGAAGACATGAATCATTGTGAACCATTTTAGAACACTGCCTGTCACATTATCTAATGGTTGATATGAAAAGAAATCTGCAGGGGCTTTTTCCATAGAAAGAGAGATGACAATTAAAGCAAAAATAAGAAAGAACAAAAACACCAAAAAAACCCCACAAACACTTCTCTACCTTTAAAGTGAATTAAACTTTATTTCTTTTGTAAGAGCTAAAGATTGTTGGGCAGCTACCCTTTTAAACTACATGATGCACTAAAGCATTTTTGTGATTTATGGAGTCCATGAGCTCAATCTGATAAGTATTTGTGCACTCAACTGTGAATATTTTACAATGTGTTTATCACACATACAAGCAGAGATAAACAGTAATTAGAAAGTTTGTACGAAGAACAGCTTTTATTTTTACTAAAAGCATTCTTGAAACAAACTTTTTTACTTTTGCATTGTAACACAACACCATCATTCTCTTTTTTTCCTCTCCTTTTAATGTTTTACACATGGTGTGAGAAACCATGTGTTCCTGGTTAAAGACTTATTGTTTGCTAAATTGTTGTGGCCTTTTAAATTCTTCACACCCCTTTATCTTCTCACCCCCACCTCTCAATATTATAAATACCCATGTACATGCATTTTTCAACTAATGGGATACTCAGTCCCCTGGGTGATCACACTCAAGGCAGTTTAAAAGAATGTAAACATTAGTATGAAGAATTTGGTCTGTGTTTCAACTTTCTAACTCTAGCTCCAGTCAGCATAGGTGGGATTAATGATTTAACCCAACCATTTCAGAGTTACCTACCTTAAGTCTGAAAAGAGTGGTGTCTGGAAATCATAATTACTGATCACATTCTGGTCAAAGGTTGAACATTTCTCATTTACAGAGGCATAGAGATCCATTGCCCCAGTGCTTCCCTAGATAAAGTAGACTGGCCTAAATCTAGTCAACATCAAGTAAAAGACAAACTTTGTGGTGTGTGTGTGTGTGCACACGCACACACACGCAAGTGAATTTTGTGTAATCTACTTTGGAATGTCAGTGCTATTCCATGATAATTTCAATGCTAATGATCTGGGGGCACAAACAGAACTGAGACTTAAATGTTCACCTTACACAATTCACTTAACTAATCTGAGCCATGATTTTGTCATCTATACAAGTACAGTAGTGATAATATTTATCTCAAAATTATTGAGAATTTTAAATAATATGCTGTGAAATAGTAGTAACTATTAGAAGATCAAAAAGCAGAGGGCTAGGGTAGTCTAAGTGAAGGAAGAGGCTGGTTTACTCTGTATGCTCAGAAAAGGTCTCTGTGTGGTAGCAATATTACAGCTTACAGCTGAATGGGAAAAGAAACCAGACTGGCAAAGATATGAGAAGGAATCTTCCAGGCTGAGAATATCTGGAAAGTGCAAATGAGATAAGGCAGGAACAAAATTGATATGTTTGGCTAAAAGAAAAAGACCCATGTGTCTGCACTGTACCAAGTTGATGATGAGGAAAATTGGAAGAGGACAAAAAGCCAGGCCAGGCACCTTATAGGTCATTTAGGAGGTTTAAACTTTATTCTGTGTGTAATTGGAAGCAATTGAGAGTTTTCAGTAGGGAAGTGATATGGAATAATTTACATTCTAAACAAGATTACTCTGGATGGTCTGCATGAAATAGATTGGACAGGAGGTAAAGATGAATTAAAAAGTTCTGAGAGGGCTCCCCTGGTGGCGCAGTGGTTGAGAGTCCGCCTGCCGATGCAGGGGACACGGGTTCGTGCCCCGGTCTGGGAAGATCCCACATGCCGCGGAGCGGCTGGGCCCGTGAGCCATGGCCGCTGAGCCTGCGCGTCCGGAGCCTGTGCTCCGCAACGGGAGAGGCCACGACAGTGAGAGGCCCGCGTCCCACAAAAAAAAAGTTCTGAGATGATTTAAGTAGTTCAGGCTACAGAAGATGAGGTTTTGGAAGGTGGAAGACAAAGGAGATGGAAAGATATGGAAAGTTAAGAGGGAAAACGGAAGTGTATGGTGTCTCTAAATGCAAGAGAATGTGGTTGAAGAAATAGACAGTGGGCATCTACATCAAATGCTGCTGAGAGGAAAAAGAAGATAAGGATAAAGAATTGTTTTTTAGACATGGTGGCATACAGGTTAATAAGAATCTCAGTTAGTGCAGCTTCAGCATGTTGGATATGGAAATCTGGTTGGATCAAGAGGAAGGGAAACAGGAAGGACAAGTCGTAGAGCAGCAATAATAGTTAATGCTTTAAGAGGTTTTACTGGGAAGCAGATCAGAGACATAATGGAGTTGAAGGATATAGAAAGAGAGTTGTGTTGTCAATTTTTAAAATGGTAAATCTTAGAGCATGTTTATATGCCACTGGGAATGAATCAGTAGAAATGGAGAAAATCATGATTTAGGTGAGAGGAAATAACAGTAATAAAACTCTGAGAAAATCAGAAGGAATGGAATCCAGAGTCCAATGAAAAGTTTGGACACTGACCAACTTGTCAAAATGTCATCTTTTGAATCAGAAAGAGAGCCAGAGAATGTGAGATGAGATGCAAGTAATATTGTAGAGTAGGAGTAAAATAAAATAGATTCCTTCCAATTGCTTTGAATTGGTGGGAGGAGGGATGTGGTATTTAGATTTTAGGAGAAAGAGGAAGATATAAAATAAGTATTACATTAGATGCAAAATAAATTTTAGGAGGGGATGGAGCGAGATTGTCTATTTGGTATTTGAGGTGCTGATTTTAAATTGTGATTGGTAAACTTAGTTTTACATTATCTCTAGCCATGTGTCTTTGCTTGAGTACAGATCCAGAAAGGTAGGTGCTTAGGTAGATTTAGTGTTTTCAGGCAAAAACAACAGAAGCAGAAAGGGTCAAGTGACTTGAGGATATTTTCAAGGAATTTTTATAATGAGGTACCATAGAATCTAAGCTGAGTAGAGAAGAAGTTAATGACCTTGAGAGGATGACAGGTAGAAAGACTAGGGCAGACCAGTGGAGAAGATTTCTTGATAAGGCAAAAGGACTGTTACAGAAGAGAAGAGTAGACCACCTGAAGAAGTGGAGATGACGTGAGAAATTTCAATGTTAGTCTTGAAATTTCAGAAGTAAGGTAGTGATGACAAAATCGATGCCATGACCCTGATAATGGTCAAGTTAAGATGAAGTAATAGACCATTGGACATGAGGAGGCCAAGGAAATTTAAGCCCTGAGTGTTGTATGGATTATTCAGGGCATCCAATATATTGAAGTCACCAAGAATGGTGATAAGAGCAAAGATGGAGAAAGCCGAGTATGAGCCAAGTGGTGAAATCTCCAGCAAGAAGGTACATCGAGGAGGTCAAAGAATTAGAGCAACAAAGGACAGTGGTTGCTCTTATTGTGTGATATACAATTCAAAAGAGCTGGAGGTTTTGAAGGAGGAAAAGAAAATGTGATATTAAAGTATGGAAGGGAGGAAGAAGGATATCTATCCCATCTCCAGGCCCTGAGGTAGGTAGGGAGTGAGAGCAATAAATTGGTCTTCACTATGAAGAGCTGGGGGCTGTGTTTATCAAGGGAGAATTTTCTATTAATCCATAAAGGTGAAGAGAACATTCGGAGGAGAGGCTTTGGAAATAGGAATTTTCAATGCTGTGCAAGGCAGAAGACAAACTCTGAGTTTAGAGCTGTATCAAAAAGATGCCTTTTTTTTTTTAATCTCATCTCTGATGGTTTAGTTTAAAATAGGGATGCATAGGAACTTACAATATATTACAATAACTGATTTGCTGGGGAGTAAGCTAGTAGGAATATTTAACCTAGTTATTGAATGAAGGCAGGGATTCACTTAAATGCAGAGATACAACCTCAGTAATAATTAGTAGGAGACAATTTTACAGAGATTCTTGGATGGAAGAAGCTGCTTAGAGCTTGTGTTCCTCTTTTTTCATTCCTAATATAGCCATCCCTTTGTATTAACTGGGGATTTGTTATCCATGGATGTGCAATGCCCTTTTATAAAATGGCATAACAAATGCATATAACCTATGCAAATCCTCCCGTACACTTTAAATCATCTATAGACTGCTTATAATAACTAATACAATGTAAATTCTACATATGTGGTTGCTAGTGTGGCAAATTTATGGAATTTTCTGTAATTTTTAAAAACTACTTTGATCTAAGTTTGGTTGAATTCAAGAAAGCCAAGCCTGCGGATATGGAGGACCAACTGTATTATTTGTTCATCTGTATTTTTTGAACAATCATGTCAGGTGTTTATTTATTTATTTTTACTTTTATAGTCTTTGCAAAGATTTATCTCTTGTCTTTTTGGATTTTCTCTGTTGTGTTTCTGGTTTTATATCCCATTGATTTTTCTTTGCTTTATTGTCATTAATTCTGCTTGTTTTGGTAGTTATCATTGATTGTTGTGTAATTACTTATGTATGACACATTGCTCATTAATTAACAGATTTCTTCTTGTTTTAGGCTGAAGTGTATCCCTTCCAAATTCATATGCTGAAGCCCTAACCCACAGTTCTTCAAAATGTGACTATGTTCGGAAATAGGGCCTTTAAAGTGGTGATTAAGTTAAAATGAGGCCATTAGGGTGGACCCTAATCCAATCTGAATGGTATCCTTATAAGGAGAGGATTTTGTACTCACAGTAGAGACACATACAGGTGAGGACACGACAAGAAGGTGGCCATCTGAAAGCCAAGGAAAGAAGCTTCAGGACAAAGCAAGCCTGCTGACACCTTTCTCAAGATGAGAAAGTAAATTTCTTTTGTTTAAGCCACCAGTCTGTGGTACTTTGCTATGGCAGCTCTAGCTACTAATCCACTTCTTTTCTACTGAAAACATGTAAATACCATACATTTTCCTCTAAGTGCCATTTGAATTGTATCACATACTTTCATAGGAAGTGTTTTTTATGATATTTCAGTCCCAAATATTTTCAATTTTTCAGTATGATTTCTTCTATGATACATGAATTATTCAGAACAATGTTTATATATTTTCCAACATAAGGTTTTTCATGTATTTTGGTTATTGATTTCCAATTCAAGGGCAGTATGGTACAGCAAACATACTCTACATGATTCTAACTCTTAACTGTATTGAGGATTTGTGACCTCAGATAACACCAACTTTTGTAAACGTTGCATGTATGCTCTGAAAAATATGGATACTCTCTTTCTTGGACACATGGTTGTCTGTATATCTGTTAAACTGAGCTTCTAATTTAGTTGTTTAAATTTCCTATAATCTTATAAAAATGTAGTCTTTTCTCCTATGAATTATCAATAAAAATCTGTTTAAATATCCCACCCCAATAGTGGGTTTACCAATTTCTATATTCTAACAATTTGTTTGTGTGTGTGAGGTTATTTATTAGGCTCATTTAAATATGTATTTATTATAACATCTTGCCTACTTGAAATTTTTATCTCCAGTAATGTATTTATCTTAAACTCAATTTTGTTTGAAATCATCATAGCACGTCAGCTTTCTTTTCTATAGCATATGGCTGGTTTATGTTTGCCATCATTTTTGTTGTTGCTGGTTGTTCACGTTCGATTTTGCTCCTCTAATTGATGTAAATACATTTTACATCTTGTATGCCAATCCCAAAGTTGGATGACATACTCTTGATTATGAAAGATATGTTAGTAAAAAAATGGAAAATGAGAGAGGAAGAGCTATTAAATATAACTCCAGCCCTGCACCAGCAATTTTATTCCCCATCCTTGCCCCCATTGACAATCTGATTTCCTTCTCATGGTAACTTCAGTCTCTTACCCAGCAGAACTGCCCAGAGCTTGCTTGATCAAATAATTTTCTCTTTGTCCAAGAAAAAAATTTTGCCTTAACTTTGGCAGGGAGGATACTGAAATGCTTGTTCTCTGTGTACCAGTGTGCTCTGTTACATGTATAAACACATCTACAACATTAGCAGCCATCTTCCCAGTAACTGAAACTTTATATAAAGTTATGGCATTGAATTGGTGAGCCATATGATGCCACATAGTTCTGAGTTTTTGACAGTCCAGCATCATTTGTTTTCAAAGTGCCATGATTCTGCAGTTGAAACCAAACAAGACTCTTTCTTAAATTAAGAAAATGGATTATATTTGTGCTTTACGAGTTAGAGGAAGAGAGTGACTAAACTATATAAAAAAAGAACAATGCAGAACAACTCTGGAGATATATTTAGAAAAATCAAAAAAGTCATTGGCTACTTTCCTGAAATGGTGTAGATGGGTTTTTCAGTAGAGACCTTCTGTGAATCATCATGACAGGCTGTTCATGGCAGGCTTCATATGGGTACCACCTTGCAGGATGAGCTAGGCAGATTAGTAGACCTCTTCATTTCTTTGGAATTTATTTCTCTATTTTTTATGATTTTGCTAAATCCAAAGATGGATAATTTGTACATTTATTATAAAAATTTTCCGGAAGATAGAGTATTTATTCTTATAAATCAGTACATTAGCACTCTTTTCAACAGAAGAAAATAAAATGTCTTATTCTATTTGGAGATTATATTTTGTTTTGCTTCTATTTACCAAAAAAGGCATGTGTTGGGTACTATAACTCCATTGAAAATCTACCACATTTTTAAAAATATTTAAAATAAAAATAATTTAAAATTTAAAACTATTTTCTGACTGACGTGTCTGTTGATGAGCATCTAAAACCTCTACCTGGAAATTGAGCTATTTGTAATGAGGTGGATAGACCTAGAGTCTGTCATACAGAGTGAAGTAAGTCAGAAAGAAAAAGACAAATACCGTAAGGCAAATACATATATATGGAATTTAAGAAGAAAAAATGTCATGAAGAACCTAAGGGTAAGACAGGAATAAAGACACAGGCCTACTGGAGAACGGACTTGAGGATATGGGGAGGGGGAAGGGTGAGCTGTGACAGGGCGAGAGAGAAGCATGGACATATATACACTAACAAACGTAAGGTAGATAGCTAGTGGGAAGCAGCCGCATGGCACAGGGATATCAGCTCGGTGCTTTGTGACCGCCTGGAGGGGTAGGATAGGGAGGGTGGGAGGGAGGGAGACGCAAGAGGGAAGAGATGTGGGAACATATGTATATGTATAACTGATTCACTTTGTTATAAAGCAGAAACTAACACACCATTGTAAAGCAATTATACCCCAATAAAGATGTTAAAAAAAAAATAAAAAGATAAAATAAAATAAAATAAAACCTCTACCTGAATTAGTACATTGGCTGTATATGACATTTCACATTGCAGTCATATGGTCTACCATTTGTTTCATGTGCTGGAATGATACTGTCAAGCTCTTAATTTAAATCTACAGTTACTTTTGTCATAATATGAATTGGTAAGTAGAAAATAATTTTCATTTACAATTAATAAGTCACAAAGTAAGTGACTTTGTGACTTATTAGTAGTAATAAATTAGAAATTAATACATAAAGATCCACTAATTATATTATTGCAAGCATTTATTTGATGAAATAGAAATTTCATGAGTACATATTTAATTGCTACAACAATATTTCAGTGAGGTAGATCATTTTTAAAATTTTTACAAATTCTGTGTTATGTTACTTTGCTGTATAGCATTCCTTCACTATTTAAAGAAATACATCTTCAAAGAATTATCAGCAAAAAATAAAAAGCAATTAGAGATGAAAATAAAATACAATTATCTGGATAAGTGAATAAAGTTTTTGAAAGAATGGGTGAAATGCCAGAAAACAGGAAATGACTTCAGGGCTACTAACTTGGCCATTATATGGTAGAAGATACTTCACTAACAGGACAGGATATATCTATACTTTCTACCTACATGTCAGTCATCATGGTTGAATTTCAGGAAAAACAGGAAGAGAGACTATCCTAAAGACTCCATTGAAATAAATATGCTATTTCTGATACAGATAAAATGACATGAAATTTGAAATTTCAGTATTAAATTATTGGTCATTTTTATTGAAAACCATCCATTTCAATCGCAATCTTTTAATTGTCTGAAAGATGGTATATATAGGAAGTTTTTAGGCATACATATTTTTCTTGCATATGTTGAAAAAGTGATCAGATCCTAGATACTTGTTCTGCCTCCAATTATTTTTGTTAAATTTTATTGAATTGCAAATATTTTAGAGGTGGAAAATAGTTGATTAAAGAATTAGAGTGGGTGTAAAGATTAACAGTTTTATCACATATTCATTGTAACAGGAATTAAAAATGTGCATTTTCAATAGATTGAAGTATAATAAATTGAAATATGGTTTTTAAAAACACTAACAACTGCCTTTCTGCATAACAAAATTATATGGAAATGAGAGAAAAATGCTGTTTTTGAATGCATAATCTATATGATTCTGTTTTTGGCAAGGCCATGTCTAGCACTGAGATGATCATTCCAGAAATAATGTGAGCATGGGAATTTTCTTCACTTGGCAGAAACCAGAATCGAATTTGATAACATTCTGGCAGAATTTTATGCATAATACAAACATTGATACCAGAAAATATTTCACATTGTTTTAGGCATTGATATACAAAATCAAATGATCAAAGTAAGAATAGATGCAATGACATAAATCACACTGAATTAAGAAATACTAAATATTACTGAATTATCACAAACCCTGATGTAAGTTATACAGAGGAGGTAATTATTTTGCACATTTTATGAATAAATATATTGGGGGAAATGTTGTTCATTACTTGATTGGAGAAAACATATACAAATTGTTAGTATGTCATTTAGACAAGTAATACAATGCAAAAATAAATTTAAATGAATGCTCCCCAACTCATTTTATGAGGCTTATAAAATCTTATTATCCAATAAAAGACCCTATGAGAAAGGAAAAATGGTAGGCCAACCACATTCATGAGATCACAGATATCCCAAACAAAATATTGGCTAAAAAAATCCAGAACAAAAAATCTGATACAATGTATTGAATAGAAGTTAGTTTTGTGGGTTTTCTCTACTGTACTTATGACTGTAATATACGACTTATTCAATTTTAAATACTTTTTGTAGTCAATGTGAACTCTGTTAAGGAATGTCCATTCTGTTCACTGATAAGCCCCCATACCCAGACCAGGACCTTATATATAGTAAGTTGTCAATAATTGTATGTTAAAGGAGTCAACCCCAGAAATTAATGTAAATGAATGTTAGAAAAAAATTTATAAATATAATTCACCAAATTAAGTGATTAAACTACATGACCATGAATCTCAATATATGCAAATAAACCAGTCATAAAATTCTACACTTGTCTTTTTTAAAGAAACAAAACAAAAATAGGGAACTTTCTTAACCAGATTAAGGATATCTACAAAAACTCAGACATCATACATAGTGGTGAAATAACAGACTTTTCTCTTAAAATCAGGAATAAGAAAAATATGCTCACTGTTCTTTCTTATTCAAAATTTTCACTCAACATTCGAAATATTGCAGAAAGTATAACTGCCTACACAAAACCCAGTAAAGATCTACACATAATTTTATTCAGAATTAATAATGGAGTTTATTAAATTTATATACACCAGCAACAAATAGGAAACCTAATTTCAGAAATTACTTTTAGCAAAATAAATACATGAATAGAATAATCTTTCATAAACAGATCTATATGAAAAACATACAAAAATATTATTGGAAGTTATACAA
This sequence comes from Monodon monoceros, assembly GCF_005190385.1. Taxonomy (NCBI): domain Eukaryota; kingdom Metazoa; phylum Chordata; class Mammalia; order Artiodactyla; family Monodontidae; genus Monodon; species Monodon monoceros. The sequence continues at coordinate 155,779,900 of NW_021703778.1, read as the reverse complement.
GAGTATGTGTATGCATATGTGTTTATGAATGTGTGTTTACATATATATAAGTAAACAGAAAACAATACCATGCTTATGGAAAGAAAAAATCAAAATGCAAAAGATGGCAATTCTACCAAGTTGATCTATAGAGTCCGTGAATTTTCAATACATATTACAATGGAATTCTTCACAGAACTTGACCAAGTAGATTCTAACGTATATGAAGAGGAGTAAATAGGCCCATAAGAGCCAATACACTCTTTAAAACAAACAAACTGAGAGGACTTGGACAGTTAACTTTCAAAGTATCTTATAAAACCATAATAATATAGTGTTTATTGACTCAGACACAAAGCAGGTTGACCAGTTAAATAGAAAAGAGGTCCAGAAACAGACCCTCACATGTATGGAAATTCATAACAACAGTAGCTCTGTAAAACTGGCGTTAAACACCACTTCATAGCGGTTGGCTAACTGGTGCTTGATGGAGGAAATTGCACTGTATGCTATTCCGACAAAAAAAAATTACACAGTAAATGATTACAGCTAAGCGTTATAGAGCATTTGCCATGAGTCAGGAGTTCTGCTAAGCCCCTTATCTCTTTCCATTTCCAGACTTACCCTTTGATTTAGCTACTATTTTAGCTCCCATTTTAAAAATTCAAACAGTACCCACAATTGCAAAACTCAGGAGTGTCAGAGCCAGGATCTAAACACTGCTGTCCTCACCCAAATCCATGCATTCATTTTATATATTTCTCCTTGAGAAACATTAATGATAAAAACCAAACCAAACAAACAAACAATAATTTATTTCAAAATAAATACAAACTACAATGTCAGCATGTTCAGAATTTCAATTAAATACAAACACTAAAGAATCATAAGTTGAAGTAATATGGGAAACCAATGAGATAAGGGATATTTCATAAAAATACTAATTTTTAAAAGATCTTGTAAACACCTAAGTTGCATTAAAAGGGAATTTAATAATATCTCATTATATGCCTTCCTTTTATTGATGCCTATAGTGTTGCTTTTAAATAGAGGCCTAATATCAAAAAGCACATATTCTAATGATGTGAAACTTGCAAAGGGAAACCAACAATATGAAAACAACCAAAAAAAGAAGCATATTTTATTGCAATGGAAAATTGGCTGAATTTTGACTTTTTATCTTATAAACTAACTTTTCTTAGAGGAACTTTATAAAGCTTGCTTGTGCTGAGAGACCGTTAATAGCAAAACCTGGAAAATGTTACCTATTATTATCTTAAACTATTGTATTTACCTGTTATCCTTATAACACTGCCAGGATAAAGAGTCTGTCAGTGTTTCCATTTCATTTCAGAATCAACCATGACACTTTGCTCTGGGCTAAAACCTGGCATGTGAGTCTAAAGTCAGTTTTATTTTTCCTTAAATAAATGTTGAAATACTTTTTAGCTAAGCCATTTTGGTTAGAATAGAACATAAATAAATGTAACTGACTCCAGATGCTTTTGGTGCCCACTGAGAAACAACAGAAAGGATATATATTTTCTTAAAAAGTAAAGCATAAACCTAAAGCAATGACCAATGTGCACATTCACTTCATACAAACCGTGTGTCTTACTTTAAATTTGTGCTTGCTTTTAAATTATTCTAAGACTACATGAAATTCAGCTTTCCCAATGTATTTATAATAACTCACAAAATTTAGATCCTTTAGGTAACATTTATTTAATTCTAGATTTTAAATAAAATGCATATATCAGTAATTATTGAGTTAGAGTAATGCAGCATTATACATACAAAAATTTGAAAGACCTTAAGGACACCCTTGCCTAATAAATCTGGTAACGATAACCCCTATCCTCTAAGCTTTCAAATATATCATATAACCATTGCTGTGTGTTGACTCAGCCTTGGAGAAAGACACCCAGCAGGTTGGCAGGATAAAAGCTTTCCTGTTTATTCAACAATGTGCCTCCATAGGGGGTACAGTGGCAATCAGACTGGCAGGTCTTAACATGGTGCATAAATATTTCCAAATCCACCGAGCATGCTTAGAAATATGGAAAAAGTGAGACAGACCACCAGCAGGCGTCAGACTCACCTTGAAAAGTCCTAGACATAACTGAGACAGTCTGCTCAGGGGTCACCCAGAACCTTCCTTTGTATGTTTTGCTGGCACCATTGCAGCCCTCATTACTCTACTTCCTACCTAAGCATCTAAATGTGTCACAGCATTTAGTAGTTGGATATACACAGGTGAACTCCCCCGTATTTCGTCAGTTTGGGGATATACGTTTGCCATGAGGTCCAAGTTTGCTAGGAACAGCTATCTTTAATCACTTGTTCAGAATTCTGTAGTAGTCATCGACAGAACCAACATGGCTTTGGATTCTCAGAGTACTGACTCAGGTTCCTAAACACGTTATTTTCAGGTTCAGAGAGAGATCTTCACTAAGGAAAGAGGGGTAAAGGAGAGTAAATAAAGAGTTAAATGCCAAACTAGACCTATAAAAGCATTGATTTTAAATAATCAATTTATGGTTTGGTGACATGTTAGGGTTGGATAAAATAAGCATATTCGTCCTCCTTCCCTTTCTTCAGCAAGCTCTTCACCTTCGAAACTCAACTTCCCCAGCTGTAGAAGATGAATAACAAGAATTATTTCTTCCATTATAGAATTGTGAACTTCTAGTAAGGTACTGTAGCTTAAATATTCATGGAATTATAAGACCCACACAAGCAAAAGTTAAAAAAAAGGTAAAACAGAAAGTAGAATTTTTTTAGTTAATATATATTAGGGAAACCTCTAATATTATTGATATTGAATTGATAAAGTATGGTAATATAGTGGAGCAAGTAGGTACTATTACTGTCCCTACCATGAGCTATCTGTGTGATCCTAGAACAGACACAGCCTCCATGAATCTCAAATTTCTCATCTGGAAAAGTGGGTTTGTCACTTAATCCAGTAGGGATGTTGTGAGAAATAAATGAGATAGTGCTCAGAGAATTTATAAATAAAGAAGACTTTACTGGGAATAATGTCATGACTCATTTACTGGCTTTAATAACATATTTATCAGTTAGGACTGAATTCAGCAATCTGAAGCTTAACCAAATAGACATTATATTTCCTCACATGATAAGAAATCCAAAGGTATGCTCACCATAGCTGAGATGGTGGCTCATACTGCCATTGGGGTAGTAGATTTCTCCAGTTTTTCCTTCCCCATCCTCTTGGCCTGTGGCTTTCATTCTCCTTGTCACAAGATGGTTGTTCCAATTTCAGGTATTGCATCCACATTTCAGGCAGGGAGAAGATAAACAGCAAATGGCCAAATGCTGCTGCCAACTGGATCTATTCATTTTTATCATTGAAGCAATGGCTTTTTTGATACCCATACGGGATATGCTTGTTTACATCTCAATGCTACAAATGAGCCAAATGGGTACTCTCAGTTTCTAGGTACTCTGAAAAGGTGGCTATTTCACCAGGGCATGTTACAGTACAGAATAAAAGTATGGTTCTTTCATAGAGAGGTTGTTTATGGAGTAGACCTCCATCAGTCAGCCACATGCTCAAAAGTTAGGGTAATGCCTATGTTATTTTGAATTTTCAGCTTTATGTATCTCAGCCTTCCTAAATAAGTTATAGACTCTCCGAAGACAGGCTCCAGCTTTATTACTTCTCTTGAAAGTGTCACAACATGCTACACAGGTTTGTGTATATTATAGAAACAAAATAAATATTATTTTGAACAGTCTGGGTTAAAATGATAGACTGTCTATATAAATATAACCCTTGGTGAGTCATCCACCTTCAGAACTATTTCTTTTTCTTTTTTTTTTTTTTTTTGTGATGCTCGGGCCTCTCACTGTTGTGGTCTCTCCTGTTGCGGAGCACAGGCTCCGGACGCGCAGGCTCAGCGGCCATGGCTCAAGGTCCCAGCCACTCCGCGGCATGTGGGATCCTCCCGGACCGGGGCACAAACCCACGTCCCCTGCATCGGCAGGCAGACTCTCAACCACTGCGCCACCAGGGAAGATCTGCTTTTCTTTTTGTCTCCCCAGCTCCATGAATATCCTCCATAGATTGTTAAACTATTCTCAGGGATATTACTCAAAGACAAGGCATGGCACTCATAATTTATTGGGGACATCTGTGTGGAAAGAGTCTGTGACTGAATAATTCTCCAAACAGGAAATGGTATTTCAGTGGCACTTCTATAACTATAGGCCTTATATGCACCAAAGCATTCCTTTACAGCTCCCCAAAGTATAATTATTGTGGATTTATTCTTGGCCTTTATGAATGTCTAAGAGAACATAGCTCTATTAAACTTCTTTGCTTCCCTCAGAACTTTAGCCCAATGGACTAGAAATATACCTGACCTAGAATATTATTTATTAAGTATGCCCTCTCTTCTAGATTGTTCCTATAATGGGTGACATTTGTGTGATATACAGGTAAAAGGATCATAAAGAAGATGTTTATAATAGGCTTTCCAATTGTTAAGAGACTAGGAAGTAGGAAGGTATTGGAGCAAGGCTTATTAATTGAATTGTTTACAAATGAGGTCCTTAAGTAGGAATTTGTATAGTGTATGTAGGACATGCTCATATAATTTATGTCTAACGAATGAATATTTTATGTCTAATAATCTCCACTTCCTTTGTCAAGTGACACTCATATATACAGCTTCTTAGGAAGGGTCAAAGGGTTAAGTCTCTTTCTCCTCTTGAACTTTTCAGAAAAGAATCTATTTTATGAAATGACTTGGCATTTTCAGTCTTTTGGCATAAACGCTTACATCTAGGGAAATTATTAGAGCTAAGGTTTTCAGCATGCTGTTTTTTGGATGAAGCAGAGAACAGCTTCCAACTGTTATTGTTCACACACACACACGAGCATGCGCACGCGCGCGCACGAGAGATTCTGTAATTCAGGCCCTGGAGATTTTTCCTCATCTGAGGCCAGTTTTACATCTTAAACATGATTCTTTTAATTCAGGGATTAGCCACCACCCCACCCATTACCACTTCAGGTTTCAAACTCATTTAGCAATGATTTCCACCCTTAGTAAAATGTATTCATGAGGTGTACATGACATCTTGGCTTATTATACAGCCAGATTGATTAAGTAGGTTCACAGAATGAGATGACTGAAGGAGAGAACATTATAATTACAGATCATCATGCCTTGATACCCAACTCTAAGGTTACTTTGCAGATTAATTCATTTAGCCTCCTATCATCCCCCAAAATAGCATGTAGTACTTTTTTTCCAATAATTTAATAAGATAGTCTCATGCTGGTTTTATGTAATCACATCTTATTCATGCAGATTTCATTTGTATGTCAAATGACTCCAAAATTTACACCTCGATCCATGATATCACATTTGAATTACATTCATAAATGCCCTAAACCATGCTCTCAAGCTCTCCGAATTGTCTCCATCTCTTTGAATTCCCTATAAGGTCTAGCTTGACCCCATTCACTTGTGTACGTCTCAGTGGTACCTTATGTATGAGGCCTCCATCAACATCTTTTGGACCACTGTGATAGTCTCCAAACTGGGCTCCCTACTCTATTTTTCTTCCCTCTAAAACATTTCCTACATGGAAACCAGAATAATCTTTAAAAAAACATAAGTTAAAAAGAGCTCAGTAATCTCAGGGGTTTTTTGGAGGAATGGGAGAAAGTGACAAGCCAATTCCAAAATTAATACAGAATATAAAAATCTATCTTCACAAAGAAGAACAGAGTTGGACAATGTACAGATCCGAGTTCAAGACTTATTATAAACCAAGGTCAACAGGTAGATTAATGAAATAGAAAGATAGCCCAGAGAGAGAGATTCACTCTTATATAGTCATTTGATTGTTCTGAAATTTTCAAGAGAATTGTCTCCTCCTCTAGCTGTATTTAAAATATTTATTTATTCTCTAGGGTTTCAGGGTTTCATGCTATCTCTAGCTGTGGCTTTCTTTTTATTTATCTTGTTTGTAATAGTGACACATTTTATAAATTCTGGGTTAGTCCTTTCTTCCTTCCTCCCTTTCTTCCTTCCTTCTTTCTTTCCTGCATTCCTCCTTCCCTCCCTTCCTTCGTTCATTCGTTCCTTCCTTCCTTGCTCCCTCCCTCCATTTCCTACCTTCTTCCCTCCCTCCCTTCCTTCCTTCCTTCCTTACTCCCTCCCTCTCTCCCTCCTTCCCTTCCTCCCTTCTCCCTTTCCTACCTTCTTCCCTCCTCCCTCCCTCCCTTCCTTCTTCCCTTCCTTCCTTCCTCCCTTCCTCCCTCCCTCCCTTCCTTCCTTCTTTCCTATCTTCCTTCTTCCGTTCTATTTTTCTTTCTTCTTTATGGATAACAATAGCTGCCCATAGTTGGTTTCTGTTAGCTCTTTCCTACAACTTCAATAGAGAAGAATCTGGCCCAATTCCCTCTTACCTAGCAACTTTTATTAAGAAACAGGCATAGAAACAATCATGCAAGTATTCTGTAAGGTTAAGTCATCTCTAAGTCTATGTTATGTGAGTTATTCCACCCACCTTGCACTAGAGGTTCCTTTGAGATAAACCAATCATTTCTAGACAGAAGATTTTGTCAATCTTATAATCTGCATTAGAATCTTTCAAATTCCTGACTGAATACAAAACTCTTTAAGAGATCACCTCTTAGGCACTATTCTGAAAGGTGAATAGTGAAGGGCTCAATAAATTCTAATTGTCTGTTTAGACTAAACTTTCCTAAAATATAGGTCAAACATATTTTTTAGAACTCCAGTATCTAAAGTAAATAAGTCATAAAATTACAGGAATTTTAAAATAAAACATAAAGCACCAAGATTTTCATGTCAATTGATGTAATAAAGGAAAACTTTAGTACTGATTAGCTACCTTTAGAAATATACTGCAAATCCAGTCTGTGAGAGGAAAAGCATATTAGGGAATATACAAATTATATGAGCAAAAATTAGACATCTGAAAAAGAGCATATCAGAGTTTAGCAAGGAAACAAATTACTTGAGTATTTAAATCAGGACTGGAATACAGGCAATTGGTTAACCGGGTGATAAAATAGGATAATAAGATGACAGCAGGAAGTTATCACCACCCCCCCACTGGTGGGACAGAGTGAGGAGAAAGCATCACAAGAACTGGAAGTTGAGGCCACGCCCTGGCTTGTCCACTGGGAGCTGGAAACTTGGAGGAGATGCAGCCACTGCCAGAGGAGCTACCTGAGAAGGACAGGAAGGGGAGAGAGAGTCTGGTGTTCCCTCCCCTCACTCACCTCCCTTCACCTCTAGGCTCCTGCTTCAGCCTCCCCTTGGCAATTATGGGGGTAGCAGCCTGCAGGGAAGGATGAGGGCACCTGGACTAGAAATTCTCATTCCTTCACAGTGAGGTCATGTTCATGACCTCTCCCCACCCCTACTCCAAAAACAAAAACAAAACAAAAATGGGGAGCTGTTTTTTTGCGAGATAAGCTTTAGGATGCAAAGTTGTTTTTTTGTTTTATTCTTTCTGTTTTTGCTCATTTTTTAAAAAATTTTCCTGAAAACAGTAGGAATTGTAACAAGCAACAATTGAGAAATTTCTTGTCTCTAATTTCTATCTGATTCATGCTCCTGTCAATTTTAGCACTAATATGATAAACAGATTCAAACCTTTCTGATTGGTTAGATTGGTATAACATGTCCAACCTTGCCCACCAATTTTAACACTAACAAAACAGAATTGATCTTCCTTCGAAAAAATGTTAAATCTTCTTAAAAACATTTCTGTTTGTACATTTTCCCTAAAACTAAATTCACATTGGTTGAGAGTCTGGAATGATTTAACTCTCTCTTAATTAAAAACAAACAAAAAAATTAAGTTCATAAATATATGAAGGTTTCTAAATTGGAATTTGCATATGTTAATTAGGGTGTTCAAGAGCAACATTTGGTACTTATGAAATGCTTAACTCTGTGCTGAAAAGAACTTGGAATAACACTTAAATACAGAAGAGACAAATTTTCCAAGCTCTCAAATCACTTATTAAAATTGAAATCATGTACTTGTCATCACATGGAAATCAGTAGAAACACATAAATAAGCTAAGAGTCTAAAATTTAGCTTTAAAGGTTCATTTTTCTCTAAAACTACCAGTTTTGGCTTCAAAAATCAGATATTTAGTAAAAGAATTGAAAATAGAAGAAAATTACTGGTTGGTTCTATCTGGATTTACAGTAATTCTGACAAGTTTGTATTACTGAACTCTATTTCAATGTCATAGAAATGATTTTCCATATCACAGAAAAAGGAATTTATAACTAAGGACACAAACATAATTCTTAGTCACTGCAAAAGTGTCATTTGCTGATTTACATGATAAATTGAGACAAATTCAGATTCTTTATACTGGAGTCTTAAAGCATCTATAAAAACAACATAATTGCACTAATTGGAACTTTTATATTAAGAAAATATTGTACCTTAGTGATCTTATTGCTAAACAACTCACTAGGTTTTGGAGAGTAAATGAGTCAGTCTAGAAAAATATCTTGGGGATTTTGCCACTCATGATAAGGTAGTTGCTGAATATTTTTATTTTGTTTTTAGGGAGATAAGGAGGTATGTTATCCTTAACTAATTTACCTCTAAAATGACCAATGGGATCCTTATCATTTGTGGCTGAGTTGATTTTACCATTGGTTGTTATAATTACTTTAAACTGCTTAGAAGTTATTACCAAGATATACAATAAGTCCTATGCAATCTATCTGTAGATGATACTGTATAGATTACTGTTACATTCATTTATGCAATGCATTAATATTTGGCTCTTGTAGAATTGGCTTTATTGTCTACACCTCTGCCATTTTATTCAATGAGTTCCAAATTATTAGGATGTTTAGATACATAAGGAATCCAAATTCAAATAAAGCAGGAAAAATTGAAGAAAAAGTAAACATTATTAAGGAAGCAGTCAGGAAAGCAAGAATTGAAACTATGGGTGGTCTTTTAGGACCCATCAAATATTTTCAGTACAGAAGACCACACAGAGGATGAGAAAAACAAGTATTTTATTATATTGTTAACAATCCTTTCCAACAAAATTTTTCCAGTTGTTAAAATTTAATTTCCTTGTGTGTGTGTATATATCTTAGAACTGTGTCAGGAAGTTACTGGGAATTCTTATCAACAGAAAAAATAAAACCATAAAAAACTACACTCTTTGGAAAATTTGAGGATAGAAATGATCATCTCATCTACATCTATTCTTCCTAGCTTTCTATGTTTTTTAGGTACCCTCATTTAGGCAAAAAGCTCATTTTCCCTTTCTTGATCTCTCTCTACCTTAAGACACTGCACTCAGCTGTCTTCTTCACAATACCTGTTCCCCTTACCTTTCCATTTCCACTTCTGTGCATTATTTCCTAAGTCAGTTGAAAGTTAATTTAATAAAGTTTATTTTGCCAGTGATCACTAGCTTATTTCCTTTTAACACAATTCAAAAACTATCAGAAATTTGTATTCAGACTTTCAGTAATATAACCCCAATGTACATTTCTAAATGTTATTCCGTCATTTTCTTGGTCATCTCACATATGTGAACACAACTGGTCTCCATTTCCTGCTCTGCTTCCCCACTGGGAAATGTCTTCCTTCCAATATGGCATTGTACTTGTATTAAGCAATTGAACAATATTTTACAGCCTAAATTGTGATTTTTTCACATAATATAGCTAATTTAGTTCTCACAGTAAGTCTGTATACAATAATAATATAGTTGTAATAATATAGTTGTAAATATTTTATATTTTGAACACACACACACACACAAACTTGGGCTAAGTAAGAATGAGTGGGATGCCAAAGATTTACCTATTGATAACAAAATAAAATATATATTTAAAATTTTCTGCAGGGACCTGGAAGCTTTGTGGGGTCAGAGTCAGATGTATGCATATCTCAGTGCAAACTGTACACAGCAAATCATTCTACTACTGGAAGGACTCAAAGATCATGATATTTAATTGCTGCCTCCCCCCAAATGTTTAATGTAAGTATGTATATCTTACAGGGCACTTAATAAAAGATTATGAAATGAAAAAAAAAGCAACAAAAAATCTCTAACTAAAATGGTTCAATCCATTGACACTGAAAAACGAACAAATAAACAAAATGTCAAACATTTTAATACATTAACTCATTTTAGAGTATATTTTATTCTAATTTTATCTTCTCACATAATTACAGAACTCAGAAAACCATGATTGAGGGTTATTTTCTTTCTTTCTGACCACCTGTTTTGGTGTTCATTGCATTATGTGACATACATGTTTTTCCTTAGGTATTACCCAGTGATCAGAAAGGTTGCTAATGAAATATGGCAGAAGCTGCCTCAGGCCTGTTTCTCGTCTGAAACATGCTGCATTGAAGCCTCTTATTTATCCTGATGAATTGACAGTGGAACTCTAGAGACTTAGTTCAATTTCCTGCCTTAGACAGGCACTGTGAATATTAACCCCCCGAAATTGTTTCCCTAAAAGATGGTACATATCATGGCTTTCCAGGATAAATGTAGCCATTCTCCCCCCCCCCTTTTCGGGTGTTTTTCTTTTTTAATTTTACAATGAAAACAATTATATTTTAATCTGTCTTTCTCTTTGCACTCATAAAGGGGCCATGCTTTAAGAACAAAGTGCTACACAGCAGTTTTCGTCATCCAGACATGATAGTAGTCCACACAGAGCTTTAGGAGGACCTAGGTTGCAGAATGACTATGGACATATGTTATCATATTCTTTATAAATTACCAACAGGGAAAGTTCCTTGACAGAATAGCTGCAATTACAATTTTAATATGCTGCTTTAGGGTCTCCTATTGACCCCTAAACACATCGAGACTCCGTGTTGATAGCCAATGAAGACACTCACTCAAGCCGGGGGCACGGTGGGGGCACATTCAGTACTCCTCACAGGGCACTATAGACAGCTGTTGATGAAATTTGATTCCCAGCTCATCGTTTGTACAGTAGAAACTTTATGCACTGAAGAGGGAGATTATAACACAGCAATAAATGCAGATTGAATTTTCTTTACAGGTCCCCAGGCCTTAATCCAATTGGGTTAGTATACCATCCTAGAAAATGCCACAGGCCTAAAAAGATAAAGAGGATGAGCTGATTGCTTATGAAAGGTTATCCAGAAGCCAGGTTCTTACTTTCACCAGCCCTTTCAAAACATTCATTATTCCTGTATTGTGTTCCATTATAGAGGAAGAAAAAAAAATTGACAACTTTTCATGTCCAAATATTCATGATAATTTGGGCTGAGATGAAACATAAAGACACATTGAACAAGTTAATAATTGAGTGTTATGGGAAAGCTAACAATGTATCCATACTTCAAAATTATATTAACTATTTGGTTAACATTTCTTTAGAGGAGCAACTGAGTCTCGTGTGGGAGATTTATTGAACGTAATAGGGCAGAGCTTACTGTATTGTGTCAGGTTCAGTTCTTGCCCTCAAATTATCTATTTGTTACCAGGAACTATCCTTTCTAGGCCTTCTCTGGCATAAACTTTGGAAATCTTATCTCTCTTTCAAGTGATTTATCAGTATTTTCTTCCTAAGTTCATAAAATTCCCCTCCTATGACTCCTATTAAATACAATTTTCTCATTTTTATTTATTATTTTTCCAGTGATCTTTTCATACTAAAGTGATAGAAGTGATATTTCTTTTATATAGTGGGACCTGGGAAGGAAATTGATACCACCATCACAACCTCCACCACTGCCACCAAAACCACCACTGTTATGACATTACCACTGGGATACCACCATCTTTGCCATCACTATCACCATCAAAATTACTGGCATTCTAGCACCATATATATCTATAAAACAAGTTACACACAAAATTGTTTATACGGGTGCAGTGCTTCTCAACCTTAAATGAACATATGATCAATGGAGGATCTTATCAATATACAAGTTTTGATTTATTAGGCCTTGAGTGTGGCCTGTGATTCTGCATTTTTAAAGAGCTTCTAGGAAATGCTGCAACTGCTTCTTTATGACCAGCCATCGAGACAGAAGCTTTTGCTTGATCCTATACAGAGATAATTATAAGACCCGGATCGGAGCTCTACCTATGAAAAGTTTACAACCACATTAGAAATCTCTTTTAAACACACCCAGTATGTATAAATCTGAATTTACATACAAGATAAATTTGGGGTAACTAATGCTACAAAAGGATTCCCTATGATATCCCATTAAAGAACAACTCAATTAATGTTTTAAATTTGAGCCTCATAAAAATGGGATTAGCATAAAACCACTCATTGGCACAGATTTTTATTTAAGGTGATATACTTAAATAAAACAAACATATGTCCCAATAAAGACAACCATGTATAAAAGAAAGTTAGCATAGGAATAATATAAAAATATTAAATAGATATAGGAGTGTATCATAAGACAAATATACTAAAGAAATGGGTAGAAAGTAAGCACATATGGTTTGCAAAGATCTCAGGAAGACTAGCTTGAGATTTCCACTGGTCTATTGATGGTTCTATGGCCTTTGAGTTTCAAATTCCTAATCATTTTTTATCTTCTCTTTGAAGTAGATGGTTTTTACCTAGAAGTTAGTCTAGGAGAGAGCAGAAAATAGAATTGAGGTTTTGCTTCTGCATCTTTAAGATGCAGCTTTATTCTATACTATTTTATTTTCTCCTACTCTTTCGACATGCAGAATTCAGGAATATTCCTCACTGAATTTACAGGTCAAAGGTTCTATATATTCCACTGATACAATTGTGATATGGACAATAGGCAGATGTTAATTCTCTCTGCCCAGAGTAGGACATCTTATTCTGATTTGCCTGCTAAGGTCTGTATTCATTTTTACCGCCATGTCGTGGCTGTCTGTAATTTTCTTTTACCTCATTCATTTCATTTATGCACCTACTTTGAAAGCTCATGTATGCAGATATGGAGGTATATTATCTCTCTTCCTGTTTCTAGCTATTGTTTCCAAATAGACATCTTTCAGATTTAGTGACTAAGCCTTTAGATTTCTGTTTCACATATTCTTCCGTATTTGCAGCATGAACCTGAATTACAATTTCTGAATGGTGTGTAGCCTTCACTTCCTAGCTGCAGACAGAACAAATTTGCCTGTTTCTCAAAGGGATAATCAGAATTTATCCTCCTCCTGGGACAAAAGCAAATCAAGCCAGCTTATTTAGTTCTGTTTTAAGTACCAGTGAGCTGGTTTAGACGAGAGAAGAATGCTGCAAGGTCCGTATCTAATTCTTCTAACAGATGTGTTCAATCCTAGTACGTTTCAGCACATTGAGATGTAAAAATAGGGACTGAGTTTTTTTTTTTAAGTAAACTGTGCCTTTTATTCCATGAATAACTATTCGAACACAATTATACATTTCAAGCGGTTTGTGTGTTTTTAATAAAGAAAGAACACAAAGATCGCATCATTCAAATGGAAATCATTTTTTCATCTAATCTTATCTAATGTGATGGTGACAATCTTACAGCAAAAGAATACTTGCCAAAGCTAATAAGCAAGGTTGCAAGAATGTTTGCATCTTCCCTGGCATCTTCATAAATATGACAGCTGCCTCAATTATTAAATGAGAGGGTACTCTGGCATCAGTAATTATTGCTGTGCCTGAGGTAGAAGATTAATAAACAGTGAGTTTAGCATAATTGCACAGCAATAATAAGGTGGGTTCTTTGTATTCTGTTAATATACACTGTTATCTTATTATGAGAATTATGCCCCATATATTCAAGTTAAACAAGTGAAAAAATCCACCCCTGAGATTAGGGTGTTATTTTGATTAAATTGTTGTGTATGAACATAGATGGGTTTATATTTGTAATCAGTTTCTGTATCTTGAATATAAGAAAAATTCTCCATCCCTTTGGATGGTTTATATAATTCTTATGTAATTTTTATGACCTTGCTAATTATAAAAGCACTGAGTTTCAGGTGCTCCTTAAGTAACAAGAAGAAAGATTTGAACACATAAGGCATATTCTAAAACATAACAAGCAAACAATAAGACCATTATTTCAGTTCTGTTCTGAACTGCACATTTATCTATGCTACTGCAACCAGATGCTGCATGGCATTTCTGTGGTAAAGATTATGTCAGGATTTGGGAATGGAAAAGTCACAAATCCAAGTCATGAATCCAAATGAAAAAAATCACACTTTTATTTACTTATTTAGTTTTGTAGCTGAAACTAAAAAACTGGCTGGCTTTCCTTTCCCTAGCTCTAATTCATAAGATGTTCAAATCCAAGTGTTAATATCTTTTTTGCTATGTACTAGTCATTACTATTTATCATACTTATGTTCTTAAACTTACCTGTATTTATTTATTTATTTATTTCTAGTCTTGCAGAAAGTAGCAGAACTGGGTTTTCCAGCCCAAACTCAACTGCTTGGAGCTTATACTTGTACCTTTCTCTTTGGCACCGTTTAGATTTTTAAATGGAGTTAGTCTAGGCTCCAATGGCAATTAATCTCTGCAGGACTCATCATTCCCCCACCTCCCAAGCACACCAAGTAGATGTAAACTGCTTTAAGTTATAAGAGAAGAAAACATCCTCCAAATCCAATTAAACATCTATATGTGCTAAAATGATATAGAATGTAAAAGTGGATAACAGTTAGTGCTCAAATTCCCACTGGAGTACACTCATATAAAATCAAGTACTTTATGAGTACAGTGGGAAAATGTTTAAATAACTAGTGCTATATTCTTAGGAGTTGGATGAGTTTGACAGAAGCTATTGGAGGGAGGGTACGTCCCGTAGGCATCTGTAAAATGATTAGCTTATGATTATCTATTGAGGGTAGTGAACATTCCAAATAGATTGCAAAGTGTGATAGTCAAGCTCTCTAATATACTTCTTTATAGTAGGAGCTTGGTTATACTTAAATTAATATTAATCATTATGTAGTTTTAACATTTAGTTGAGTCTCTATTGATATCTATACTATATCTGTATGTATATCTTTCTCTGCATCTATATATTCTAAGTGTTGTTTACTTCTTCCCTTTCCTTCTGGATTACATATAGCCCCTAATAAATATAAACAAAATACTAGTGTTGGCAACTGTATTTACAGACAAAGCCTAGTAACCCCAATATCTTTAATAAAAGCAAAGTCTTTGTAATGTCTGAATAAGAAAAGGTGAAATGTATACAGTTGAAAATTTTTAAAAACACTTTGTAGTTGATAATAATAATTTTTGTACTACACTGTTCTAAAGTTTAAAATATAAAATGTAGAAAATATTTCTTGCTCACAAATCAAACTGAAGTGTATGTTCTTGACCGAGAGGCAGATTTTAACTCCCCAGTGATTTGGAGGCCCAGGTCCTTTGTATTTTGTGGCTCCACAACCCTCTCAGGCTAGTGTGCCTCCAGCCAGCAGAAGCATAAGAGAGGCTGGAAAGTTAGTCTAACAATGTGTCCAAGATGAAGAGGGATAGTATCTTTGGTGATCAGATAGCACGGTTTTATTCTGAAATTAACCCATTTCAATAAACACCAATGACCTATTCATCTTCAATATTTTACATCCCTTGTTTTCCTGAACGAATTCATGGCTTCTCTTGATTTGAAATTTGCCTGTTTTTCTTTTTTTATTATTTTGTATTTACCTGTTTCCTGAAAATACACTTTGCTTCTTTTCCAGCCCTATTTTCCATAGCTCTGTACTATACACCTTATCCTCCTCTCAACCACTGTTTCACCCCTGCAGAACATTTATTATTATTATAAGCATTTACCAACAGCTTTTACAATATTAAATATTCATTTGTGGACTTTGTCCACCATGTTTATTACATTTTAACCAGGGCACATATAGGCACTTGATTATTTATTTAAAGGATACCTGGCTACATTATATTTTTATTCCTTCTTTCAACAAATTTTTTCGGGTAATTGCTTTGTAGCAGGTATTACCTTAAACCTTAAAGATAAAAAAGGTAAAAAATAACAGCTAAGTCTAATGGGAGGAACAGATGAGTACACATGCAGTTTGGGATGCAATGTGATAATAAATGGATTCTTAGAGGAGGAACAGAATGTTTTTGAAATTCATAGGAGGAGCTCCTTACCAATTAAAAGGAAGCCAATATGGAGTCTCTGTTGGAAGCTCAATCTAAAGAGAACTGAAGGATAAGGAGGAAGGAGGGTGTTGGAAACGGGCCACTCCAGGCAGAGGAAACAGCATTTACAGAGATATGGAGATGAGATAAAAACTAGTTTACTCAGGACATTGAAAGAAATCCAGTATAGCTGGGACATAGATAGTGAGTGAGAGAGATGGAGAGATGAGTCTATGAGATAACTAGGAAGTGCCTCATAAAACATGCAAGCAAGTCTGAACTTTATTTGAGGGCAAAAGGGAAACATTAGAAGGTGTAGAGAGTGTCTTGATGCTGTGTAACCCAGTGCTCAGTGTGTAGGGGGGAGTGGTAATCCTGCCAGAGTGACGGGTCCACTGCAACGTCTGTAGCAGTCAAGGACTCTCATGGGGTGTTCAGTGCTCTTCTCAATAGTTCAACAGATGTAGTGAAAAACTTCCAGTGTTCCCTATGCAGATTTTTTCCAGATCATGGGAACACAATGACTTTAGATGAAATTAAAGGCCATTAAATATACAAAAAACAGAAAGAAAGATTGTTCAGATTGAGTTTAGCCTACCTCTCCCAATCTCCTGCATTAGAGGTCACAGAATCATATCTGATGCCTGGATAATTTAAAGGGATGAGTAGATTATTTCATTAATCACTAATAATGTTTGTATACTTGTCCTTAGATAAGAGAGATAATTTATCATACTCCAGTGGAAGAAACCAATTGTAACTGAAACTAAGAACTTCCTCCCCTCAATTCATGACACAATTTTTGTTAAAGGATAGTAAATAATCTAGGCCATAGAAAATCTACTCACCTCCAGCCTCCATTCTCAATTAAAAATCATATTCTAGTCAAGATATGTTTCTGTTTGTAACCTTTTTCCCCAGAAAATGTGCTCATTTTCTTGTTACAGGTGTGAGCTGCAAAAATAAATTTTCTAACACATGCTTCTCTGAGTGCCTTTTCTGCCCTTCATTCTGCCTGGATCTTATTTATTCATTCAAATAACATTGATTGAAGTTGTACTAGATGTCAGGCAAAGAATGAAGCAGTGAGGAGTGCCAAATTAATGACATGATTCTAACCAGAAAAAAGGTTTAAAAAACATCGTATACTGTTTTCCCTTTCCAAAGATTTATAAGGCACGTTATTTTATTAATACCTCTGAGAAAATTTACAGGAAAGAAATGTGTTTTACTTTGTCTAATGCAGCATCCCTCGTGCTTTACTAAATCACAGAATCGTTTCTCATGTGACACCTGTTTAACACCTGTGGAATGCTGGTATTTGGAAGCACAGTTTGGGGAAAAAACAGCCTGGTGGGCTAGTATACCAATCTTCATCTCTCCTAAAAGAATTGATCAGTATCTTGAGAATGGAGATCAGAGACCTCTATACACTGTTCTTTCCCATTTGAAAGGGAAAGAATCCAAACGGGCTTAACTTTTATTTAGTTCTGCCTCCTCTTTTGTGAGATAGAACAACCTCTGGGAAATGGCCACTCTAAGAAATTAGTACCATTAAATCTTTTTTTCTTATTTATTTTCTCTTAATTTTTTGTTTCATGATCACTGCCCAGATGCATGCCCTACAAGGCTAAGAGGGTACAAAAATAATTACTGGCATTTATTGAGTGCTTAACTTGTGCAAGGTCTTGTGATGAGAGCTGTGCATGTATTATCTCCTTCAATTCTCACAATAAACTCATAAAGTAGGTACCTGAATCCCTATTTTTGGAGTCAGGTACCAGACTCAGTGGCATTGAGGAGAGAAAGACTTAATCTGAGTTAGACGGCCAAGTCACACACCTTAACCCTTAAATTCTATTTTCTGATAGCAGGTTGTGGTATGGACAGTAGATCTACCATCATGATTTGCAAGTGTTTCTAGTCCATAAAGTACTCCCACATGCTCTATTTTCACAGAAACTCACTGAGGGAAGCCAGTGCAGATATAGTATCTTTTTTCCAGATGAGTAAATTGAACTGAGAAAACAGAGCACACCACAATTAAAAATGGTGCCCCTAGTCTCCAAAAAGTAACATGAACAAAATGCCTGACAAGCATCATAGATTCCCAAACCTGGAAGGGAACACAGAAATCATCTATTCCAATGCTCTTCTTTCATAGAGAAGCTCTTTATACAAAGAGCAACTAAGGTTCTGTACTTCACTTCCACAGAATCTATTTCTTTTAACTGTATATAGTTTTATCTCGTTAGCAGGCCCATTACATATAAAATTATAAAGCAAACATTCAAAATCTCAAGGTTGTTACTTTGGGAATTGTGTACATAGAAATGAGAAAATGTTAATGTGGCAGAATGCAGTGAGATTGATAATTATTGACCTCTATTAGCTGTTATTACAATCACTCACATTTTATTTTCCTATATATTTTACATTTAGCTTTAGCATTTGATAACAAATGAACACATTTTTGGATTATTAAATCAACCTTATGGGCACTTCTTATGTGAAGAACTGTGAAAAGAATATGTTTGAAACTTTCATCAGTGCCCACAAATTTAAAAAATAAATAAATGAGACTTTGGACTACAAGTTAATAGAACCAACAGGAAAAATTCTTGGAATTGTCAATGGATTTAGAGAATCAAAATGTTTCTAGATTGAAGACCAGTGGCCTCGTGAGTATCATTGGCTGAAATTTAAAATTTGACTAGAACTCTGTGTGAACGGTTAAAGAAAAAAAAACAAAAACAAAAACTTGAGGCTGTTCAGACAGATACAATGGGATCTGAAAACTCAATTTTTTGTTTAATTGTTTGGAAAAGTCAACTGTTTTTTTTTTTTAGTTTGCTTGCTTTCTCCGTTGCTGCTTTAGGGGTTGTCTGTTTATAGTGGCGTGGAGGGTATTTTTCCCCAGAATGAAATGTGAGCATCTCCTTTCTTTTCCTGGGAAGAAATATCAGACTGAGTTATTTGTAAAGTCAGAGCCCCCTTTTCCTTGTGGAAAGGAGAACACTAATTTATATTACAATTGGCTCTGTGTGGTTTTGTTTGGTGTTGTTGTTATGAGTGAACAGGCTCTTCCTGATATGCCTCTTACGTGTATTGTGATAGGAATAATAAGAAAAATAATAATAGTAGCTCAGTGGAGAGGAGTAGTGGGGATGTGAGACCTACATTGGGTGAGATTGGGAAAGCAAAAGAAGAGTAGGGGTTTGAGCTGGGAGAATTTTTTAAGTGTGCGAATGCCTGGCAGTCACTGTGATTGAGCCGATCGAAGAACCACTGCAAAGAAAACAGGATTATGTTTGAACGTGCAGAGTACCTGCCAGATCTCTGCTTGGTTTTCTTGAAAATGACACTTACTGCTCATGCCATCACCACTCAGTCTTCCTGTGAGTGGGAACTTCATTCCTGATCCAGCCAGCAGCATGCCAGCTAATTGCCTGGTTACCCACCTAACTACCCTGCAAAATTCTTTCCACAGTGTCTTCCAACCCAGAATAACTGTGAGACCAGACAGAAACTTCTGGACACCCAGCAATGTGCTGGGGTGAGTTCCAGTTGTTGGGGTGAAGATAAGTGCTCCAGAGCACTCTCTGATGGGACAGTACGGAAGGGACCCCTCTGTTTCATAGCCAAGTATGTTGAGTCTCCTTTTGAAAACAACATGAACTTATTTCGTTTCTCATCCTTGAAAAAAAGAAAGTGTGTTTGGTTGAAAATGAAATAACACAGCTGTCAAAATTACAGGTTCTTCCTCCCTTTGATGTATAGAATTATGGAAGACCCCGGAGGATTATGGGGAGACTTGAGCTGAGAGGGCAGAATAAATCATAGTTTTGCTTGAAGAAGTTTCCTTGCATGACTGAGAGTATCATGCCCTGAAGGATTTGTAGAAAGCCATGGCACCCTCCTAGTGGAGAAAATGCCTAAGACCCAGCTGACAAAGGCAAAGGTCTAAAATCTACCCAGACAGGATTTAAGATAAGGATAGCTGTAGCCTTTAAAAACTGACTTAGTGGCTGATGGCTGATTCTGAAAACAAAGGAAAGAAATTCTTTAGAAACATCCCTAATATTCCTTGAAATCAATTTGAATGGAAATTCCATCTATTGTGATTTTTAATTCATTAAATTTTGAAAATTCTGATATTTCCTCTTACTAATTATTTATCTCACCTCCCTTGGATTTATTTTATCTTCATTTTTGAAATAAATTTCTATTTTTGTATAATTGTTTAATATATTTTTTCTAAGACAAGCCTCTAGTTAATTGACAGCTGATTTCCTTCTTTTTTGGAATTTGGAGATTTCACGGTATGGATCTGAAACGTGCAATTTACCCAGAAGAATGTGTTATGAAAGTTTCTTTATGAATCCAAAGTAATCAGCAGTGCTATTGATAATATATGTTATTTTGGAATATTGTTTATGTGTGAAGAAATAAGATTTTATTGAGGTAGTTAATATATTTCAGTGTTATAATATTGAGAACATAAATATAGACCATATTCACAAATTGAGAGAGAGAATTTGCTTTATAAACTGCTGAGCACATCTTTTATACACATCTTCCTTTTGACATGATCAAAGGGAAATTGCTATCATATGCTGGATACTGCTTTTTTTTTTTCTCCTCTCCTTCTGTAGGCGCAAACTGTAATCTCGAACTGCACATGAGACTATGTGCACACAACTTCAAATGGTATATTGATCAAGTAGTTAAATTAAATCTGATGTTTGACATTATGTACAAGAATCGTTTCTTGACTGACAGAATATTCCATTTTCAATTCATTACTGAGAGAAAATGAAAAAGGACTTTTACACATCGAAAACTCACTGTATTTGCAGAGCATTTGCAAAAAGATAGAAGTTAGAATGGAAGTTAGGTTTTCCCTTGTAAATTGTTTAATGATAACACTAATGATGATATCTTCCATTTATTGAGCATCTGTATTTGTCTTATCTTATGTAATTAACTTGTATTTAAAGAAACTGGCCTAATAAGTAAAGAAACTGGCCTAATAAGTAAACAAAATGGGAATAAAGGACTGTATAGACAATAATATTTTTTGTTAAAAAAAAAAACTTCCTACAAAAGAATTAAATAAGTATTAGGCCAAATTTGCAAATTTCCAAGTCTTCCATTCAAACCACAGCAGAAGAAGAAAGAGGAAAGAGAGTAAAGTACAAGCAGATATTAGATTGGTAATTAGCTTTGATCCTTTTGTGAGTATACATACTAGGAGGCAAGACTGCTTTCAAATGGTTTCAAAGGGACAGACATATGGTACAAACTTTCCTTAGGAGCAGGGACTTCCTGGAGCTGGAGTGAGTGTTAAACAAGTGTCACAGAGTGGAGAAATGGAGCAGTCAGTTGCCTGGCCTATGTTGGGCTGTGTCTTCAAAAGCATAAATACAGGGAAGCCCTGGTGGTGGTGCCGCTGGGAGTTGTGAAAGGGATCAGATAAACCAGAGCGGCCAAGGCAGGAGAAATAGGAGAGCATCTTCAGGTGGCAGTATTGGCAGAAGGCCTGCCTTGGAGGACGGATCAGGTACATGGAAATAATACAGGTAGACAGCAATGTAACATGAAACTGAAGATGTGCAGAAAGGAGATGGCACTTCCTGAAAGACAGATGGCTTCCTCTCCTTTGGTCTAGAGTTTTCACAGTTCTTCTGATGTGAACAGAGGCAGAGAAATTCTGTCTTAATATATTTTTGTGTGTCCCTGTTGTAACCCAGACCGGTCACATAAGAATACCTTTTATATTAGAATTAGTACATTATTCATTTATTGGATATTGTTAATGGGCTCCTATTTTTGCATTCCATTTTTTCAACAGATATTTATTGAGAAATGATTATATGCTAAATGCTGATTTAGATTTTGGACATAGAGATAAAGGAAAGAGAGAGGGCTTTCCTGCTACTTGAAGCTTACCTTTTAGTGAGGAGTTGATAGAAAATATGCAAATGAAGGTGCCAAGTGTTGTGCAAAGATTTATAATTGGCTTTTGTAGCAGAGAGGAACCAGTTAACGTCTGAAGACTGTGATTTAAATGATGATAGTAAGTTACCAAGTGACTCTGAGGAAATACAATTTCAGTCAGAAAATGCAAAGCCCACTGTAAAGACTTGAAGGTAAGAGTGAGCTTGATTTATTTGAAAATCTAAAATAAAGCCAATGTGTTAGAGCATAATGAACAGAGCAAAAAGTGGCAGGGAATGAACTCTGAGACATACACTTCATGAGACGAAGTAAGAATTTGGAGTTTTTTTTTGCTTTTTTTTTTTTAAATGAAGTTGTTATGAACTGAACATTTGTGTCCTCTCAAAGTTCATACATTGAAATCTAACCCCTAATATGATGATATTTGGAGATGGGGACCTAGGGAGGTAATTAAGTTGTGAGGGTGGAGCCCTCATGAATGGGATTAGTGCCCTTATAAGGAGAGGACAGAGAGCTACCTTGCTCTTTTCTACTGTGTGAGGACTCAGCAAGAAGATAGCCTTCTGCAACCAAGAAGCAAACTCTTACCAGACACAGAATTGGCCGACTCTTTTATCTTAGACATCCCAACCTCCAGATAAGCCACCGGGTTTATGGTATTTTCTTATAGCAGCCTGAGCTAACTAAGATTACAGTGGTATAACACTAGAGTATTTTTTGATAGGAGACCAACTGGTTTGCTCTTTTAAAAGAACACTCTGGAAAATGAATGCAGAATAAATTATAGGAAATAGAGACAAGAGTAGAAGCAAAGAAATCAGTTAAGAGACCACTGTAGTCCTTAGGGGTGTGGAAGTGTGTGATGGAGATAAATGAATGAATATGGGATGTGATTTGGAGACAGGAATGAGAGGACTTGTTGGGATGGGTTGGATGTAGAGGGTGAGGGAAGAGAAAAAAGATTTTTACCTTGTGCAGTTTGGTTAGTTGATGTGGCGGTTTAGAGGAAAGCAGAAGTGTGACATCCAGAGAATACAGTTGGAGTGACTCTATCAAAAGTTATGTTTCAGCGATTTTAAAGTTGAGGCACTGTTTGGAAATACAAGCAGAAAAGTACAATAGGCAGTTGGATATTCAAATCTGGTCTTTCAGGGAAAGCTTAAGTTTAGACATATAAAAGATAAAACATCATCAGAGTAAATGCAGCCTTTAAAATCCTCACTGCAATGACATCTCCAAGCATGTAGCATATACCTTGCACCTAGTAGGAACTCAATAAGCATTTCTTAAGTGTATTTTCATAGGAAGGTATAATGCTAAATGTAGAGGAGAGAAAAGAATAAGAAATAGTTTGAGTAATTTGAGAGATGGCCTGTTAGTTTCCTATGGCCACTGTAACAAAATACCATAAACTAAATGGCTTTCAAGAACAGAAATGTATTCTTTCATAGTTTCAGAGGCCACAAGTCTGAAGTCAGTATCACTGGGCTGAAACCAGTGTGGGAGGGGACATGCTCTATCTGGAGAATCTAGGGGAGAATCCTTTCCTTGACTCTTCCAGTTTCTGATAGCTGCTGTCATTCCTTGGCTTGTGGATGCATCATTCCAATCTTTAAGATCAGTATCTTCAAGTATCTGCTCTGCATACACATCACCTCCTCCTTTATATCTATTTAAAATCTCTTTCTGTCTCCCTTTTATAAGGATCGATATGAATGCAGTTAGAGCTTACCTGGATGATCTCGGATAATTTCTTCACCTCAAAATCCTTAATTTAATTACTTCTGCAAATACCTCACCCCCCCTTTTTTTTGGCCTTATAAGGTAACAGTCACAGGTTACAGGGATTAGGAGGTGGATGTTTTGGGGGGGCATTTTTCAGTCTACTACAGATGGTAATGAATTTGATAAATTTATAAAGGTTACATTATAAGGGTATGTAACTACAGCAAAAATAGATACTGTGTAAAGTATCATAGGAGCATGAAAATAAAACAAATTAATTCTGGGAATGTCCAAGGAGGAATACTTCAGTGCCCTGGGTCTTGCAGGACAAATAGAAATTTGTAAAGTTGAGGGTAAAGAGAGGAAACCCCAGGCATAGAGAACTGTATGAATATAGGTGTGGAGCTGTGAGTGCATGGTGTAAGCAAAGGAAAAATCAATGAACATGCTTCAATACCAACTCCTAAGCAAGAAGTGTTTATTGAGTCCATACTGTTATTCAGCCTTTGGAGAATACAAACTAATTTAAGATATGATATTTGTAAAAGTCTGTAGCCTTAGATCATCCTTGGGGAAATAAAATGTGCATACACAGAACAAATAGAGAACAATATAAATCAATATGCAATTATATGCTAACCTTTGTAATATTTACCAGGTCTTCAGGGATAGAAAGAATCACCAGGAAATAAGTTTATTTGTGGGGATGGGGTATGAATCATGAAAGAGGGGTAGAATTTGATTATGTAGAGAAGGTAGAATGTGCAAGGTGGGTTAAGCAGAATAAAGAACATGAGTTAAAGCAGAATTGGGAGCTGCATGTGTTGTGGTCCGTGTGCGGGTTGGAAGAAGAATTTCCAGACACAAAGTATTTTAGAAGAGAGTGAGTTTATTGAGAACAAAGAGCAGAGTTAGTGAGGGGCCCTGCAAATACAGTGGGTCGACTTCCTGATAGACCAGGGAGAGCCGACCCCCTTTGTGGGCTAGTAGCCAACTTTTATAGTCTCAAGACAAAGAAAATTCCTGCTGGCAGGATGGCATTAGGTAATTGGTCAGGACGCTACATGGTGAATATTTTACCTAATATGGAGCCACGGGCTGTCCAGTTTAGGTCAGGAGAGACCATGGCAACAGTTACTATAGGGGCTTGGTTAATTCCGGAGATTTTTATCCTGTGCCCTCGATATAGGGCTCCACAGCATGAATGTGAGAATATGAGACCAGCAGCATGATTGGAGTCCCTTGAAGCGTCACAAGAAATGAGAGTGGATAAACTAAGATGTTGTCCTATTGAAGAGTTTAAGGGCACAGAGAAGATGACTCCTTGAAGCCCTGCTCAAGTAGTAGGGACCATATTGACACTTGCATTTTTGCCATACAGTTTGGACTGTGTAATTATTGTCACGTATAAACAAACAATGATTGAAACAGTGAACAAGTTTTGGCATGCCATCAAATTGTGAACTCTCTGGGAGAAGAATATGTGTTTTATACTTTCTAGTTTTTCCCCAATTCAGGGACAGGAGGTATTGTATTGATAGAAAGCCATGACTGGAAAAGAGAAGACAGACATTGATACAGAGATGGAGAAGGAGATAGAGAGAAATTGTGTTGTTGACTAGTCTCTAGCATTACACAAACGAACACAGTGTGTGAAACCTGGAAGGGGAGTCATTTAAATGATTGCTCTGGATCTCTGCCCAGTCATCTTGATAAGCTTCATGTAAACTAGCAATGAGCTGAGAGAGACAGACTGAGGAGGAGTTAGCATAGTGAGGGCTGATTTACACTCAAAACACACACACACAAAGACAGACACACACAGACACACACACACACACAATCCCTTGGTCTCTCTCATCTGGAGCATAAGTGTAATGTTTTCAGCCTGTCTACCTTAGTTGAGTGGGTAAGATAATATTTACAGATTGCTCTGGGAACCATGGAAGTTGAACCACTAATAAAAAGTATTTTCCTAACATGACATTGGATTTGAAAGGTTTGGAAAGTGCCTACGTAGTACACTTGCGGGATTGTTGTAAGCAAGTGATACAATTTCAGTGCTTGTAGGGCTGTCTTTCTGTCTCCTTGCATACAGTCTTCTTGTTGATTTTACAAATATTTCAGCATTAATTACAAAACAAACAATGTGCAGGGATCTGGTGTTTAATTTTGTACTGCTTTCAATTATGGACAGAAGCAGTTTATGACCCCTGTGATTTCATTCATTCATCTGTTAAATGGACACAATTTTTCCTGCCTGATGTTCTGAACACATTTTCCCCAAGAGCATACTATGCTTCAGAACCTGTATTATCATCTGGGAATAAGCAACTCAAAAGTCTGCTTTTGAGGCCACAAGAGAATGTGAAAACATGCAAAAACTAGAAATATTTGTGTATCATATGTCATGTAACAAAAATAAAGTGTAATAAAATAGTTAATGCGGACATTATTGGGAATTTCTAATTACTTAGTTCTTCTCAGGGAGTCAAGAAAGGCCTCATCAAGGAGATATGAGTAACTACTGATGAAAAAAAGAGGAAATGGAATAAGTAGATTTCAGATTGAAGAATAAGGCTCAGATTCACAGAGTAATAAGACATATTTGGAAATCTCTGTCTTCCATATAGTAGGTAGGCAGGATCCAAGGTGAAAGGGCCACAGTAGATGAAGCAACTTGTAGGGAATTGAACCTTGCGTACATTGCTTAATAGAAACTGTTGAAGCACTTTAAACAGTGGAGAGTGATGTGGTCAGATTTACATTTAAAGGTAAGTTGCTGAACAAAATGAACAAGCCCCAACAAAATAAGATGCTCTAAAAATATCAGTTAGTGACAATGTTAAAATATTTCTGGAAGGCATACACTGTGGTATGGTCATTAGAATCCATAAGTCTCTACCATTATTGTAATACTGATGCTTCAGCATTCAAGTGTCAAAAGTTGACGGATTTGAGATTCTTCCTTCTTTTCTATTTTCCTATTTTGGAGGTTTTGTCCCACAGGGTCTCTCCATTCATTGTGATCTTGTGTGGCTGTGCTATTACTCTTGATATGGGAACTCAGGAGCCAGCAGTCTTGGGTGGGCAGGTCAGGAGTCAGTGGAGCACGAGAATAGTACTTAAAGGAGGATAAACCAAGGGAAAGTAATAACTATAATATAACATGTCCAACAAGGGGGCTTGACCTTTCGGAATCCTGTGAGCTGCAGCAGACGCTCCACTTGCTGCCTTGAATAGTGAAGAGATAAGTCTCC
Organism: Monodon monoceros; assembly: GCF_005190385.1. Taxonomy (NCBI): domain Eukaryota; kingdom Metazoa; phylum Chordata; class Mammalia; order Artiodactyla; family Monodontidae; genus Monodon; species Monodon monoceros. The sequence continues at coordinate 155,752,818 of NW_021703778.1, read as the reverse complement.
CCTACCAGCCTAAATACCCTTTCTGAGAGATCCCCATTGAGGAAGAAAATGAGCGATTTATGTCTGCTGAGTTAATGCAGGGCACACGGTTGTTTGGAAGTCCAGGACTGGATGTCAAGGAGGAGACAGAGAATGTATAATCCTCAGGGGATCTAACATGTATTCAGAAGTGCAAAACTGGTTAGCACATAAGATGTTAAGACCGAAATACTCTGGGAAAGAAGGAATGACATGGGGGGGTCTCTCTGAACAGAGCTAAGGACAAACTTTAAGAATAATCAGACAGCTCCTGTGACACCCCTTCCTAAGTAAACTTCCTTATGCTCAGAAGGCCTCCTCCAATGCCTTTAGAGCCCTCATCTCAAACTGCAGTTAGCCTTTTCATTTATCCGGTTCAAATCTGTTTCTCCTACTAAGCGAGTAAAAACCAGTGGTAGTTTCTGGTTTCTATTATAGCCACTGAGCCTAACACAGCATCAGGGAGACAGTCGGTACTAAGTAAATTAATAATATTATCATTTATGCAGGACCTGTTGTATGGTATTGAAGTAATTGTCAAATTTTAACATGCATACAATCACCTGGGAACTTTGCTTTAAGGTGCGTTTTAATTTGGCGGTTTTGGGGTGTCGTTGATGCTGGGCACACTTTGAGAAACAAGGAGTTAAACATTTATGTCAGAATACCTGAGGTCCAGAAAGTTTAGTAACTTGTCCAGTTTACCCAGAAGGTTAAGGTACACCCTGCATTCTAACCCAGACCAGGCTGACTCCTTAGTTCTCAAGCATATGCTCTCTGCTTTCCTAAACTCTGGCCATTCCTAAATGCGACCACACCAGCTACCCTGTCTCCCTTCCAAAATTGTGCCTCTCTTTCTGGCTCCTGAAAATACTGCAGTGAAACATGTGGTTGTCTTGCCCCTTGATTCATAAGTACTGCAGTGTATCCAGGGTATCGCACACAGGTGGTTGCTACCTTCTTAGAGTTACAACGCAGCAGGAAGACTTTCATTTCTCTAGACCTAAACTAAATAAACTAAATAGCTCTACCAGTCGTAAATTATAGTTGTTTTTTTCTGAACACAAAATGGGTCCTCACACACTGATGAACTGTAGAGCCTCTGTCTTTGCCCATCTCAGCTTAAGTGACTTTAGCAACAGCACCGGAAGTGGGATTGAAGAGAAATTGTCAGACCTGAGACAAGTGTCCAAAAATGAGGGTGAAAAAATGCCCAGGGCTAATTACCTTCAAATATCTATCTTTTATTACTGGATGCCAATTATGCTCTGATCTCTGAAAGATGATTAAGAAAAAAAAACAACACTGGAAGAAAATATAACAATTGAATCTCATCAGAAGTCTCTTTACTCTTCCTGAAGCAGTTTGTGTAACTGTAGGTTGATGTGTGTGTATGTGTGCCTCATCTTAGAACATGACTGTGATAATGAACCATATCGCTTTTGGCTTCTACTGGGTGCGTTTTATAAGAAAGAATAGGCAGGGTTTCATTTCTCCCAGCTGTAAAGATGCAAAAATTTTAAATTAAAAAATAACCTTTCAGCTGATTTCTTGCATAATTGCTATCTTGTTTTGCTAATACTGTGGTTGAATTATAACTTGCTGAGACCTTGGGGATTTGCATGCTGGTTTATCCTCTGAATTTGCATTGACACATGGTTTTCAGTGAAGTGCGTAACTAAATCCTGTGGCCGAGAGCCTGGCTGGCAGTATTTGCATTGAAAATCAGTAGGAGATTAGGGGAAGAATGACTCCTGTGCAGCCTCCCTAAATAGATTCAATGATGAAAATTTTGGGTCTCTCAAAATGCTGTTCACTTCCATTAAGCGGCTGGGGCTCCTGAGACCTTAACTGTACTTCATCCAAAAACCAAAACAAGAGGATACGTGGGGAAAATGTACAGACAGCTACCATATGACACATATTTGTGATATGATCATTTGCCAGAATCTTTAAAATGGATTTTTGGGGAGAAAATTTGGGGATATTCTTGCTGAATGAACTTGAATTTTCTGATACCAAGAAAACCACCCAGAACATCATTTTGTTTTCTGGACCAGGGGTCAATGTATGAGGCCAGTGAAGAACTTAGCATCTTCAGTGATGTTATCAAACTGGCTTATGAAATATTTTAAAGGCAGTCAGTGAGACATTCTATAAATTAGAAGTAAGTGAACTTCTTTATAGGCTGGACTGTTTTCTTTCTATGCATTGCTTATATATTGAGATTTGTACCTACTGTGCTTCGGCTCCTAGAGATTATGCCTGGTGATGAAGAAGGGCACAGAACTTTGACTTCAAGTTGTTTTTTAAACTCTGATAGTGATAGGAATTTCTTTTACTTGGCACCATGGTCTCTTCCCTTTTTAAATCTGAAAAGCATGTGAGAGTGCACTCAGCCACTGAAGGAAACTAAGTCCCTGAGATGTTGAGGGACATTCCCAAAGCAACACATTAGTCACTAGTGTGCTTATGCAAATCAACCTTCTGCCAGAAAGAGGGGAGGTGAACATGGAAAAGAGATGATCATTTTACAAAAAAGAAATTATGTAAAAATGATGCCATGACATTCTTACATTTTGTCTCCTCCTGTTGAGTGTCTATGTTGTTGTGAGAACTGGGCTAGGAGCCCAGGGTTCCAGAAAATCACCCTCTTATTGTGATTGGTCTTAAGTTCAGATTCCTTTTGAGAAGAAACAGAAAGAAAAGGGTGTTTTTTGCTCTCATTTGGAGAAGGAGGCTTACACTGGTTTGTGGACCAGGTATGAAAGCACTTCCTTGTTATCCAAACATGATGCCTAGTTTTGATGTTCCAGGTAATGAAGCAGCAATAAGTGCTAGGCCTGCAGGGTAAAGCCTACTGTGGCTATTCAAGGAAATTCCTGTCAGGAAGAGGAAAAGCCATGACCATTAACATTTATATTAATTTGTAATAGAAACAGTTTAGAGAGCTAAGAATGTCCCAACAAATTTAGACAAATAATGTTTGCATAAGTAAGAAAAGGAGAGCTTTTGCAAGACATTATATCACTATAACACAAAGCATGTTCTGTTATGGAGTTACGATAAAAAAATTATGAAGGATACAATACAATAACCATATAAAATTACCATTACATCTCAGTAAGTCACAGAAATGGAAAAGAAGAATGCTTCAGTGACTTAAGAAGGCTGAGTGTGAGATTCGGAAAACTCTTCTACACCAAGGTCAATGGCTATAAATACAAATAAATTGCCTATTCACGTTTCCTCCTCCAATTTCCTGGTTCCTATTTGGTTTTCTGGGCAAGCAGAAGAAGTTAAAGAAACAAAAAAAAATGCTATTTTTCAAACAGATGGAAGAACATTTTCCTTTCTTTATGATTAACGTACCTCATCATTTCATATTTTTGTTCTCTTATTAGTAGCAGTGAACTCACATTCAAAGATCAAATCGCTAGTATAAACTTGTGGTTCTCAGAGCATAGCCCTCAGACAAGCAGCTTCAGCATCACCTGGGGACTTATAGAAAAGACATGAGATCGGTTCCATTGCAGACTAACTGAGTCAGAAATTCCAGGGGTGGAGCCCAGCAGTCTGCTTTATAAAGTCTTCCAGGTGATTCTGGTGCTTTCTAAAGTTTAAGAACCATTGTTCTAAACCTTAAGGTCCCTGAAGTTTTTATGACTTATTCAACTTGTCTTAGCATGGAAGTTCTCAATTCAGTTATTTGTTTTTAAGCAGTTTTTTTTTTATGCTTTAAAACAGATGAGAGTCGATGTTCTAAAACTGATATTATGAGTCATTTCTTCATAAAGAAGAATAAGCATATCATTTAATAGTTAAAAATTATGTATTTTGCTATGAGTTAAATAATCCCCAGGCTAGTCTCCTTGTTATTCTCCATAAAGATTTGAAAAATGTCTGCCTTGATTTTGAAAGAACTGGACATTTTTCATGAAACACTTTCATTATATGAAGAATATATTCAAGAAAAATAAATTTAATAAAATAAAAATTGTTTTAAGAGCTCTTCCCTAAAATTTCAATTTATTTACAATATATAAGCCCATTATATTTCTCTTTATAAAAAAATATTAGTTGCCTAGCAGCAATGGTACATTGTTGGTAACTTTAAGAAATGTCATAAAGTATCAAAAACTCTTAAGTTTCAGTATGAAAATATTCAAAAAATGAATGCTTTTTACTTTTTTAATGCCACTAGTATTTCTCTGCATGTTTTATTCTTTCGTTAGGAAATACATATGTATGATATACACATATTTATCTATATTTTGCAATACACTCAATTCTGAGCATGAATGAAAATGATTTTAGCTAAATTTTGATATAAACCTGATTCAAACAAAAATAGTTCATATGGAATGAAAGAGTGTCTGAGTTAGTGTGTATAGAATAAATCTCTTTCAAACATCGCCTATGATTTTTGAAGTTTGTAGGTTGGAATAATGATTTTACCCCTTCTGTTTTAGCTTTTGACTGCCTCAGTGAAATCCTATGTGAAAACCAGTCCTGAAGGCATTGTGAGAAAGGAAGCATTCAGTATTATTTCAATACCTCATGCCATCAGGTATTTTCAATAAATTATCTTTTGCTATAAAATTCCCTATGCTGTTTTGCAAACCTAACAGGTTAAAATGGTTTGGATTTGCCTTGGTTCAGTTTCCTCTGTGTTCAATCAACACAACCATTTATTGAGTTCCAAACTGTGTAGTCAGGGACCCATGATGGATACAGATACAGCAATATAGCCATCTAACTGGGACTGCAGAAAAGGAAAGTTTTGTCCTTGGAATAAATAAATACATATTTTGCTATGTGTGCATATGTGTGTATATAATATATTATAATATAAGCATATTATTATATATAAAAATCATGTATATGCACATATATATGTTTTTTTTTAATTAAATTGCTTTTACTTTCCAAGAGCTTCTGAAGGACTTTTCTGTTAACCGCCAAAGCAGATGGGTTTCATTAAACTGCCCAGACCATTCTTTCTCTAATCATCTGCCTGGTCCAATCTGAGGGGAAAAGGGTAGACATATGAGGAATCTATTCTTCTTTAACCCTCTCTGCAAGGCATCTGCTAAGACCTCATTCATCACCGTGAAAGCTGTGAATGGATAGCTACGCAATACCCCAAGGTCTCGTTGGGAGTGGCGGTGTAATGCCTAACCTCTCCTCTGGTAAAGCAAAAGCAACATGTACTTTTGTCAAACTGTCAGCAAACACTTCCCTCTTGATACAGTTTGCTCAACCCAAACTTCTGCAATGTCAACTGGCCGCAAATGTTTCATTTTGAAGAAAACCCCCAACCGGTGCCTTGATGTGGTTCTTACAAATGAGTACGTTTGCCTCTGTGGTGGCTGAAAGTGTGTGGGATTTGTTTGCCTCTGGAGAGATCCAAACTCTGTAGGAAAGAAAATGGCTTTCAAATTTGATTGTCAAATTATACTATTAGGCTGTGTGGGCTACATAGCTATTTAATGAAATCAGCCCAATATATCTCCTTATCAACCATGTTTAAAATGATAGGAGATCATTTAGTCATTCATAACACCATAGAACTACCGCTCCTCTGGCAGGCTTCAGGAGTAATAGATGATTGCAATATAAGCAGCAGACCAGCCCCTCACCCCAGCCCCACTCCTCAGCTGGGACTGAATGCTAATGTAGTGTTAACTATGTGGCCCACACTTACTTTCAGTCATGAATGCCATAACTTTTCAATCAAATGAAATTAAGACCGGAATCATCAGACACTTGTTAATTACAGTGCGAAATATCTCAATCACTTTGTTTTTAGAGGTGGCATGAAAATTATGAAAGACAGATAATGGCACTCGTTATGCAGGATGTGAAGCGGTCCATTAAGCCATGGAAACTTCTTCCATGTAACAGTATTCATCCTAACTTGCCTCAGAATTCCAGTTCCTAGTTGTCCAAAGGCTAAGGCACTTGAGAAATCAGCATGATACCTGGTAAAATCTCAATTTTTCCTTAGATTTCAGGGAGTGTCTAATCACAGAGTAGCTTTCTATCTATTCATTTTATTTATTTTTTAGTGCAACTACCTCTCCATCTCTAAGTTGTTCCATAATTACTAAGTATCACAGAAAGTATTTTCCTTTATAGTGAATTCAGTTCACCTACCTAACGCCAATGTGAGTTTTGATGTCCTCAAGGATGATTTTCCGTTTGTAAATATTTTGATTTAAATATTCAATATCAAATTTATTGATATTATATATCCTAAAACTTAGTTTTTTGTTCTGCTTTGTTTTTAATCTCTATTAGTAAGTATGGCAAGTGATAGCAAACACTTTTAAGGAGCCTTAATACAGCTTTCTTCCATTTACAAAATTATTAAATACACTTCTCAAACATTTTAAACTGTATCTATAGAACAATTATAGTTTCTTTCTTTTTTTTTTTGCGGTACGCGGACCTCTCACTGCTGTGGCCTTTCCCATTGCGGAGCACAGGCTCAGGACGCGCAGGCTCAGCAGCCATGGCTCATGGGCGCAGCCACTCCGCGGCATGTGGGATCCTCCCGGACCGGGGCACAAACCCGCGTCCCCTGCATCGGCAAGCGGACTCTCAACCACTGCGCCACCAGGGAAGCCCTGTAGTTTCTTTCTTTTAAGTATTTGTATTATCCAAGGGAGAACAAACTGTACCAAATACTTAAGTAAATCTTGTAAATTAAATAAATACAATATATATGGTAATCTCTTAAATAATTCTTTAGTGTGTATAAACTTTACTAGACCTCAATATAAAGTTTCAAAACTAGACTAACACATTTTAGAAAGGAATTGCAAGTATTTAGCCTGATTGGCTAAATTCTCAAATTGTCAAATATGTACAGCATATTCTGAAATCAGAATATTGACATCCAAGTTAAATTCTCTTAAATATTTCTCTGCTTAATTTAATCTTCTTCAGGTTAATAAATACAACTCAGTTAGGTATAATAATTCATCCCCAAATCCTTGTCTTTTCCTATTCTGGTGACTGTGATTGAATATGACCAGAAATGTAAGTTGGGATTTGAATGGCACACCGTGAACTTTTTAGTTTGATAGGACTCTACAATTCTTTAAAATAATAAAAAGAAATCTGACTGAATTTTTGACCTTTCTAATAGTTCAAGAGTACTGTCAATATTACTTACCCTGAAGTTGTGAAAAGACTAAGTGTCATGGTTATTTATATCATTGTGAGAGCAAAATTTCACATATGTTGAGCCTGTTTTGAGGACTATCCAGCTTCCCCTTGATTTACCTGTTTTTAGCTATTTTCTTTCTTCAAGAAATCCATAAGGCATAATGTCACATTCAAGCCATTTACAACCTCACACCATTTTTTCGTCATTATTTCTCAGTGCAAATGTCCTGATTTTGTTAAATGGCTGGCTTTTCTTGCTGACCATCCCCACACAATAAAACTACTTCCCTAAGTAGAATCAGTGAAATACTACTTATGCTTTGAAGCCAAAATAAAATCCCACCAGATCTGTGAGATCTTTCTCCATTACTTCACCCAGACATGACCACAGATACCATGGCCTTAGACTCTCTAGCAATGGGTCCTAAGCCATGCTGGTCAGAACGCAGCTCATCCCTCCTCCTGGGTGATGAAGGGGGATGGGCACCAGGGTGGTGGAGCTCTAAATCTTGCTCACCTGCTTCAACTGGAGTGGAAGCCCTTTGCTTATTTATCTATTTTTCCTTATTCATATGAAGCTTACATCTACTTAAGTATACCACAGCTTTTAAAAAGTAATAAATGAATCCAAAATTAAACAAACCAAAACTAACATTTCCTCTCCGTGCTAGATTATAAATGCCAAGAAAGTGATCATTTTTCCAGCATCCCTTTGATTTCCCAGCACTACTTTGTCTATAACTTGGTGAATGAATAAATGCTATTATATGGGCTGACATCATGCTAGGTATAACAAAAAATTAAACTAAATTTTAATGGAAAGAAAAGCAGGCTAAAATTTAAGATAGCTAGTTTAAGCCTGTACCTCGCTCACAGTGCTAGATATAGGTGTGGGATAACCCTCCTGGTTATTAAGTTCCAGTTAAACCGAATAATATTTACTGTAATACCAAAGGCAAACACTCCTGCAGAAAGGCAGGTAATAATTGTGGTTAAGAATTTGGGCTTTGAAGCTAGACTGCTCAAGTTCAAATCCTGGCTACAATTTATACTTTCGTACTCGGACAAGTTACTTAACATTAAGCCTCGGTGTTTCTATATGTAAGATTGAAATATCTTACGGAATCGTTGTTGGATGCATTAATTTATGTATTGTGTACAACAGTACCAACAAGATTATTTAAGGAAATGCTCTGAAAAACATAAAGCACTAGGTAGTGAAGATATAACTCAAAATATCTCAATTTTTATAATTTCTAGCACCAAGAAATTTCTAGCACCAAGTTAAGGAGAACTTAGTGCAGCTTTTTTAGCTACTCAGAACTTCAGAATTCTCAGAAAAGTACCACGATTATCATATGTTCTATGAGGTTTTGCATTAAAACAAGACATGGCAAAAATCATGATGATTATTAATAGCAACAAAAACTACTTTAGCAGCATCTTTTCTGGCCACTAACCCAGAATTAATATATGCCTATTTGCATTGCTGGGCCATCTAATAAAAGTTAATATTACAGCATATGTTCTTTATTCATTGTCCTTTTCTACTTGAGAAAGCTTCCTAAGGACAGGACTTCATTTAGGGTGAAACGCCTGTCCTATTTTGATGTCCGATTCCCAGGCACCATTGAATTCTGGGCAAACCAGCACAGTTGGTCACCTTAGGGCTTCTTCCTCTATTCCTTAAAATGTTTAGCATCATTTTTTGCATGTGAACAGTGCTCAATTAACATCTACTGAATGGAAATAAATTCAGTTGGTTGCTATCAAAATCCATCTATCAGTTCAGGCATATTCTTTGACCGTAGACCCAAGGGAAATGTCTTTGTCTTATGTGATTGAAAAGTTACCAGGTGAATTGATGTAGGCCCAGGAAAGTCAAAGAAGATTAAAAGAGAAAGTAAATCCAATAGTGCAGTAAAAGTAAACTACCCAGAAAATTTTAACATACAGTAATTAAATTTTTTATTCATCTGTTGGAAAGTATGGAAGAGGTTGATATTAACTAGCCAAAGTAGTAATATATTAAGTGTCCCTAACCGGCATTAACTTTTATTTTAATAAGACAGTAATTGTATGTTTAATAAATACTAACAGCTTATTAAAATGTAGTGATGGGTCATTATGGTAAGGGTTTATAAAATATCTTTCTTTTTACGGATTCAAAATGTTTTAATAAATGATACTTGTTGAAACCCATATATAATTAAAAAGGAACATTAAATATCTCTGCTTTAAGGAAAGCATGGGTAATGCCCTCTAATAATTATTAGTGTTAATGCACACTGAAGGAGTCTGCTTGGTTATTCATCTTTTGAAATCCCCATCAACACTCCTTGATCTTGGCAGTCCCTTGAGAGCTAATGCAAGCCTGATACATTCATGCTTTGCACTCCCAGCTTCAGTGATAGTGCATCAAAGGGGTAGAAGTTCATAAGTCATACTTTCTGCTCCAGTCCCTGTTAGAAATATCAACAGAGCATGCTTTCTGAAGAGTTTTAAGCACTTCCAACCCCTGTTGGAAACAGGAAGGGCAAAGGTAAAAACACAAAATATTAAAAAAAAAAAAAGTAAAGGAAACAATATTGAACTTCAAAAAAAAAAAAAAGAAAGAAAGAAAGAAAGAAAAAATGCTTGCTTTGCATTTGGACTAAGTTTAGCATTTTTCTTCTCTTTTTGCTTACTAATTCACCCACCCCATGATCCTTGCGAGGGCAGAAAGTCAAACAGCCTTGTCCTGTGCACCTCTGTACTCTGGGTGACTTTTCTAAGCTCAGAGCTCCCACTGACTTCAAAGAGGGGAAAGGCCATGGAAGAAATCCACAGGGTGCTGGGGGGAAAAGAGCCAAGGACAAAGCTGCAGTTAAGTCAACTGAAGTGTAGCATTGTTCCTTTATCATCATCTGATGGGTTCAATTAAATTCTATCTTCGATATTATATAGCACATATTTTTTCTCTAGGTGAAATGGAAACATCTGTATGTTCTTGTAAAACTAAGCCCCCAGAAAAAACAAACAAACAAATAAACAAACAAAATTCTAAACAGTTTTATGTGTATAAATGTCAAGCCAGGCAAACATCAGGAATATTGTCCCTTCCCTGCTTCATGGGTTCATATTATACAGAAGCTGTCCTGGCAGTAGTCATAATTTGGGGGGTGACTGAGTCTAATGAGAAGCCTATAAGGGGTTCACAACCACTTGATCAACACTTAATACACATGGAAGTCTGATTGGGTGAAAAAGAGGAGGAAGTCACAGAAAGGGAGAGGTAAGATAGAGTTTTGTGAAGCTGTTGCTAGAGACTGCTATTAGGTAATAGTTTTGTCACATGAACGTTTTTTCATGTGTAAATTTCACATAACAATAATCCCATTGGTTCTCCTCTCCCACCTCCAGGTACTTCATTCTTGGCCTGTATTTTGAGATGGACAAGACCAAATGCATGCATTTTGCAAGTGCTTCATTTGAAATAAATTACTCAAAAGGCATATCGTATTTATATACTCTTCTCCGGACGCGCAGGCTCAGCAGCCATGGCTCACGGGCCCAGTTGCTACGCGGCATGTGGGATTTTCCCGGACCGGGGCAGGAACCCGTGTCCCCTGCATCGGCAGGCGGACTCTCAACCACTGCGCCACCAGGGAAGCTGTATATACTCACGTTTTTATGTTCAAATCCTTCTTTGTTAATTGTTACTGTTCTTAACTTACTGTTTTATGTCTTGGGCCTTATATCAACTTTTTTTTCCCCTGTAATTTGACCATTTTAAAGGCCTGCTGTCAAACACCATTTCACAGTCTAATTTCTAATATTTCCATTAAACTTTCTGCATCTCCTGTGGAATTCTTTCCTTGGACATCACATTCATGTTATCCTTCTTCCAAAAACCTAATAATGAGCCTTGCAACTATGTGACTAATTTCTTCCAGAACTTGTCACTACCAAATGCTCACACCAAATGTTATACTGTTAGTACATGAGAAACTCTACATTCAGAAAGTTCACTCTGTTTTATCCCTCAAATAACCAAAAACGGATACCTATTTTCATCACCAGAGTGAAAACCTAGTTGCCATGGTTTGGTCTCTGTTGGTAGTAACAGAGCTCCCTTGAGAAGACTGTATTCTTGATAAAGCATGTCAATAAATAGTAACTGAGGGACTTACCATAGTAGAATAAGTTTAAAATCATGACTTTTTTCCTGTGCCTTCTCCTATATCCTGATGACAAAACCCAGGCTCCCATGAACCACAGTATGTTGTGTATTCTCGCCCAGGAGTCACCAGTGGAAACCACAACAGATCAAATTTGGCCACATCCGTTCACTTACTCTTGTCAATGGCTGACTTCTGCCTACAGCTGCTTAACTGAGTAGTTTCAACAGAGGCCATATCATGGTCCACAAATGCCAAGATATTTACTCTCTTGTTTGAGAAAAAAATTGCCACCTATTGTCCAGCAGAAAACAATGATAGTTCCTAAGACAGAGTTTCTGTCCTGGTTTCTAATGTCCTTCCCTTTCCCAGTAAAATGGGGTAGCCGACCCAGAAGAAATCTCAAGATCCCCTTCAATTTTCACTTTAACTTGGAACAAGAGTTCTTGATCTGGAGTTCATGAATGAGATTCATCTCTGAGTCAGGTGTGTGTCTGTGTGTGTGTATGTGTGTGTGCACGTGTGCACATTTTCTGGAGCAGCATATGTTCAGTGGCTAAGAATATAGTTCAGATTCATATGATTCTGATGTTTGAATGCAAGCTTTCATAGTTTGGCTGTGGGACTTTATGCAGATTACTAAGACTTTTCTAAGTCTTAATTCTCTCATCTGAAAAAAATGGAACTATTAACACCTACCTGAAAAGACTGCATGAGCGTGAAAATAAATATGAAATCGCCTATCATGTTCTTAAAGCACATATCAAGGGCTCACTACCACTCCTAGACCTTAGATGGAACGTCTGTGGAATACTCAATGCCAAAACAAGCTTACTTGCTACTCTTGTCCCTGAATTAAACTTGAGAAAATTTAGGCATCTTAATGATTCCAAATAAAATCTTCTTAACATAGTGAAGAATGAAATGACCATAGCCATGCTTTCATAGATAGGAGAATAATGAGGTGCCATGGAACACGCTTAATGAAACACAGCTTCGAAGATCATGTATTAATGCAAGTCTCCAGCTTATTTTTAAGAGTAGCCACAATTAAAACCTGGATATTCCTGGGACGGAGCTTTTTAAAATTTGTATTTTACTTTCATGCTGATATCACAATTTTGCTCTGAAGAAAAATGCACAAAACAGAATTGGTCATTGGCTTAAAGCTGATTCAAAGAAAAGCAATCAAGTAAAGTTTTTAGAAATCTGATTAACTTTATTGAGGATTATGCAGCACAAATACATATATAATAATTGAAGATTTAAAAAATAAGTTGATGAAATAGTGATTTTTTTAACCCAGTGACTAAAACAGAAATGATAAATTTAGTTTTAGACAACAGATATGCCTGTTTAATATCCTTTCCAATCTGAAGTTGTACCAGCAGTGTTGAGAATGACAGTACCTATGTTAGAACTGTTTGAATTTCAGAAAGCCTTTGGTTAAATTCTGCATAATTGGCTCCTGCTTAAGACAGAGCTTGCAAGAATCCAGGAGGAGACATGGGAGTAGATAAAGAATGAGTGAAAGAAACAAAAAACAGACACTCCTGGTAAGAGGAACCATGTCCACTCTGGGGGGAAGTATTAAGAGAGTTCCACATGCAGCAGGGCTTAGATCTTGGCTGCCTTTTATCTGAGTAACTGGGTCAGACAGTGGGATCAGATTTAAGTGGTTACATTTGCAGATGCTGATTGGAGGACAGTGAACATGAGAAATTTGGAAGGCACGGATGTACTTTATTATCGCACAGAAGACCAACACATGGCATTTAATAGTTATAAACACATTAGGCTCAGAATACATTTACATAAAAATACAGGGAAAAGGGGCAAGAGTTAGAGCCTTAAAATATAGACATGTATGACACAGGATAAAATAAAAATCCATTCACAGAAGCTTGGATTTGAAAGTTTTCCTACTTAATACTTCGGAGTCTAAAATATAAGCCCTCAGCGGGTTAAACTATTTACATTAAAATGATACCACTTTGGGGAGAACTATATGTGCTTGGGGAATTAAGATAGATTTGGGGATCTTTTACAATTTGGATGCAAGTTCAAATTTCAGGTCATTTCACAGTGAGGAAAGAAGACATCACAAACTAGGATAAATTAGCAATGTAGTCCCAACTGTGTGACTATGCCTCTACAAGTCAGTTGGCAAAAATAGAAATAAAAGAGAAAGGATATGCTTGATATGTTGATATGATTTCTCCCATAAGCATGGTAAATTTAAATATGGTGGTATAACGTGGACCTGATAAATTTGAAAAGATGCCCGACTGACTGAATGTATGCTGGCATAGGACTAAAATGTACTTTGTCTCCACTTTATCAATTTAGAAATAAAGTAACAAAAATTGCTCATTCTTCAGAAACAGTTTCACATGCAAGTATCATCACTGTAACTTCAACTTAAAGAAACCAAGTTAGTTATTACCATTACCAGCTTTCAAAATGAATGGCAACATGCAGGCAAGAGGAAATGAATTATTTCCTTAAAATACAGTCACATTATATGAACAATCAGATGATTCACATTGACTTTGAAAAGAAAACACACATATTGTGGTATACAATGCTATTCATGTTCTTGTTTAATTGATTGCAAAAAGTACTCTAGGGTGATGACAAAATCCCTGCTTGTCACTGTGATGAATCATCTAAGAGTAAAGAACAAACTGCAAGAAAGCAAACAAACATTTTAAAATTGAAAACTCGAGACAAGTAATTTAATTTTTAAGCCAGACAGCTGATGCTCATATAAATAAACCAGAACTGATCAGAGAAAAGGAAACTCGAGATTAAAAATTTGGAATTATTTTAACAAACATTAGTACACTTCAGAAAAGATCCTGTGTATTCTGGCTGAGAGTTAGTGATCTTTTCTGCTTAATTCTGAGCAAACAAGATTACAGGAAATAATCACATCCCATAGATTCTCTAGTTGGATAAATAAGGCCAAGCATTCATAACAAATAAGCTGTATCTTTTGTGTGGGCTCTCAGGAGTGTGCTGGAAAGATTTTGAAGCCATTTCTAGACTCCTGAAAAAATTCCTTATACAATTATCACTGTTTCTTGGAAGAAATGCTAGTAGGCTGTTTGAAAGCACAACTTTGCAATTTTGAAATTTTTCTTTTGTTATGATTCATTAGAGAGGATCAGGGCATGCTGCTACTTCTCTGCACAAGTACTGACTTGTATTCATTCAAAAAATTAACTGTCCCAACACCCTGAATAGTCGAATATATTCTCAGCCTACCTTTCACTAGAAAACTAGAAAGTATGTTATCAAATTTTCATGTTAAGATAGTTTTTCCTTTTTTTCTTTTTTCTACTTTCTTTCCAGAAAAAAACAAATATTGACCTGTATCTGATATTCACTATAACGTGTATTTGATACGTGACACAATGTTAAAAAGGTATAATAATAATAGTTAACTTAATGATGATTTACTCTGTCTCAAGTACTATGGGAATGTTTGATATCATTTAACTTATTTATATACAAGTCCTAAGAGATGAGGTTTATTTTCACTGTTTATAGATAAGGAAATGGAATCTTAGTGAAGTTACATAGCTTGCCTAAGGTAATGTCAGACCTAGGAATTAAACCTAACTAGGTTTGCTTTAGAGTCTGCATTAAGAAAGATTATAAAAATTAGGTATTTATGAATTTTTACATATTTATTGATTGCCTATTCTGTTCTCAGCATTATTATGGGTACTGGGAGAAATATCAATGAACAGAAGAATTACTAGAGCATGCAACATATTTTTCAACTTAAAATAATAGTGTCTGCAAGTCTGAGCAGATAGACTACAATGGACAGCCAAAATCACTTACCTAGGAGAATGGGAATGGCTAACAGATGGTTTGTTGTTATACATACTTTTCTGAAATAAGGCCAAAGTATACCAAATGATCAGGCACTAGTTAGAGTTTTTTTCCACTTATCTTTCTACATGATACCTCAAATATTAAAACAAATATATTATACGATGACTTCTATGCTACCACAATTATGTGTTTGACACGCATTATATATACTTCTTGCAACAGCTTCCCAGAGGGGTTGCATGATCTCCAACTTGAAGTGCAAGAAATTTATGCATTCTGATGATGCCCGACTTGACAGAGCCATTTATGGAGGCCTTGAGGGTCAAATCCAACTCCTTCTGGCTCCAAATAATGCCTACATTACACCATGATCAACCTAATGCACAAATATTTGGAGCATACCTCCTATAAGATCAGGGAATCCTCAACTAGACTGCTGTGGGTAAGAGATCTCACAAGCCTAGTGCTTAAGGATGCTTACGGGAGCTTTCCTCTTTCCCTATACCCTGCAGAGCAGATTTTACAATGGACAGTCTAAATAAGGGAGATACCCAGATGTTAAGCATTATTTTGTACGTCTTTCAGATAATGAAAGAGAGGTGATCCCTGAAAAAGAAAGCAGTTTTTATTTCAGCTTTTATAATGTTTACTTAATTTAATAAAATAATAAAATCACTATGCATGTATAAAATCTACAAACGGGCCAGGATATTTTATCCCATAATGCCTTTAAAGTCCTGTTAGTTTGTATTTATTCCTACTTCAGTTGGCCATTTTGAATTCAAAAATCTCCTTCTCACGTGCATAATGCTCTGATGTATTAAAATAGCACTTGGGGGCTTCCCTGGTGGCGCAGTGGTTGAGAGTCCCCCTGCCGATGCAAGGGACACGGGTTTGTGCCCCGGTCCAGGAAGATCCCACATGCCACGGAGCGGCTGGGCCCATGCACCATGGCCGCTGAACCTGCGTGTCCGGAGCCTGTGCTCCGCAACGGGAGAGGCCACAACAGTGAGAGGCCCGCGTACTGAAAAAAAACCAAAAATACAAAAAAACAAAAACAAACAAACAAAAAAATAGCACTTGGTATATTACTGCAAGATCTAAGAGTGCCTGAATATCTACCCAATCCTTGCTTCCTTCTTTAAAATTCCTCTTGTGGTTTCTACAGGGATAAAATGAAGAACATTTGTAAAAACTTTCACAGAGACCATCAGTTTGCAAAAGACTCATATATTTGCTTTCACCAGATATACATTCTTTGTATTATGTTTTGTTTTGTTTTTTCCATAAAGAAGATTGAATCACCCGTACTGACTGAATCTAGAATGGAAATGGTCCTGTCAGTTCTTTTTCCTCCTCTAGCTCTTCTCCATCAGAAGTTCCAATTGCTCTGCTTTGACATCACACCTTTTCAATGTGTCCAATAGAACTCGCACTTGGCTGAAAATATGAGAAAGGAGAGGGGGAAGGAAGATTGTTTTTTTTGTTTGTTGGGTTTTTTCCTGATTTAGCTCAATAAATTTTGGCCTTGTCCTTCTATCTACAGAGGTGATGCAGGTAAGGAAATAATATGCATAGATTATTTCACAGAATCCTAATAGCAACCCTATGAGCAAACTTGAGCAAAATTCACATCCAGTCAGTGACAGAGCAAAATTCAACCCAGGGTCTCTCTGGTTCCAAACCTCCTACCCTGACTCTCCTGCTCCTCAGATGCTATCAGCTAATAGAATTTTATCACTGCATGTCTTGGTCTTCCTCCTCAGCTAAGTGCAGATCCTGGGATGGGAAGGAGGCTTGTACAGGCACTCAGATTAAAAATGATTGTCTATATTTTTTTGATGCCCAAATAATGCATCAGTATTGTTTACAAATGACTGTAGGGAAGGACAGAGATAGAAGAGTGTACAACAAGGAATGTGTTTCCAACAAGCACAGTTGCCCAAGTCCTATGATCTAGCTCATATTAGACATTTATTAATCTGTTGATTTGTTTACCAGAAAATACTAGGATATCAGTTGTTGGAAGTCTTAGTTGGTCAAATGGTTTAAAATAGTGTTTACTGTAGATCTGTGTGTTTGGATCTTAGAATCTCAAAATTGAAATCCATATTAGATTTGTTCTGTTCCAATTCTTTCATGTTAATGTTGGAAGGCTTGTGACTAGAAGATACACATTGCTGATCAATGGTAAAATATTCCCACCTAAAAACAGAAGACAGGCATTTTCACTCTCATTAGAATATCCTTTTCATTTACCAGATGATCCTTCTCTGTACTTGCCACACTGACTTGCACAAGCACACACACACACACACACATACACACACATTACACTTCTCTTCATAATCCCTTCATACATATCATTACAATATTTCCTGCCATGACAAGTTTGAAGATTTAAATAAATGATGTTTTTTAAATGGTTTAGAAAGATCAAGGGAATTTTAAGAGTTCAGTGCAGGAAAGAAACCACAGTAAAGAGCTAAAAGCTCTGTCAGAGAAAAGAAACATATTCCTGTGAGAATTTCAAGAGGGGCTCCCCTCCCACTTAGGGTCCTGCTTTTGACTCAGCTTTGATACAGAGGCGAGCCTGTATCTGTCAGCCTGGAGCTTTACATATTTAAGCTGTGGATGTCTGGTGTCTACTCAAAGGAGCCTAATGACCCATTTTTCTCATATTGGTTATTATTTATCAGTTAGGAATAGAATAGAATAGAATAGAATAGAATAGAATTAGAATAGAATAGAATAGAATAGAATTGAATAGAATAGAACCAGATGACTCAGTTGGTATGAGGACAGTGAGCTTGTGGAAAACAAAGAGGAGCACTTGATGAACACCAGAAATCAGAAAGTGTGTTTGCACCAACTCACTGACAAAATCTCCCACTTGTCTTAGAATGTCACTCCTTGGTTTGGTTTTTTGTGTCTGGTAATCCATGGTGTCTTATGGTAGATGTCCTTCTTGTCTTAATTCAAAGTATTGATAATTGTAATCTTAAAATCATAAAGTCTGAATGAATTCTTACTTATCTGAATTTTATTTGGTCACAATTTTTACTTTCTGGAGGAAGATTCATGTTCCAAGAAAACAAGTACATTTTTCAAATTTTGGTGGGAACATGAGGGAATTACAGGATTTTAGGAAATTGTCATATAATTAATTATAATTTCTAGACTTATATGTCAGTTTCTATATAAGGAAATGAGACCTACTTTTCAGAATGATGATATTTTTATCTTTATGGAAGTCTCAAGTTTTTAAATTTGTTTTTTTTTAAATGCTGGATTAAGGCAGAAATATGTGTATATACATGCATATGCCTGTATATAGATATTTGCATATATACAGTTTTTCAGCAACAAAGTGTGAAAAAAAAGAGATTTGAGGAAGATATTGCTTACCCAATATAGTATACAGACCTTTCTCCATTTACTTTGGGGTTACATCCCCACAAACCCATCATAAGTTGACAATATGTTTTGAAAGTGCATTTAATACACCTAACCTACCAAACAACATAGCTTAGCCCACCTTAAACATTCTCAGAACACTTACACATTAACTTACAGTTGGACAAAATCATTTAACACAAAGGCTATTTTATAATAAAGTGTTGACTATCTCATCTAATTTATTGAATACTGTACTGAAAGTGAAAAATAGAATGGTTGTGTGGGTATAGAATGGTTATAAATGTGTCAGTTGTTTACCATTGTGATCACATGGCTGACCAGGAACTCTAGCTCAATGCCACTGCCCAACATCATTGGACTGCATATTGATAGTGCAGTAGAAGATCAAAATTCAGGATTTGAAGTAAGGTTTCTACTGAATGCATATGGCTTTCACACCCTCATAAAGTTGAAAGATTGTAAGTCAAACCGTCTTAAGTTGGGTCCATCTGTATTAACCAATATTTTATTGCAGAATATTAAAACCATACCCCTGAACTACTTGGTTTAATAGTTGTATTTTGATACTCTCCTTTAAAATCATAGATATGGATTTGGAATTGTGTTCATGAGAAATTTAATTTTAGCATCTATCTACCCAACTACTTACCTACCTATCTACTTAACTCTATTTGCCTCAATTGGTCCACTTCATCTAACTACCATGAAGGGGAATGTCTTCAAATCTTCACCATGCAAATACAGAGCAAACAATGCTTTGTTTTGAATCAAGAATCAGAGGATTCCCTGATGAGATCTGACTATCTTGTTTACATTGAGAGTACCATCTTTACCTCAAAGCTTCCACATCATTTGAATATATGCCTTGCATATTATTTGTAAAATTAAAATTTTAATAAGGCCCTAAAGCAGAAGAGTAAGCATCAGACTGTAATTCTCCCAGCTGAGTTACTTCCCCATATGGCAGTGGTTACACACAGCACTAAAAGTCAGATAGGAAAGGAACTGCTTTCAGAATAAAAAAAAGGAAATCAGGGTGTGTGTAGTGTGTGGGGACAGGGTGGTGGTGAGAGTATATATCTGTTTCTGTTTGAATAAAAAACAATATTGATTACCTCTTATTTACCAAGTGTATTGTTAGGTACTTAAAAAAATATTTCAAAGAAGTCTTACTGTGAAATAACTCTAAGAATCTTTATTTTAAATGTTAGATACTGAATTTCTCCTAGGTTATCCAATTTCCAAAGGAAGAGTAAGAATTTGAATTTGTATCATTGTACGCACTTCTATTTATAGCATTTGTTGTAAAAGGTACATTGGTCGCTTAGAAAACTTAAGAAAAAAGTCACCAAATACAATAGACCACACATAAATTTTAACTATTCAGCAGGAAAAAGGCATAGTAATTTTCCAAATAAATTATATACATACATATGTATATATAATATATAAATATACAAATATATATATGCCAGTATTCACATTGTTGTAATTTTCTTTTCTGTTATGTGATATTCTTCTCCTTTGATTTCGTCTCCTCAGTTCTCTAATGGAGCTAGTGGAATCTCTTCCCGTCATACATTTTATATTTCTTTATACTCTTTAACATGTTTACACACTTTCAATTCTTACTCATGTTGATTAACTTGAGATGAAAAGGAGAAAATTATTCAAATAGGTACCAGCAAATTAAGATAAGCACAGTTTATATTATTCCCTCACTTGTGCACAAGTGTCTCTCTCTGGATTAAAATTAACCGAGAAGGAAGGCAAATTGGATATGTTGATCTGTCCCTGTCAGAGCTGACAAATGGAAAATCTGTCGGTGAGGTTTCATTCACAGCAGGAGTGCAATCTCTTCTCTCTGAATTAAATAGCGTGATGTGGATTTTATATATTCCAGATTCTTTTCTGAGCCACAGACCAGGAGTACCATCATTCCCTAGACATTTTCTAGTCAAGAGTTTTAGAAACTCAGTTTCATCACACCTTGTAGATAATGCAAACATTTACACATAATGAAAATATATTTACTACTCACTAAATAATTAAAGAGACTAGTAATGGAGGAGGTCAAGATCACAGAGACAACACAAGGTAAACCACTCACTGCTTCAGGAGGTAATGTCCCCTCTTTAATGCATTTTCCTCACTCTATACTCCTATTATTATCTGTTCCTATTGCCACTTTACCATTTATAAGATAAAATTAAAGCTAGTTTTGTCATTCTCCACCAGTAAACTATGAACTCACTGAGAGTTATGACCAAGTATTTGTTGTTACTATTTCATATGTAGTTTTTCTTTTATTACACATCTGTGTGCCCTAGAATGAGTTTGAGTATCATATACAGTTGACCCTTGAACAACATGGAGGGTTAGGGTTGCTCACCCCACACATAGTTGAAAATCCACATATAACTTTTGACTCCCCCAAAACTTAACTACTAATAGCTTACTGTTGACTGGAAGCCTTATTGATAATGTAAACAGTCAATTAACTCATATTTTTTATGTTGTATGTATTATATACTGAATTCTTTTTTTTTTTTTTTTTTGGCTGTGCTGTGCAGCATGTGGGATCTCAGTTTCCCAACCAGGGATTGAACCCACACCCCCTGCAGTGGAAGCATGGAATCTTAACCACTGGACTGCCAGGGAAGTCCCCTATATACTGTATTCTTACAATAAAGTAAACTAGAGAAAATAAAATGTTATTAAGACAATCATAAGGAAGAGAAAATATGCTTTCAGTACATATATGCATTTATTGAAAAAAATCCATACAACATAACCAGGCTGATGGCAGCTTTGACTCTGCAATACTGGATGCCAGAACACAGTGAGAAAAGCCTATGGTGTTTAAGGCAAAATGACTCATTGTTAGAGTCAAGTACCTTTTTGAACTACAAGATTCAACACAAAAGTCTCAAGGAAAGCTAATGAAGCTGCAAATTTCCAAACTTGAAATATATCCAGAAATAAGACAGTTATGTATTTAATTCTCCTGGACTCACATCAGCCTTTTTTCTTCTTTTTCTATACCAGTCAGTTTCTATTTCATAGTCATAGTTTTTGTTATTCAACAACTTTGGAGTGACTGTCACTTGGCTTTGTCATGGTTCTGACACTAGACCCTGCTTTTTTGTGACCTTTCATGGTAGCTAACTCCAATAGCTGCCCATGGTCTTTGTCTCAAGTGTTAGAGAGAAAATGTGATTGGTCACTGCACAGCTGACATCTAATATTCCCCTTGGTCCAATCATCTAAGCCAAGGTAAAAACAGAATTACATGATCCCTTAGTTTTTTCTCCCTAGAATTGGGAGGTAGGTAGCTTAAGAAATATATACTGGTACATGAATATTATGTTGAACTTAGTTTACATTCCATGGAACTATAACAGAAATATTTTCTCAATAATAAAAAGCTTCAGGAAATATATCATCTTCAAAATCCCTTTAAAATGTTGAATCCCCACTCTAGGTTGCTAAGTGAGAACTACAAATAATAACACAAAATGGTAAAAAAAAAAAAAGTGAAATAAAAGGACTATTTGAGCACTGAGATAAGTAATAAAAATAGGAACAACAATCACATTGGAAATGTCAATGATAATTCTTTATAAGAAGATATATAATACAGTTTTTACTGAGCCCAAGCTTGTACTGTTCACCACAGGACAAGCCAATAAATCAAGAGATGTGGTGTTGGGGCAAGGAATAAAGACTTTATTCAGAAAGCCAGCAGACCCAGAAGATGGTGGACTCATGTCCCAAAGAACTAACATCTCTAAATTAGAATCCAGGCTTCTTTTATACTAAAAGGGGAGGGGATAACGTCCTGGTTCCGGTCAGACTCCAGAGGGGATGTGTTAATTTCTGCCTTCCTGAAGCACTCACAGGTAGGCCTGGTCAGGACGTTTCTTGTGAGCTAAACAAATGTATTTTAGCCTAACGCTCATAATGTGGGAGGCAGGTTCCCAGAGATGGGCCACTATGCATAATCTAAGCTTGTAGGCAACGTCCCTTTAGTGATTAATTTGTAACAAAAACAATAGAATACAAAGGTTAAAGTAAAAGAAACAGATCCAATATGGAGTCAGATTTGTTCTTGCCTATTACACAACAATTAATAAAGTTAACAAAATAATATACAGGGACTCACACCATCAGTTTTAATAATAATGATAAGAAGGGATTTTTGCTTACTGCTTCTTCTGATGAGAGCACAGTTAGTTTCCTGAGGGATTATCCCCCTCAAAACCTATCTATTCATCTTTTCCCAGAACTTCTGTCTCTTGGAAATACAGAGAAGCCAGATTAATACACTGAAACTCAATGCTTAATCTTTATGTTTTCTAAGTCTGTTAGTTAATAGATCTTTTTCCCTTGGATTTGAAACTGATAGGTTAAAGGTCTGGAATTTGGTAAGATCAATATGTAGTGATACTACCTGGAAATTAAGTTAACATTTGAAGTTACCAATGAAAAGGCATTGACTCCTGGTGATGTAATTTGAGCACCTGGATTAGCCATACCAGTCCTTAAATTCTGACTTTTTAACACCAACTTGATTTGCATTTCTTTCAGTTGCAGCAATATCAATTCTAAATATTATAAGCATGGTTCTCAAAACCTTGAACAAATTCTTATAGATGTAATGTTTCCTCTTTTTTCTCTTATTAATTCTGCCTAAATAGGGCATTCTTGTTCTCATTAATTAGCTTAGTTTAATTCCCTTAAATTCCTTTAAATGGATTGTAGGATTCTTTCCTGATAGGTTTTTGTTTGATATAGTAATTTTTCCAAAGGTACTGTTTTAAGAAAGCTTATAGATGAAGTTGCTGGGATTTCTGTAACAGTGACGGAATCATGGGTTGAGATGAAGTCATGGCACTTTAATGCCAATAGTCTAACAGGAAACATGCTAGAGAGATGAAGTCCCCCCGAGGAGGACGTGTGTGAGGTTGCCTCCCTTTGTCATCAGTCCTTTCCTGAGGCAAACAAAAGAGAACATGCCCCCTCTTTCCTTTCCAGTCACTCCAAAGTATTTGTCAGTATCCAAATACATTGACAGCAGTTTGCCCATCAATGCTGCCAGGAAATGGACAGGAAGATTTCTATCCTGCATTTATCTAGAAGGACTCTCAGATAAATGTCACATTTGCTCCAGTCTGCCCAGGGGGAAAGCCTGACAACAACACATAATGAAGACTCAGTTTCTCCAGATACTTCAAAGCCTCAAAAGCACATGGAATCACCGCCCACCCTCACCCCACCCCAGCCCCTATCCACACCTATAAACTTATTTTGACAGATGGGTTATTTACACAGCGAGGTGGGAGGAAAAAGGAAGGTCAGAAACTTGCTTTCAGCCTTTACTGCTCCTATTCTTGTTTATAAAACTTAATTTGGATTCTTTCTGAGTCAACTTAGAATTTAACTTCAAAGAGAACATAATACATAGGTCAGGGTGTAGAAACAAAGAATGTGAAAATGTAAATGACACATAGAGCAAGGTGATATAGGGATGTGCAAACATATCTGTTATGACAAAATGGATAAGGGCTGGCATCCACTATTAATGTGCAACCTCTGTTTGGGTGGAAAATCAAAGGTCAAGTATATGTTACTTTCAAAAAAAAAAAAATACACCCAATAAAATGTCACAGAAAATAAAAGGGAAAATCAAAAGTCATATTAGACAAAAACATACAAGGTGGGGAAGGAAAGGGGTGGTAAGAGTCATAGTTCCACACAAAGTAGAAATCAAGGCAGAAAGCACTAAACAAACAAAAAATAGCTTATTTTCTACTCTTATAAGGTATAATCTGCAGTTAATTAAGGCAAAAAAATGAAATAAAATGAAAAATATAGAGAAATAATAATAGGAGACACAAATATGTAACTCTTATGACAGAAAAAGTTGGTTAAAAGTGTACATAGCAAGCTGTTTTTCAAAACCAAGAAATATATGGATTTATTTAAAAGAAAAATGGAGATGCATAATATTTGCTCGTATTTTTTTATATTATTTAAATATGTAGAGACACAAAACTAGATAAAAATTTCTTATGTTTTTACCAAACTATAAAAGTACAAATTAAATAGAAAACAAATTTTGAAAATTAATAAAATTCAAATTACAACCACATTCGGACTTCATAGTAGCAACATGGTGTATGTTTCAAATTTCGTTTATCGGTTCCTTTGATTTCTGACATTATTTTTATCACTGGAAAGTAAAGCACAGCGTTTAACCCCATGAACTGTGAAAACAGCCAGCTTTAAAGTGCCACTTTACAACTCTCCAGGTAATCTTAGCAGGTTACTTAACCTCCATGTGCATCAGATTTTTGTCTGTGAAATGGACATAATTACAGCACCTACCTCAGAAGACTGCTATAGATGTACTTCTAACAGAAGCAGGCACTTAGTAAGTAGTATGTATGCTCAATTTAAAATATCTTATTTTTTTTATCTTCTTGCATTCATGATGAGCTAATTATTTTATTTATCTTTAGCCAAATACTGTACTTGTATATAAAATAAAATATTTTTCTACAAGGCCTTTGCTTATTTACTGGTATGCTTTCAGCTAAAGAACTTTTACCAATTTGTGAGTACAGTTGAACAATAAATCATAAAATTTCAAAGAAATGGTTCCCTCACTGCAGAATTTAGAGATATTCCTAGCCATGGGGTGTGTGTATGTGTATATATATATATATAAATCCTTTCTCTGTTAAGTGTACCTCTATGGAACTGTTCGAGAAACAGAAGTTTAATAGTGATGTTAGAGAATCTACAGCAAAAATTATTTTCCTATTGATTTCACTTTTTACTAGACTAGACCTTAATAAAAATGAAAAATATTAAGGTTCATTTATTTACATAGCTCTCATGCATGGTTTGTCAATTTTATGTAGGTACTGTAGCAGGAGCTATTGAAAACAAAAATAAACTGATCCTAAAATAAGGTTTCAGACCTTAAATGATGAAAGGGAGAGATATCCTTTAGAAAAAAAAACAAAACATAAAAGGTAGGAAAAAAATGAAAGCTGGCATTTCGTGCTTTAGAGTACAAAAATCTGGTTAATGTAATAGAGCTAAGCTGTATGAGAGGTAGAACTGTGACGATTGAAAATATGGTAACATAACGTAAGCTGACCAATATTTATTAATTTAAAAATGCCATTCAGATAATTTTTACTCTTTTATATTCAAAACTAAAAGGAATTTATTATTTTATTCAACCTAAAGAAGGAGGTCATCAGTAAAATACTCTGCATGTATTTGAAAAGGCAGGCAAATTTTATAGTCAATAATTACATTAGTATCTATGAAAACAAAGAGAATTATATGGACCATCAGGTCTCATCTATCATGGCACCAGATGATGGCCTTTGAGAGTCATGACAAAGATTTTTCCTGAGTAAGCATCCTCTGCAGATCCCTAGCAGTAGAAAGGCCACCAGGATTTCTGATTGACTCTTACTGAACATAAGTATCTCCTTGTCTTCTCATAGGCCATGGGAAAGCACATGTGGCTTATGTAAGAAGCAGCACAAGGCACTAGTGATATAGGCTGAGAAAGAAGATGTAGAGGATGAGTGGCTCACAGGGGGAGGGTTCCACCACATTGCTGTAGTCCATAATTTACTGCTACTCATGCTGAACCAAAAATGGAAGCACAACGTGGTTCATTTATGGCCACGTAGTGCTCAAACAATGGCACAGGATGGACCAGAACTTGTTTCGCACAATATAAATCACCTCCTGCTGTGGTTTCTCTGCCTTTTTCTCTTGCCATTTTATTTGCAGGCACACTTCAGAGCAGTGATTTCACATACTTGGTTGCGGACTTTCTTAACCATATATGGCAATCAGGGTAAAAAATTATGTTTTTGTTTATTTTTCTAAATCTCAGTGGAAAGCACGTCTTTTCCCAAATGTGTTCTTGAAATATTTACTTTGTGAAAATAAAAATAGTCATTTGGGGAAGCAGATTCAGATCTCGTGCCAACAACCATAAACTCCACCCTGTGTTTTGTCACAATTAGATTTTTTTTGCTCTCTTTAAGAATGTTTTACATGAAATGACTATTTTCACTGAAATGCTATTTTGATAGTATATTGCTTTATACACTAAACTGAAGAGAGATAAAAGGCAAACAGGAGTATAATTATTCTTAAAAACAAAATTAAAATGTGATGATGTAAATTCTGACAGGAACTCTAGGAGTCAAGATTAAAAATGAAAGAGGGCTTCCCTAGTGGCGCAGTGGTTGAGAGTCTGCCTGCCGATGCAGGGGACACGGGTTCGTGCCCCAGTCCGGGAAGATCCCATGTGCTGTGGAGCGACTGGGCCCGTGAGCCATGGCTGCTGAGCCTGCGCGTCCGGAGCCTGTGCTCCGCAACGGGAGAGGCCACAGCAGTGAGAGGCCCGCGTACCGAAAAAAAAAAAAAAGAGTGATTTTACTGCTAATGGTTTTCTAAGAAGGAAGATTTGGAATTATGATACGTAGTAATTTAGACAATATCTAAATAATTGAAGGGAAACAATCGATAAATCGGTAATGTATATTCTGTAATCACATTAAATCTTTATTTGCTACTATTCAAATTTATAAGAAGTTTTAATTTATATTTATTATTAAACCAATACCATGAGATGATTGTGCCTCTCTCCTCACATTTCACAACTGAGAAAAACTAAATTCCTGGAATTTCATTGATTATCCCATGTTCACACAGTTCATAAATCATAGATCTGAGACACGACTACTGTATCATGTACTTTCTAAACCAGGATTCTTTCAGCTACGTCACAGTGATCTCACTTTTACTCTTCATCTTCTTCATTTTTGCTTTATATCTGCTTAGGAAGAAAAAAGAGGTGCTTCCAACTTCAATTAAAGTGTGTGTGCGCATGTGTGTGTGTTTCCTTATCAACCTTCTTGGGATCTATGAGCCTTATTAGTCTGTTATTATTCTTTTCAAAAACCAAATTTTGGCTTTAATAATTTTCTGTTGTGCTTTTTTTCTTACATTCCTTAAGGTCTGCTTTTTATAATTTTCTTCTGTTTTGGGTTGGATTGTGTCCCTCCTAATGATATGTTCATGTCCCAATCCTTGGTACTGGTGAATGTGGCTTGATTTAGATATAGGGTCTTTGCAGATGTAATTAAGATATAAGTTAAGATGACACCATACTGGAGTAGGATGGTCCTTTAACCTGATATGACAAGTGTTCTTATAAGAAGAGAAGAGACACAGAAACAGACACAAGAGAAGACACCGATGTGACAACAGAGGTAGAGATTGGAATTATGCAGCTCCAAGGCAAGGAATCCCAAGGGTTGCTTGCAACCGCTGGATGCTAGGGAGTGTATGGAACAGATTTTCCCTCTGAGCCCCCAAGAAGGAGCCAATCCTGTCGATATTTTGATTTGAGACTTCTGGCTTTCTGAACAATGGGAGAATAAATTCTGTTATTTTAAGGCACCCAATTTGTGGTAATTCGTTATGTAGCCCTAGAAAACTAATATATGCACCTTCCGCTCTCTTTGGGTTTAATTTGCTGCTCTCTTTCTCACTTCTTGAGATGGATCCTTAGATCACTGATTTATAGGTTTTCTTTTTAAATATGCCTTTAAGTTATACATTTCTAGGTAAACACTGCAGTCGCTGTATAACACAAGTGTTGATGTTTCATTTTCATAGTTCCTTGGTTTAATATTTGCTAATTTCCTTTTCCTCAATGATTATGTAGACGTATATTTTATAATTTCAAAATATGTGGCTATTTTTTATTTAGCTTGTTTTATTGAATTCTAGTTCAAGTCCTTTGTCAGAGAAGATACTCTAAATTACTTTTAAATTTAAAAAAATTCTTAAGAACTGTTTTATGGTTCATCATAAGTTCAATGTTAGCATACTCTAGAAACACTTGAAAGAAAGCATAATCTGTCAATTTGGAGTATAATAGTCTTAGGTAAATTTTATTAATCAGATTATTCATATCTTCTTTATTTTTACTGTTTTCTCTTGAGTTTGATCAATTCATACAATATGTTTTTTGAAACTATCTTATTAGGTGCATGCATATAGGTAAATTGACCCTTTAATCAATATGTAATTTCTCACTTTTTCTTTGGCAATTACCTTGTTTTAAAGCCTATTTTTTTCTGATACTAGTATAGGTATATGGTATTTTTTGTTCTTTTACTTTTGACATTTCTGTATAATTACATTTAAACTATGGATATGTTAATAAATGGTATGGTTTAGATTTGGTTTTTTTGTTACTTTCTTCTTTTTTTTAATCCAGGGTAACAAACTTTGTTTTTATTTTATGTGTCTATGATTGATGATTATTCCATTTCTATGTATTTCTTATTCAAAAATTCATTAATTTAAAGCATAAAATCTTTTCAAACTGTGTAAATCTCAAGTGCCCTTTAGGTATTATTGGTAATTTGGAGGGCAATGAGTAATATGGCAGAGATTTTTATTTACTAAATATTTACAGGATTGAAATTAATTTTCTATGTATGATTTCCATCTAAAGAGTAAACATATTCTATATCTTAGGTAACACTATAGGAGAACTGGGGACCCATACCAATGATACCAGCATACTCATCTGTAAGGTGAGTAAGTAAAGAATGTAAGGTGAGTGGTAAAGAATGGTGTGTGTGATCTTGTTGCTTCCTTCAAATGTGCTGTTGGATCCTGGTTATTTAACTCATTTGATGTGTTGTGCTCCCAGCAGGCTTGGTGCTGCAGAATATCATTTTATTCTTCAACCCGTTTAACTTCAAATGAGATGCAAAAATACTCTTTCAGCTATCTCTCTCATGTGGTAACAGAAATCAATCAGAAGGTAGAAGTTAAGTAATGGATATAATATTTTAAGAGTTCTATTGGAATTAAAGGATGTATTATGATTAAGGAAAGCAGGAAGAGAGTATATGTTAACATGTATGGATTCATTAGGAATCACAAAAGCCCAGTTTGATTGAATATAGCTGTCTTGGCCAACTATTCAGTTACTTAATTTTAAAAAGACATCTTAGTACTTTGTTAAAACAAATTTACAGGGTGATATCAGTTTAATATTCTGTTCTAGGTGGTGATAGTGTTAATATTAAGAAAAAAAATATTTAGAAGTTACCTACTTTATAGGAATGAACTGTTCTAGGCACTTTACATGAATTACTCCTTTAATATTCACAGCAATATTGTAGGTTTTCTGTAATTATGCCTATTTTATAGATGTAGAGAAAGCTTATAGAGGTTAAATAAATGTCAAAGCCCCAGAATTGGGAAATAGGGAAGCCATAATTTAAAATCTGATTTTTTTTTTAGTTGTTGTTCAAAGTCGTTGTCCTTTTCTCAAAACCTAGCAGCCACTCAACAGGTCTTATATAAAATAATCAATGTTCTACTGAGACCCTGAGAAATTCAAGAATTGTAAGACTCGGTTTTATTAAAGAAAAGAATGGGAATGAGGTAGAGTGGAATAGGGCACAGTAGTTCTGGGAAGTAGTAAAACATGTGACACTGAGATAAAGAAAGAATAATACTGTATATAAAAAATGCTGCTTGATTCTCAATTCTGCTTGTGGGTGAAGTCTATCTAAGACTTAGGAGCGGAAAGCTGGAGGACTCTACTTTTATGAAAGGTAACTGTTAAAAATCAGTTGAAAAACCAATGCACCTATTAATAGAGGTAGTTAGCATTTCAAGTTATATGAACATCAGGTATTTATTTCCTTACTTTTCACCAGCTATTTAGTAAACACTTATTATGTGCAGGCATTCAACTAAGTAAGTAGTGGAAATACAGAAAAAAATCTATCGACAAGGAGATTGCCAAGACCTTATGAAAAAAGTAATAATGCATAGGACATTTGAAAGGTAAGTGAGAGTTAACCTGACATGGGACAGGGGAGGGGATGATGGATAAGTGTTCTGGGTGAAGGGCAGGGACTTTGCTACATACCCAAGGGGAGAGCCGTAAATCTAATCCAATTTTCCAGAGAATCAGTTTCACCAAAATGCTTAACAAGCAAAAAATTCAAGAATGAAAAACATTTTTTAAAGTGTTTCTCTAAGTCAAATTTAAATTATTTTATTTTTCCCTGAATTTCTGCACTATTGTGTATGCAATCTTACCCCCTTCCAAAGAAATTTTTTTTTGGATTCTTTTAAGTGGAAACTGTTCTTAAAAAGCTTTTATGTGTAATGTGAGAAGTTTTAGAACATTCATCCACATTTAACTTTTGCTGAAAGGGGGGGAGGAAATTGGTTATAATAAAAACATAAAAGACATTTTATAACTATGTGTAAGCTAAAATAATATGGTTTTGGGGGGTAGAATAAATAATCAGTGAGAAGCAAAACTGATCCGTTCAATGTTTATTGTCCATGGTGAATCAATTAGAAATGACCACAGCAACTACAGTGAGCAGAATATAAAAGTGTCTTTCATTAGCTGGTTTATTTCTAATTCACATGAGAATATCTTGAAACAAAACTGTACAAGTAGTAGTATGCTTTTTAAATACAATTTGCCTGGTATTGCCCATTTCATTTCATAATTATTTTTTTCCTACATTAAAGCTAATTAGTCCATACATGGTTTTAACCCTAACTTTGGAAATATTGATAGCCTATATAAACCTTGAATGGGCCAGGATTAAAAGTACCAAATAAAGAACCTGTAACCTGAACTTGTAACCTGTTACAAGAGGTTTGATTTTATTTTCTTTGTGTATATGTGCATGTGTGTGAGTGTGTATGTCTAAGTGACAATTTTAATGTTTTGTGACTTTAAAGTGTCCATTTACATTTCGGATAAAGGTATAAAAAATACAAAAGGTCTCCTAAATATTTTATTTCAATAAAGAAAGTTCAAATATGTTAAGAAATATATGTCTAGAAAAGAACATACTAATCCATTGGGGTTTGGTCTTAAATCATATGAGCATAAATTATCATAGTAAACTACTAATTATACATTATGTAACTTTTTACTTTCAAACTCTTCACTCTTATCTTCTTTGCTCAAGTAGAAGCACTTGATGTTTAGTGATGGAATAAACATTTAACAGAGGCCAACTTAGTGTCAGCTAGTCCTAACTGACAACAGGGACCATATTTTAGTCACCTGTGTAACGGCAGAGCTTAAGGATTTTCGTATAATAGAAACTCTAAGAACATGTGAATGGGTTTGCTGGATCAGCTGTGAAGTACCTTCTCATATTCGTGCCTTCACAGGAGATACAGATTCATTAGGGCCAGTAAAGGTCCATGAAAAGTTGTAAAAGTGCAGGGAAAGGAAGTAAGGCTATAAAACATCATGTTTCAACTCCAGCATCTCTATCCCTAGCCCCGTCCAGCTCAATTGCCCACCAGGGAGAAAGGGAGGGATATGATGTCTCAACTGTGAAAATCAGTGACCTAGGTCTAGAGGTGAGTCACTGATATGACACACTCACAGAGCAGCAGCAAAAGCTACTGGATTCTCGTGGAATAAATATTCAGCTAACGAGGAGTCACACCTATTCACCACTGGGCTCAACCAGCAAGCACACTCAGTAAGATCTTAAAGGCAAGTCAGAGAAAAGAGAAGAAGGGCAGGACAAAAAAACCAACCAACCAACCAACCAGGGAAACACCAACAAGCTACAGAGGAGATAAAAAGAGCAAACAATGTTAGAGAAATGTATTATCTCTAATCTCTAGAAGGGAAGGAAAAAAAAAAACAACCTTCAGCAGTGAACATTACAAACAAATAGCACCTACCCTGGTCCATAGGAAACTGTTAGATTATAATCTAAGGGTCATCATCTAGGTGTAAACAAAGTGCTATGGGAGCACCAGGGAACTGGATGACCCTGAATGCCGAGTCAGAGCAGTTTCCTCAAGGGGGTCATAACAGAGATGAATCTTAGAGTATTGATAAGATGTAGCCTGGTGGAGAGGTAAGAGATGCAGTTCCAGGAAGAGGAACATGAGCAAGACCACATACATGTGGGGCTTCACGGAAGCCTAGAATGCGATGTCAAAAAATAAGTGAGAGGGAAGGATGATGGAAGGTATGGATAGTAAGGTTTTCTAGAATCTTCTTCACAATGTTAAGGAGTAGTGATTCTCCCTCTACATTCCTCTCTCCAACTCTTACTAACACTGGACTCCTTGTTCCTCTCTAGAAGTTATATTGATTTTACACTCTATACATTTCTTAGATTTATTTCTTCTTGATTCTCAGGCCATTGTTTTTGTCAAAGCACATTAGGCTATGTTAGGTCCTGCCACCATATATCCTATAGCACCTTTCTCTCCCTTGAGCCATATCCATCAAACCTTATTAGGATCACTGGTCAGTTTCACCAAGCTCTCTTCTGGTCCATCCTGGGTCTGTCTCGCTTATCGTAGTATCCCTATTGACAAGACAGATGATGAATAAATTTTGCTTGAATGAAGTTAAAACTTACCTAAACAATTGCAATAATCTAACTACTCCCCCCTGACTTCAAATTTCTCCCTGTTTCTTACACTTGCCATGCTGCAACAATGTGCATAAAAGAAAGATTCTTGCCTTACAAATAAATAAGCTATTTTTGTACAGAAATTTGAGAGTTTATTCATAAATACTTACTTAAAGAAGACTTCTGAGCAGACTCCCACATAAAAAAAATGTACTGAAATGGGTGCTAAGTTTTTAGGTCCTTTTCATAAGCATACATTTCTTATTTCTATGTTTCTCCTTAGTAAGAAACTTTTGAAATATGCCCCCAAATATTTGAATTGAGTCTATTCACAAGTGCACTTTTATTTTATTTTTATAAAACTTATGGTGATATGAATTGAGAAAACAACATCCAGGTGTTGACTGCCCTCTTAAATGAACTTAATTGTCAAATATTTCTAGTGAGAATTTTTTTCCTCTTCCTCTGCTTTAAGAAAAAGAGAAATACATATTCCTTCTGTCTCTGAAAAAGACAGATGTCAACAAATAGATTCCCTGATGAAAACAGAAGGATTTATTTCCCCTCTAACATATTTATCCAAGGGTAAGTCATTGAAATGAGGATGACTCAGGAGATCATAGGCTGAGTACATTTTGGATTCTAATCCTAACCATGTCACTGACTTAAATATGGGTCTTATTTCTCATGTGTCTTAATCTCTCTGGCTGTGAAAGGAGAATAAGAATTTCTCCCGTGCACCTAGTGCTTTGAAAATCCAGTAAAGCATCACAGAAGATGCTGTACAAAATGTCATGAAGGAAAAACAGTCTACAAAACAAATAAGGTGGAGGGGTTTTTGATATGGATTTCATTGATGTAATGAAATAAGTACCAAATATTAGTCATTGTGTGCTGTGTGTGATGACTTGCTAGGTGGAGGGTTTAAGAAGTAAATAAGCCATCATATCTCCACTTCCCTCTAAAGGGAGCTCCTTGCTTAGTTGAGGCAGTAGGTGTACAGACAGATTACCCCCTTCATTTGGTGAACATTTGTAGAGTATGTGTTATATGCCAGACACTGTTTTAGCCAGTGACGATGCAACAGTGAGGTAGAATGGATATGAGGGATCTCTTCTCTGATTGAATTCTAATGGTTGAAACAAACAACAATCAAGATAAGTATATATATATATAATTAGTCCTAGGAGGAAAAAAAATAAGCACATGGAAAGAAGATATATATGGAAATTTTAGACAAGCTGTTTAGGCAAGGCCTTATTTCAGTCCTTTTTAAACAAATACCTGAAGGAAGTGAGAGAACTAGTGATATAGGTCTCTGAGAGAGAGGCAGTTTAAGGCAGCAGTGCCCATGCTGCGACATCCATGGTAACAGCAAGCTCTGCTTACTTCCTAGGTGGTGTCCTCCCCAGTTGCCTATTTCTGGCACAGAGGATCCAAGGCTATACTTAATGACCAGGTGCCTTACAACTTATCTCAGGAATAATTCAATCCAATATGATCCTAATCTCCCTTCACTGTAGAAGTTCAGAGCTAGGGCCTGGGGGAGGGTGGCGGGTTGCCATTCTGCAGCCTCCCTTCCTGATGGGGCCCTATTCAACACACCTTCACCAGTTATAAAATGAAAATTCCCATGTATACCATAATAAATGTCATAGGATGGGATCATGATCAGGTGGAGGGAATTTGGTGGGCTTTTTATTGTCTTAATGATATCAGTTGACCCCAGAGATCCTGCAAAGCCAAGGTGGCTGTGGTTAGGAGATGACTAGACTGTCTTCCAGGAAGAGACAACAGTGTAAATGCATTTTGGAATGAAGAAGTAGACATTTTCAAAGAAATGTTGTTTCATCGAGGACCAGAATATATGGGATGTAGAATGAAATCACTAGGGAGAAAGCCATAAAGGGAGTTTGGGATCATATCATGGAGAAGGTTAAGGGATTTGGTTTCTTCCTATAGGTAATAAATTGTTGTAAGCAAGAAAGAGAACTGAACGCATTTTACATTTTAAAAAAATTCTGCCTCTGCAGAATGTTGGGTGGAAGAAACAGGAGAAATTGAAGCCAAAGGGAACAGATGGAAGACTATTACAAAGGTTTAGGTAAGAGTTTCATACATTGAATCAATGTTTATTTGTCACCCATTCTGTGTGAGGGACTGTGCTTGTCAACAGAAATGTAATACTGAGCCAAACAGAACCAGTGTAGGTCCTCAGAAGGCTTGATGAGACTTTCCGTGTTCTCAGTAAAATAGGATGTTTAAGGCTCAAGGAACAGAATGATACTATGAGGACATATCGTGACACAATATAACATAATCTAAGAATAGCTGGACAAAGAGTACTGACCTGAGAATTGAGAGGAAATAACTGAGAAGAAGTAATTTCAAGAGACGTTTAGAATGTAGAATAAATACAACTTTTAGAGAAGAGAGAGAAACGATGGAAATAAGTCAACCGGTTCTGCTACATTTCTCCTCATTTAATTACAGGATGCTCCTATTCTCAATTTTTAGATACTTTAGAACACAAGGAGATGTCTGCTAAAATTAACACGCTCTGTTCTAGGAGCTTAGATACAAATGTGTTCAGACTTCTTTTCTTACACTTTCCTCACTAGAACCAAGTTCTACACAGACGCTTAAGACTTGGGATGAATTTAGATCAACAAAAAGTATATTGAGAGCACTTACTGTTCTAAGAATGGGCACACAGTGAACGAAATAAATATAAACTTGTGTTCTCATGGAGATTAAATTTTAGTAGGCAGAGACGGACAATAAGAATTAATTTGTATACTTTATGATTATAAATATTATGGGGAAAAGAGTGGAGGGTAATGGAAAATCAGGAACATGAGGGATTATATTCTAAACACGGAGAAGTTGGTGTTAAAGCAAGAACTTGAAGGAAATGAAGGAGTGCTTCACCTGGATGTCTGAGGGAGAGCTGTCCAGACTGACAGAAGAGCCTGTGGGGCCCCATTTCCTTGGTTCAGAGCATGGTGAGGAGACCAGTAAGCCTGGAACTGCATGACTGAGGGAGGATCAGTAGAAGATAAAGGCTGAAGGGTTCTGGAGGTGGATTGATCATAAGGGATCTTATAAGCCTGGGACAGACTTCAGGTTTAACTTTGAATTTAGGAGCCATTTGAAAATTTTTGAAGAGAAATAGCATGATGGGTTTCAGCTTGTTACAGCTGCTCTGTTGAGTATAGACTACAGGGTCAAGTGAGGATGCAAGCAGATTAATTAGGGAGAACTGTATTTATCTAAGTGTTTTGCTTTCTTAGACTTGCATGTGCCTGGGACTCAGAAATATTAGCAGCATAGACTTTTCAAGCAAATTGCAGTTTGTTATTAACATCAAATCTATGAAGCCTAGGATACATGCCACAATGTATATGGATAAACTAATACCTCCTAAGAAGCTAGGCATCCAAGCTGGGAGGAAGTGAGAGAGTGGCATGGACATATATACACTACCAACTGTAAAATAGATGGCTAGTGGGAAACAGACATATAGCATGGGGAGATCAGGTCGGTGCTTTGTGACCACCTATGGGGTGGGATAGGGAGGTTGGGAGGGAGATGCAAGAGGGAGGGTATATGGGGATATATATATTTGTATAGCTGATTCACTTTGTGATACAGCAGAAACTAACACACCATTGTAAAGCAGTTATACTCCAATAAAGATGTTAAAAAAATTTTAAAAAAGAAGGTAGGCATCCAAGAAAATAAGTCAGACTACACAAGTCAACTAGAAATCACTAAAACTGTATACATGTAACAAAAGTTATTTCCAAGTTGCCTAGATACTTCTACATTTCCTTCCAAGTCTATATTTTATGCAATCATGAGAGGAAACGCAATAATAAAATGGAATCAAGTGACCTGAATTTTTGTCCAGTGTTTATTACATAATTAATTAGAGATCACCTAAACCAATTTTTTTTATTCTACAGAGAAAGATTTTTCACCTTGAAGATTTTATAATTCTAGAATATAAGAAAAAATCAGTGAAAAACTATAAAACACAATAGTGGAGATTGGTTAAACTTATTACATTACCAGAAAAAGGCAGGCTGATTTCAGTACTACAATTTGTTATGCAATTTGGGAATGGAACTTGCACTTGCTACTCAAAGAAAAATAATATACAGCATAGTTCACAGGCATAACACATAATGGATGATCAAAAAATAGTTTTCTCTTTACCTCCCCTATTATAGAATCTTAAAGTTAATGATCATATCAAAATGTGATAACCAGGCATAAGGAATGACAGGTTTCCCCTTTCTTCCATGACTCTGTATTGTTCTGTTCACATATGTCATCTTTAATATTTTTTTCTGAAAATATTTTTTGAATTGTTATGTGTATTAAGATTAGGTCCAAATGCAAATGATAAGAAATCTTCAAAGAATGTTGCCTAAACAAAAATAGAAGTTTACTTTTCTTTCTGTTGATGAAATCCAACACTGTTGAGGTACTAATGAAATCAGAGGCCCAGGCTTATTCCTTCCTGTTTCTTTGTCATGTGTAGCTTCCAGTCCCATGGTCATCCCCATAGTCCAAAATGGCTGCCAACACGCCAACCATTTCATCTGATTTCCATCCAGCAGGAAGTATGATAGGATAAAGAATCAGAGACAAAGGGTATTCATCTGGGTTTTTTTTGTCATAATAAATGTTCTCACATGGCACTTTCATTTATATCCTTTGGCAAGAACTTAATCAGATGACACCATCCAGCTGCAAAAGAAGCAAGGAAATGGTCTAATTTCTCAGAAGCTTTGTACTTAGCTAAAAATTAGACATTCTATTAATACGTAGAAGGAAAGAATGGGTATTGCAGAACAACCAATAATCTCTACCAAAATAAGTAATCCTTACTTTAATTTGATCTCTCTTTGATTATAGCCACTGATCATCTGACAGGTTGAATAGCCAATATATAACTGGAAAAATCCCTTAAATACATATCTGAAATTCATAGGGAAGCTCACTGAGCTGTGTAGGCTCCTTGTGAACCATTTTGCTATATGTTGGAAGCTGGGTTGTTCTTGGAGGAAGAAGAAACCACATGACAGAACGTAATGCACCAGGCCAAGTCCAGATGAGGACGCAGAAGGGAATCAGTGACTGGGCATGTTAATTGGTGAGCTGCAAGGAAGGTCTGGAAAAACAATTATGTCTAGAGAAAGCAGTACTCAAACCATTCCATTGAAAATATTCAAGAGCAGAAATTTTCAAAGTTATTGGTGCCTTTAATACACAGAGAAAACTCAAACCCATAACTTGGCCGGAGTCCTACCACAGGTCTGGCTTACTTCTAATTAAACTGAATTTTTGTTTCCATTAGGATCTCTTTATGTAAATGGAAAAGTATGACAGAGGGAGGATTTTTAAATTCTTGCTGTTGTAATAAGTATGTGTATTTGAAGGAAAAGAGAAAAAGATTAGTCATTTTATTTATTTATTTATTTATTTTTGCGGTACGCGGGCCTCTCACCGCTGTGGCCTCTTCCGTTGCGGAGCACAGGCTCCGGATGTGCAGGCTCAGCGGCCATGGCTCACAGGCCCAGCTGCTCCGCGGCATGTGGGATCTTCCCGGACCGGGGCACGAACCCGTGTCCCCTGCATCGGCAGGTGTACTCTCAACCACTGCGCCACTAGGGAAAGCCCTAATCATTTTATTTTTATGAGATTTGATGGGGAGCAGGAATATTTTGGAAAACTTAAAAGAAATTCAGGGATGCTCTATTCTAGCTCTGCTTCAGGAAAACTAAGCCCTTGGTCATAGTAATGATCTAGGGTTTTGGCCTGGGCTGGGTGGGAGGTTAAAGGTGAAGTATCTGGCTGACCTCTGAACTATGCTTAGAGGGATTAGGATAGAAGCATGTTGGGCTATGGGGTTGTGGGAGAGAGAATAAATCAAGAGGACAGAGTTAATGAAATTTAAGTATAGAGAAGATGGTTATACAACCATTCTCCAATTTTACTTCAGCAAGAATTATCTGGGGTGTTATATAAAGTACAGATTACTGTGACCTTTACCTATCTCCTCACCAGGGATTTGAAATCAGCATCCTTAACCAATACCCAGGGGAAAAATTATTAAATGGGTTCCCTGAAAGCTATCTAGGGGGAAGTTTATACAAGAAAAATGAAGATGCAATTCTGGGGGAATTACTTAAAGCACACCATTGTGTGTTGTGTGTGTGTTTATGTCTGTATGTATGTTTATGAGCATATGTTTATGTGGGTTTGTGTGTACGTTCTTAGAAAAACAGCATGATATATACCATTCTTTCTCTAGTAATACCTTGCAGAAATTGGAGCAGAGTTAATTTTTAATAGTATATTTAATATGTTGCCTTTTTAAATTTATTTATTTGTTTATTTTTGCTGCATTGGGTCTTCATTGCTGCACGCGGGCTTTCTCTAGTTGCGGCGAGTGGGGGCTACTCTTCATTGCGGTGTGCGGGCTTCTTGTTGCGGAGCATGGGCTCTAGGGTGTGCAGGCTTCAGTAGTTGTGGCACTCAGGCTCAGTAGTTGTGGCTCACAGGCTCTAGAGTGCAGGCTCAGTAGTTGTGGCCCATGGGCCTAGTTGCTCCGCGGCATGTGGGATCCTCCCGGACCAGGGCTCGAACCCATGTCCCCTGCATCAGGAGGTGGACTCTCAACCACTGAGCCACCAGGAAAGTCCAATATGTTGCCTTTTTAAATGAGAATTTAATATCATACCTTCCAATGCTCCAGCAAAAACAAAACAGAGGATCCACAAATTTAATAAACACTATGTCCTTGGTACTATTATTATAGCTTGTTTTATCCCCATACACACCCTAAAATGTGGTTATTAATATTATTCATAAGCTACATATTTTTAAATATAAAAATAAATAAGGTACAAAGAAGTCAGGTGACATGCCCAAGTCACACCTTTAGTAAATGAGAGTTTGGCTCCCAGGCTTTCTACCAGTAGACTATCCTGCCTGCCCTCACAGTGTTTCTTGACACTAGAATCCAAAGAACCCACCCGGATGCTAACGGTGTTCTTGTTAGATGTTGTAGAAATTAATTAGTTTACTAATTAATCATGGGTTTGAACTAATACTAGCCACTTTGCGGACATACAGATGAATGTCAAGCTCCTTGGTGAGGAAAACATGAGTAAATCAATGGTTAAAATTCACTCAGTGCTCAGTGCTGTAGGCTAAGTCAGGGTGTGGTGTGATGGTGAGATGGAGCAGGCTCGCCCACCTCACCTTGGGAGGATTGGGAGTGATTTGGAGAGGAGAGGATATTCCTGAGAAAACTCCCATGGCAGTTCACAAGGTTGAGCAGCAGCTAGTCAGGCATAGATAGGAAGGAGAGACCATGGGATAGTGTATGCAAATAAGTGGGAGAATGAAAGAGCACAGGGCTGGCACCGAGTTTGGAGGGGCTACACACAGGGTAGAGGCAAAGATGTGAAACCACGAATATCTTTGCTATTCATGTTAAGGTGGAGCATTATATGGATAAAGTCAAGGATAATATTTGCGAGCTCTCAGCAAAAACCAAGTAAAGGTTGATAAAGATTTGAGTGGTGGTGGAGAAAGGATTAATAGGGGAACAGCCTAAACGGGGTTTCCCACCATGTTTCAGTAAAATGGTTCTTTGATGAAGCTAATTTAAAAATGGTGACTATTCTGTATTTTAATTCTTTAAAGGTTTCCTCAAAACCTGAAATTACAAAATATGCTTGATTTGCATGATGTAGCATTCTCCAAATATAGCAACCCCAGAATGTTTTCTTTTTCTCCTCTTCCTTCTCCTTTTCTTCCTCCTTTTTTGAGGTAGCACCTATTAACATACCACAAAACTTATACTCAACGCAGTACAACTAAGTGAAAATCTAGCCATGAGGGATATTAGGACATTAAAATCTTTGGGACTCGATGACTCTTCATGTTGGGGAGAATTAGTGAACAACAGCAATGCCGTTTATGGAAACTGATAATACAAGAAGTAAATGTGGATGTCAGGGGAGATTCAATTTTTCTTTTTTTTTTTTTGCGGTACGCGGGCCTCTCACTGTTGTGGCCTTTCCCGTTGCGGAGCACAGGCTCCGGACGCGCAGGCTCAGCGGCCATGGCTCACAGGCCTAGCCGCTCCACGGCATGTGGGATCTTCCCAGATCGGGGTATGAACCCGTGTCCCCTGCATTGGCAGGCGGACTCTCAACCACTGCGCCACCAGGGAAACCCCTGAGATTCAATTTTTAAGTTACTGAATTTAAGAGGCTTGAGCAACATCTAACTGGACACACCTGTGTCTACTATGTGTTCAAAATATTTTATTTCAATTTCAATAACTAAGTTAATAAAATCTACCTGTCTACGTTTCTACACATATGCATGTGTACATATGTATTTATCTGAGGTACATACTATATACATTATAAGAATGAGAGATTATTGAACATGCATCTATAAAGGGTCAGCTCCTTCAATAAGTCGTTTCTTTTCTTGATACTGTTTACGTGTACATACACACACAAGCACACACAATCTTGATAAAAGTAATGTTTTTCAAATTGTAAACTTGAATAAATTAAAACTCTTAATATCCTCAACAAGTTAAATTTTGGAAAATTCATGTAATAAACTTGTTTCTCCACAATAAAACATTGAGGAGGAATTTTGCAGTGGTAAAAAAATGTATATATATACTACTATTTATTCCCATTGATATCACTCAGAAAGAGCACAGTAGTTTGTCAGAGTGATGTCAACCATGAAAAATTCCAATTCTGAATAGTCATCTTTTGAGAAAGATAAAAGTAATGGAAATATTGGCTCAAAATTGAAATGCCCCTAAATTTTGTAACAGTAATGAGATATATATCATAGAAAAGTGGGTTTCACCCGCATAATCCCAAGTGAGCAGGTCAAATTGCTCATGCAGACTAAATGTAACTTTAGAGCTTTTCCTGGAGCAAAAATTACACATATTTATTTGGGAACCTACCTAACTTGGCAATATAACTCAGTCTAGAATCACATACATTTTAAAGTATAAAAGATAAGGAAGAATAAGAAAAACAGTGATCATGCACTTGGAATAAACTCATTTAGTAACCAAGGATAGAGAAACTCTTAAAGATTTTAGACTTAGTCATTGAAGTTTCATTCATTTGATTCTCTTTAAAAGCCCCCTGTTCCCTCCTTTCTGCCTGTTCTTGGTTCCTCCAGGCTCAGTACATATGCTCAGTTTAGAGGAAGAACTGAATAGGAAAGAAAATCTTTAAAGATGATTAGCACAAAAATGAGGCTTTCTCACAGAGATATTCAGAAGAATTGAAAGGACAAAGTTTAAACAGGGGCTCTTTGGAGAGAGAATGGGCATTTACGTAAAACACTTTTTATATTTGGATAAAGTTCTGAA
The DNA here is from genome assembly GCF_005190385.1 of Monodon monoceros. Lineage (NCBI taxonomy): Eukaryota > Metazoa > Chordata > Mammalia > Artiodactyla > Monodontidae > Monodon > Monodon monoceros. The sequence continues at coordinate 155,710,252 of NW_021703778.1, read as the reverse complement.
ATATTTGCCTTTATTTTCCATTAATACTTACTATAAAACCTAAAAGCATTAAGTGCTATTTTATTGGTTATTAAAGCAGTATTAGCAACTTTATCAAATTTTATATGTCTAAGTATAATTGAATTTGTAAAATAGTAGCTTTTATTTGTAGAATTTTAACAAAAATGCCTATTTTTGATAAATCTATAGACCTAATCATAGATACAGTTAAGTACCAGAAAGCACACTATATCCACTGACACAGGCATGGCTTCTAATCACAGCTTTGTCACTCAGTTGCATCTGCCATAGGGCCAAACAGTGAATTACCCTGGTCTGCTTTTTCCATCTACAAAACTGGGAGTGGGGGTCAGCAGAGGTCTTCCCGCTTGACTGTACATGGGAAATATCTTGGGAGGTTTAGAAAAATGCAGATTTCCAGAAAATTCCTTCCTGATTTAGGTGAGTTTGGAAATCTGTTTTTTAAATAATTATTCCATATTGTTTAACCAATAACCAAATTTAAAGAACACTGGATTCAGAAGACTTGTCACATTTTTACTTTCAAAATTCCATAGTGAATATTCAAAGTATTAACATTTTGAAAAAGGGAGGGTATAAACAAGGAATTCTTGTTTAACTTACGCATTTGATACTTTCTACAAAATGAACTGGTTTTGGGTTAGAATTCATCCTCAAATTTTTACTGCTAGTTACAGAGGTTAAAGCTTATAATTGTTTTGAGGATGAACGGTCCTGCCCATCACCTGTTCTGGAAGCACAATGCCACCAAAGGGGAACACATACAAACATCTTGCATCCAATTACGTGTGCGAGTAATTCCACCTCTGTGAATTTAAACTAAGGAAACTATCAGGATAGAACATGATGAAGAGATATAATATAGGAAAGTTTTTTTTTTTAATGGGAGTTAAATGAAACATACAAAACATGACTTAAATCATTGTTTCTCAAATAACCTGGATAGCTTGGTTAAAAATAAAGATTCTCAAGACTCTTTTCTTGGAGATTCTAATGCAGTATGTCTAGGGTAGGGCTATCACTGTATATTTTTAAGCAGTCCTCCAGGTGATTTTTATGATATGGTAAATTTGAGGATCATTACATTTAGTAAAATGACATTAAGAAATGAAATGCCATATAGCGATTAGAACAATGGTGTATATATAGTCTCATGAAAATTATAAGGATATATACTAGGTTTTAAAAAATGTTAAATTACACAAGTATAGTGAGAACCTGTTTTTGTTAAATAAGGTATCATTTTATTGGAAAGGTCCAGAAGAATTTAGTAATGTTATCTCTGACAGGGATGAGGGAGATTTTTGCATTTCTTTCCTTTCTATTTATCTCCTTAAATTCACTTTTCAACAATTAACATGCATTACTGGTGTCATTTTTTTTAATTAATAGAGAGAAAGAAACCAAAGAAAAGGAGTGCTGGGCTGGCATCTTGAATTGCTATACGTTTTGGAGGCAAGACGTTAACTTTGAGGCTTATTAAATACAGGGTAATGAGACAGAGGTGCCTGGCACTTCACCTGCTTCCCCAGAGTTGGCTGCAGGCAGTCCCTGCCCTGATTCTTCCCCTTAACACTTGTGTGTTCTCCTGGAAGGTCAGCTCTGGCTATATCCGAACACGCTTTTCCAGAAGCAGTTGGAAAGAAGGATCCTACTCCATCGAAATAATAAGTTCCAGCTCCGTTTCCACTAAATGACTACTTTTAGTAAAGGTTTTTATCTTAAGTAAATTTAATTCTTGTACAGCAGTAAATATTTAAAAATATATTTACTTCGCCCTTTGCCATTCAAGCCTATTTCTGTTTGTTTGGATCTGAGTGGAGACGGAGAACAGCTGAACCTCAGTCCTACACAAAATGACCCTTATTACACAGGTTCAACAGAATTGGGCTTATTTATAGTCAGTTTCAACTGAACAATTTCTTTCCTCTAGAAAGAATAGAAAGAAGCTTATTTGCATTAAAAAGCAAGGCTTTGATGGATTTTATTTTCTACAGCCCACTTTTTTTAAACATACGTAGTTATGCCCAAGAAAATGTAAAGATGAATGAAATCCTTCTGAAATGCATCTGTTGTAAAACAAAATATTTTGGCAAGTTGCTTTTAGGGTTCAGAGATTAACTACATACACTTTTGTGAAATACTTTGAAGATAAAAAGCATTTTCTAAAAGCTTAATATTATTATTCTAATTATTATTATTCTTTTAAGCATTCATTACAAAAAAAACCCCACTATACATATTAACCAGCTTAGTAGCAGGCATTTATTTTCTTTTTTTAACACAAAAAAGCGGGTGATTCAGTCTTAAAGCATGTCCTTTCTCTCTACATGGAATTTCTCAATTGCTTAGAATTTTACATAATTTGTAGGCATTACATTAAGGCTTGAGAACTATTATGAGTCCAGCTTCTGTTGTAAATTTACAGTTTGTGACTCATCAAATTTGTTGAAATACCTCAGCTCATATTCTTTGGAAGTTTAATACTTTTTAACCTGAATGTTCAGGTACATGGGAGTCAATATTCATTTGAAAAAGTTCATCCTTTTGTTTTTTTGACTATGTAGACAAAGCCAAAAGAAAAGTTTATTCCATGATAGATTAATTTGTAGATGCATAGAACTCAAAGGTCAAAGGACACTATATTCAATGGAAATAAGTAGAGTTGATACAAATCAACTCTTTTCTTCCTCCCTTGTGGTCAAGGGAGAAAGCACACAGCTTTCTTCAAGCACATTTCTTTTTACCTTTTCAACTGAGATCATCCCTACATAGTGATTTTCAGGGGTCAGATAAGTAGAAAAATGGAAACTGTATGGCAACTGAAATTAACATGGCTGACATGATCACTGGTCCTGAAATCACCAAATGAGTACAGTAAATATAGAGATTAATCATGGCCATGAGTCAATGCTGGGGGCCGGTTAGCAAGTTAAATCCCTACCAGGATTTTCAATAGAATTATGCAGTAGCACGGACTACAGTAGTCTCACCAAAGAACTAGGCTAGGCTTTTTAAAGTTCACAATGATGTCACCTTCCAGGTATGATTAGATACAACAAATTATTTTGCTCAAGATCCCACTCTTCTCCCCTGCAAAAAGAAAGTCCATTCCAAAAAAAGTAATCGAAATCAAACAACTTAAACATATTCCTGTGACCCTGCCTATAAAGTTGTGATACTGGAGCATTATGTTTCTCTCTACCAGTACTCTCATCTCAAGAATCTTATGAATTACCTCTGCTAGGACACATCTCTGCACATCTCATGTGAAAGGGATAGGTTCCACTGCATTAATAAATGGATCAAAGTGTTATTTGTAGTCAAGCAAAGAATCAAAGGGAAAAAAGGAGATGTTTATATAATGCAGCATCTGATACACTCAAGCTAGGAAAGAATGGCCACTAGTGAGATGCCAGGAGAAAGAAACCAGGGCCTATTGGACCATTCCTAGACACAGTAATTCTACATACTTTTTTTTCAATGTTCATTGAATACATGCTTGTTGGTGCCAGCCATGTGCTTGCAGAGTGCCAAGAACTGAAAGATTTAATGTTCTATTTCCAGTCAGGACAGTGCAGGAGACACACACATACATATGTGTGAGTATATACATACATACATACATACACACACACACACACAAACACATACACACACACACAGCATGAAAGATCATCATAAAATATGACAAGTTTTACAATTGAGGCATAGGTATGGTCTAACTGCTCTCCAGGAGATTGGGGAAGGCTTCACGGGAATTAATATTTTGAATAGGTTTTAAATGTTGGATAAGAGATTTTTGGGTTCTGTTTTAAAATTTTCATTTCAAACCTTTTTTATGCATATAGGAAAGAGCACAGGCTACCTGATGAATTTAGAGAAAATGTACCCACCCATGTAAATACAATCATGATCAGAATATTAAACATTACCAGCACCCCATGACTCTTAAGAATTCTCTTCCAAAACTTTCCCTTTCCCCCAAAAGATAACCCCTATTCTTACTTAAACAATTGTCAGATAAAGAGTAAAAGAATATAGGCAGAGAAAATGCCTCATTCCAATGTCTGGAGATGAAAATGAAGATAAATATTTTGAATAATGGGTACATAATGTATATGTATGGGTGGAATAATCTATGGACTTGAGAAGTTTGGGAAAAGTCTGAAAGCAGTGCTTAGCATTTTATTATTTTATTTATTATTTTCAATTTATCATACAGTGAAATTGGCTTATTTTTTTGGTATGGTTCTATGAATTTTAATACATGTGTAGATTCATATAATCATCATCAAAATTAGGATCCAGAATAGTTTCATTACCTCCCCAAGCTTTCCTCCTGCTATTACTTTATAATCAGATCTTCTCCCTACCTCCAAACCCTATGAACCAATGATGAGCTCCTCGTTACTTATAATGCATCTGAGGTTCATCCAAGCTATTGTGTGTATCAGCAGTTCATTCTTTTTTATAGCTGACTGCTATTTCACCTTATGAATATACACAGTTTTTTCATCCATTCACTTGTTGAAGAATAATTGGTTTCCAATTTGGGGGGATTATGAATAGAGCTGATATAAACACTCTTGTACAGGTTTTCATGTGAACATAAATTTTCATTCCTCTAGGATAAATACTTGAGGGTGGAATTGTTGGGTCATGAGGTGTTTAACCTTATAGAAACTGTCACGGTCTTTTGTGCAGTGATTTTGTCAGATTTGCTTTATATATTGATGTTCTGCTATGAGGTGCATACACATTTATTGTTTATGATTATTGTGTCCTTCAGTGAACTGACTTCTTTATAATGATGCAACAATCCCTCTCTGTTACTAGTAATAGCCCTTGTTCTGAAGTCTAATTTGTTTGACATTAATGTAGGCACTGAATATTTTCATCAGGATCTGCATGGTATTTCTTTTCTATCCTCTTATTTTTTTATTCTATTATATTCAATATAATTATATCAGAAGTGAGTTTCTTGTATACAAAATATAATGGAGCCATTTTAATCCTTTCTGTCACCCTCTGCCTTTTAATTGGTTTGTTTAGATCATTTACATTTAATGTAATTTTTTATAAGTTTGGATTGAAGGCTGCCATTCTATTATTTGTTTTCTGTTTGCACTCTGTGTTTTCATTCTCATGCCTTTTAGGGGGTTAAACTGTTTTTGTATTTTGTTTTAACTTTTAGTACTTTTTTTACTGCATCTCTTTGAATAGTTTTACTTTTTGATTTTTGTAGCGATTATAATATAAAAAATCATACTTTTCACATTCTACTTAGAATCTCTGTTTAAACATTTTAAGTGGAATGTAAAAATCTTATATTGTCTGTTTTTTTAATTACCTTCTCCCCTTTATTTTACAGTGGTCTTATATATTATATGTATGTACTTTATAAATTCCATGAGTAAATATTTTAACTTTTGCTTGCAACTGTCAATTACATCTCAAGGAACTCAAGAGAAGAATAGTCTATTAGATTTACCCAGATATTTACCACTTCTGCTGCTCTTCCATCTTTTATGAGGCTTCAGGTTTCATTCTAGAATCCCTACCCTACTGATTGAAGAACTTCCTTTATCAGTTATTTTACAGCGGGTCTTGTGGCAATGAATTCTCTTATTTCCTTTATTTCACCTTCGTTTCTGAAGAATATTTTTGCAGAATATTGAATTCTAGGTTGATTGTTCTTTGATTTCACTTTAGCACTTTATACATGTCATGCCATTTCCTTCTGACTCATGGTTTTCTAAGAGAAATTCATTGAAATTCAAATAATTTTTCCCCTATAGATAGTGCCTTTTTTTCTGGTTGTTCTCAAGGTTCTTCCCTTTGTCTTTAGTTTTCAGTGGTTCAATTATGATGTGACGAGAAATTTTCCTTATAACACTTATTAACCATTACACGCACTTTACCACTTGATTACTTACTGTCTTGCATTTTTCTGCAGTTGTTTCCTGAACAGAAATTTTGTCTTTTTAGTCATATTTCAAATATTTGAGGACAGAGACCAGAATTTTTTTCTTCTTTATTTCCTACAGTACACAGTAGTTACACAACAGAATTCTCTCCATTGGAAATGGATTAATAGACTGTTTCTTGGACAACAAGATAGAGTAACAGAATGCAGTGTATCAGAATGTATCTTGGCCAAGACAGGAGGGAGGATATACCTTTAACTGAAGCCAGGGTGGGCTGGAGAAAATACCCAACATTGTCAGTCAGCCAAGTGTTGATGGCAGAGAGAGATAACAAAGCTTAAGTGTGAACCAAGCTGAAATAGATGTAGAACATTCCCTTTAGAATAGAGCTTTTCTCTGGCTATTAAAGGATAATTAGTCTTTGCTACAAAGATCAAAGGAACTCAAGACTGTGGCTATAGATACTAAACAGACAACACACTGACCACTTATGTTTCAACTTGTAGAGCATATCAGAACAAATCTATCTCTCTTTAGTTATTCTCAGTCATTATAGGTACCATTAGCAGGATCATCTTGGAACAGGAAAGAAAAAAAGGGAATATGTATGTGCACATATAGGAACTAAAGCTCTATGATTCAGCTTTCAAAATTTCTGCTTCTTTAAATGCCATTGAAGCACAAATATGCATCAGTTTTCCATGTTTTCTAATATTCTGAATTTACCCATCTTAGTATTTTGATATTGTACTATTATCTTTTTATATGTCTGTGTCATAAGGTCAAGAACCACATCTCATTTTATCTTTTTAACCTTAGCATATAGTACAGTGATTGGTACTAATTAATTAATGTATATTCAATAAATATTTATTGAGCAAAATAAAAAAATGTCCTAGAGGATTCATTGAGAATTCAATAGTTAGCAACGTGCACAATGAGATTTGGTTGAAATGAACTATATTTTAGGATATATCTATACATAAAGAAAAACAACATGTGAAAATATAAGTAATAATAAGATAAATCATAGTACTTATCAAATAACTATGAAATATCCTGTACTGATTACTGAAAAACATAAAAATAATTATATTAAAAGAATCACATCCTTATCAGATATTTTAAAAAAGGAGTAATAGTGACCTAAGCAAGTAATTGAAGAATAAACTTTATGGAACTTCCCTGGTGGTGCAGTGGTTAAGAATCCACCTGCCAATGCAGGTGACACAGGTTCAAACCCTGGTCCAGGAAGATCCCACATGCCTCGGAGCAACTAAGCCCATGCACCACAACTACTGAGCCTGTGCTCTAGAGCCCGCCAGCCACAGTTACTGAGCCTATGCACCTAGAGTCCATGCTCCACAACAAAAGCAGCCACTGCAATGAAGAGTAGCCTCTGCTCACTGCAACTAGAGAAAGCCTGCACACAGCAACAAAGATCCGATGCAACCAGAAATTAATTAATTAATTAATTAATTTTTAAAAAAAGAATAAACTTTACCTACCACTGAGAATCACCTACTGTTAAAGACAGTAAACATAGGGTTTGGAAGTATGGACTCCAGAGTCAGACTGTATGGGTCCAATTTCTATCTCTGCCACGTACTAACAGAGTGACTTTAAATGGTGCCATGCTGAAAGAAAAATACTCACATTATTTTTCTCTCTACACCTTGTCCATACTCTTAATACTTCTGGCCACCAACTATGTAGGGGTTTTCCCATGACAAGAAATTCTCTAAGTCTCTGTGTATGACAACTAAGTGTCCTACAATTTGACTTAATTCTGACACTACCTACCTGGAGATTCCACAGATTAAGGGTTCAGTCCCACAAGACATCCACACTTCCACCCCAGCCACAGATACCAATCACAAGTAGTAGGTCCTTTGGCCACACACAGCTTCTCTCTGACTTGGATACAAATTTGAGGTTCCCACAATCCTCTTATCAGGCTCTATAATTTGCTAGAATGACTCACAGAACTCAGGATGGCTCACCAAACTCAGGAAAATAGATTACTTATTTTAATCACCTTTTTATTATAAAAAAATACAATTTACATCTTTGACATAAATTGTGGCAATGATTTTTTTTGGATCTGTCTCCTAAAGCAAGGGAAATAAAAAGCAAAAACAACTAAATGGGGCCAAATTAAACATAAAAGCTTTTGCACAGTGAAGGAAATCATTGATAAAATAAAAAGACAACCTACTGAATGGGAGAAAATATTTTCAAATGATATGACTGATGAGTTAATATCCAAAATATATAAACAACTTATACAACTCAATATCAAAAAAAAAAAAGATCACAAACAATCCAATTTAAAAAAAAAGAGGGGGTGGGCAGAAGACCTGAATAGACATTTTTTTCAAAGAGGACATACAGATAGCCAACAGGCACATGAAAATATGCGCAACACTGCTAATAATCAGAGAAACACAAATTAAAACCACAGTGAGATATCACCTCACACCCGTCACAATGTCTATCAACAAAAAGAACACAAGTAACAAATGTTGGTGAAGATGTAGAGAAAAGGGAACCCTCATTCACTGTTGGTGAGAATGTAAATTGGTGCAGCCACTGTGGAAAACAGTATGGAGGTTTCTCAGAAAACTAAAAAATAGAACTACCATATGACCCAGCAGTTCTACTTCTGGGTTTATATCTAAAAAAAAAGCACAAATTAAAAAGGATACACACACCCCAATGTTCATAGCAGCATTATTTCAATTGCCAAGATATGGAAGCAACCTAACTTTCCATCAACAGATGAATGGATAAAGAAGATGTGGTATAAATATACAATGGAATACTACTCAGGCACACACACAAAAAAAAAGAATGAAAATTTGCCATTTGAAATAACATGAATGGATTTGGAAGGTATTATGCTAAATTAAATGAGTCAGACAGAGAAAGACAAGTACTGCATGATATCACTTATATGTGGAATCTAAAAAATACAACAAACTAGTGGATATAACAAAAAAGAAACAGGCTCACAGATATAGAGAACAAACTAGTGGTTACCAGTGGAAAGAGGGAAGGGAAGGGGAGAGGGAGGTAGGTGTAGAAGATTAAGATGTACAAACTCTTATGTATAAAATAAATATGATCGAAGGATATATTGTGCAACACAGGGAATATAGCTAATATTTTTATAATAACTGTAAGTGGAATATAACCTTTAAAAATTGTGATTACTATGTTGTACACCTGTAAATTATATAATATTGCTCATCAACTATACTTCAGTAAAAAAATAAAATCCAAAAAAAAAATATGTTGAGGAAGAAAAAATCATACAGCTCAGGAAACGCCAGATGGAAGAAATGCGTAAGGCAAGGTATAGGGGAAGGGGCACAGCACTTCCATGTCCTCTCCAGACAGGCCACCCTCCCAGCACCTCCACATGTTCACCAACATAGAAGCGTTTTGATCCCTGTCATTTAGTATTTTTATGGTGGCTTAATTTTTAGGTATGGCTGACTAAACCATTGGCCATTGGTGATTAATTCAAAGTCCAAGTCATCTCCTCTCCTGGAGGTTGGAGCCGCGGGTGCTTCAAGTTCCAACCCTGTAATCACTGGTTAGTTCCCCTGGCGGCCAGCCCAGGTCCTGAAGCTATCCAGGAGTCCACAGCCACCAGTCATCTCATTAGCATACAAAAAGACACAGTGCTTCAGAGAAACCAAAGGTTTTAGGAGCTGTGTGCCAGGAAATGAGGACAGAGACTAAATATTATCAAGAACCAGGGCCAAGACCAAATATATATTTCTTATTATGTCACACACTCTATGTGCTTTAACTTTTCCATCTGTAAAACAAGGATGGTGATAATGGGACCTAATTCATAAGCTTATGGTGATGTAGTGAGGGTTCAAATGGTCATTTACATGGAGTGTAAACTAACTCCTGGCATACCATAAACTCTCTAAGAATTAACTATTTTTTAATTCTTAATCTGCATTTCTGAGTAAGTGAAAGAAAGAAACAAAAGATGGAAAAGATTACAAATCCTCTGTTTATGTTGAAAAAGTCTGAATAGAAAAAATTCAGGCTTTAATGAAGGAAAACATAAATTTGAGATTTTATAAAGAATTTCCTGACTGAGGGAACAGGGAATAGTGATCTGGTGCATATTAGAATTAACTAATTTATTTTATTTTAAAAAACATTATTTATTTATTTTTTGGCTGTGTTGTGTCTTCATTTCTTTGCGAGGACTTTCTCCAGTTGTGGCGAGCGGGGCCCACTCTTCATCCCGGTGCGTGGGCCTCTCACTGTCGCGGCCTCTCCTGTTGCAGAGCACAGGCTCCAGATGCGCAGGTTCAGTAGTTGTGGCGCACGGGCTTAGGTGCTCCGCAGCATGTGGGATCTTCCCAGACCAGGGCTTGAACCCGTGTTCCCTGCATTGGCAGGCAGATTCTTAACCACTGCACCACCAGGGAAGCCCCTAGAATTAACTAATTTATATAGAAACAAAGGAGGCTCCCAGTAAAAGAATGTGAAGAGTGCAAATGATTGGGTTTTGTTAGTACTCAGACACTTCCTATGACTTGAAGCTCAATTGATAAGGGGGAAATTTCAAGAGGGGATTATAGGACCCTCTGAAAAGAATTCTTTTTTTTTGTGAAAAAAAGCCAATACAAGTTGGAATCAAACACAGAGCTTGAGGATCAGAGTAGAATAATGGCCCTGAGTGCTGTGTGCTCATTGTTATTTGAACCAAACTTAATCTAGCTACTGAAAATAGTGTGCACAATGTAGGGAGAAAAAATAAATTGCATATGCAAGCTACGAGTTTTAAACCTCAATATGTAGCTACTTGCTATTTAAAAGCTTTATATAAGGAGAATTTTTTCCCTACTTATTTAAAGGGGGGTTGGGAGAGCGAGGGTGGGCAGCAGCCACCAGTGGGCCATCCATCCATTAAATGGAGCAGAAAGGGATCAGCTAGGAGAAAACTATCCCATGGAAGCAGCCAGAGGGAGCTGTAATTGGAGGCTACAAAGCTGGGAGTCTAGCAATGCAGGTGGCAGCTTGAGTGGAACTGCTGCAGAATGGCCCTGAGGTGACTAGTGGCAGCCACGAGGAAGGTGGCCAAGTGAGTACAGTATGGGGTAATGATTTAAAGGCAGTCCTGGCAAAAGGAACAAGGTGAAGGGAGCATGCCCTGGAGCAACCTAATGTCAAAAATGGTGACGCTGAGAAATTATGAAACATCAGCCTAGAAGGGGGCTAAGGTAATTTTGTAACCACTTGCAAGAGAAGGTAATATGCTTGTTGATGAATACACTCTGATACCCCTGGGAGCATCTCCACTTCCTACAAAAGGGAAGGAATCTGAAAGTGTGTGTGTGTGTGTGTGTGTGAGAGAGAGAGAGAGAGAGTGTGTGCACGCAGAACTGAGGTTCTACCTTCACAACTGTCAAAAGTTGGGCATAATATTAATATTTCATTAATTATACCCATAATCTGGAGAGTAAATAACAGGGGAATTTGTCTTTTAGTTAGTAGATGTCTAGAAAGATACAGATGGGGAGTCAAGAGAATGGTATAATGCACATTTACTGAATATCCAGCTCAGCATTGGAATATCCTTCTGATTTGGGGAACCATCCTATAGGCACTGATGGAAATGGTGGTGATGGACATACATATTCTTTCTGTGCACTCCTGATGACTAAAGAGTCATGTTGTCCAAATACAAATATTCAGATGCTTTGCCTGAGCCTCAAATCTTGAGACTTGGTTGGGGAATTTTTCTCCTGCTTCATGTCATATAGAGAGGAGCAGCAATGCTCATACCTGGATGCTGCCCTGAAGTCCTCCAGGATGACAGCACAAAAAGCAATGCCCAAGCAGAGGATTCCTGAGACCAGGACTTTGACATAGTTCACTGTCTTTGGACCCTCCAAAGCTTTTTTTCTGTGGTTTTTGTTTTGATTCTGGAGCTATTAACTTATCCAAAAACTTCTTTTAAGTCCATCAAAGGTTTTTTCTTTTGTTTACAACAAAGAATCCAAAGAAGTAGAAATGGGTAAACCTTATTCATCAGGCATTTGAGCAGTTATAACCAGAACAAAAGCTTGTATCTTATTTCTTTGTCTTTACTGATGGTCTCAAAGGAAAAGTCTAGCGGTATCCTTCTTCACACGAAGCTGAAGGCACAGTCTAGTGCAAGAGTCAGTCAGCTTTCCTGTTCAGGGCAAGGTAGTAAATATTTGAGGATATATGTGGATCTGTGTTGCAGCTAGGGGACTCTGCCCTTGTAGTGTGAAAGCAGCCATAGACCACGCATAAATGAATAAGCAGTATTTACAAAAACACACAGCAAGCCAAATTTGGCCTAAATTTTTCTGACTCCATGTCTAGAAGAATGAACACGGGTCTTGGAAGTGGATAGACCTGGGGCATCCTGAAAAAGTCACTAACTCTTTTGAGACTCAGTTTCCTCATTCAGAGCTAGGAAAAAAATGACAACTCATGGATTTCCACTGAGGATTAAATTTCAAGGGAACACACATTTTAAAATCACCTTGCTGTTTGGTTTGGTTTACACACATTGTTTCATGAAATGTAAGTATATCATATGTTACACTAAATAATTAGTTATTATAAATATAATATTTTCTGAAAAGTCAACATTAATTTGTGCACAGCACATGTTCACACACACTCTCTCAAGCATTCATATAACTTCCCAAAGAAGAGTTCTTATCTAGAACCGATCTCCAAATAACAGTCTTTATCCTATCTTTGAGTAGGGCTATTATTTTTTGTTGCTCCACCCATAAGAAGCCTCCACAGCCTGAAAGTACTCCCAGAGATAATATTTCATAATGTTGGCAGGGCAATTGGCTGGAAGTTCTAGATATTCCAATACTGAGTCTCTTTGATATATATTTTAATTCCAGGCATGAGGAAAGTTGCTAACTATTAATTTGCAACACATATGTGATAAGGGGGAAAGTTTTAAAATATGTTCACAGAATGGGCTGTGCAAAGAGATACTAATTAAAAGACTGTGGCAGTTTTACCTCAGGAATCTAACAGATTTTCTGATTGGCTATCATGGTGCCTACTTCATGCAAAGTGCAGAACTGAGAAAAATGCAGGCAATGGGTCTGTGCTACTAAATTTATTGGAAAAAAATTTTCCTGCCCAGAACCGTCACTTGCAATATCAAATCATCAATTACATGTTCAATCCACAGTAAACAGTGTCTGCTAATTACGTAACACTGTGTTAAATTCAGTCCAAATGGTAGGATGAACATATGAGATTGATTTTCAGAACTGTATGAGCTGGTTATTTACAGTTGATTAGTGAAGACAGAATATGGTGCAGGAATTGATACGTTAACTTAAGGACTTCTTTTCTTCTCCAATTCTGTGAAATTGCTCATGTTATCCTAATCTTAAAAGACCTATATTGGCCTTAACCAGAAATCTTATCACATAAGGGATCCAAGGAGGGCTGAAACAGAGAATAGCGCATAACTTAGCCTCAGCGGCAATCTCTTGTTACAGTATAATTGCTGTCTCCTCAAGTTTCAGTAAATGTGTTTACTAGATTCCTCCTGGTAAGAAAGCTTCCCACTCAGTTGCTTCTGTTTTTATTCTAAAATCTCAAATCTAAATTTCAAGATTTTCAAATCTTTTCTAGTCTTTTTTTTTTTTTTTTAATTCCAATCTTGGAGTCCCATCCTGTATCTTTTTCTCTGTAAGCTCAGTCTTTGTTTGCCTCCTGATTTTTAAAAGAAAATTCTGTTAGCCTTCTAACACCCTCCTCCTCGTGGCCAGGGTGTTAGCCTACATAGAGGACAGTGACGTGAAAGAATATCCAATATTTATTTAGCACGAGTGCTGGTGAATGTTATATGTCAACTTGGAAGGTATTTTTGCATGAGATTAGAATTTAAATCAGTGAACTTTGAGTAAACAGATTGCCCTCTGTAATGTGGGTGGGTCTCACCTAATCAGTTAAAGGACTGAATAGAACAAAAAGATAGGCCTTCCCAAGTGAGCGGAGATTCTCCAGCAGACTGCCTTGTGACTTTCTCTGCAGTACTGGTTCTCTGGGCTCTCCAGTCTGCCACAGTGCAACAGGGTCACAGGTGGGCTGCACATGGGCTACCAGGCCGCTGCCCAGCAGAAGAGGGAGGTGTTGCTGGTTTCTGCACCTGCCATGTGCTTCTGGTATGGCTGACAAATCCCTGACCCACCTTGAGCTGACCTCGCAAAGCCAACATCAGCTCCAACCTCACTGACATTGGCTGCCCCACAGCAAAATCCAAACCCAAGACAGCCCAGGCCTGGGAGGAGCCTGAAGACATAGGACACTCTTTATTGCTCTGAGAACTCTTAAGAGATTGAGTAAAGGAGTGATGTGACCCTGAGGCTAGGAGGGAAGTCAAAGGCTGTGGGAAGATGTCACTGGGTACAAGGCAAGGCACCAGGAAGGAGTCAGCCAAAAGGAAGAGCTTCCTAGGATCTGCCCTACAAGGGTGGCTGGAGCCTGCTTATCAGGCCTGTTCCCAAAGGGCAGCAGATTTGCACTTACCAGCCTCCACATCGCTTGAGCCAATTTCTTATAATAAATACCCTTTTATACATATTCACATCTTATTAGATCTGTGTCTCTGGCGAATCCTGACCAACACTATACATACATTACATATAGATTCTCTTCTATGTGGTCTATTCTGTTTAATTTGTATAACAAACATGTACGATAAATACCATTGTCATGCTTGTTTTTTTATTTTTTAATTTCTGTAGATGGGTAAACTGAGGCACATATTTGCTAAATGTTTGGGGAATATGCTAATAGGATTTGGAGATAGGTCTGGAAAACAGTCATTCTTACTCCATATTTATTAATCCTGTGAGGTAGTTATTATTTTCCCCATTTTACAGAGCAGAAAGTTAAGATGAAGAGAGATAAGTAATATGTCCATAATCTGTAACTAGAAAACCATTGCCTCTCTGACTTCAGATTTCCTATTAACTATTGAAACAGATTACTTTTTGCAAAATTAAAAATTCAGAACCTGAGTAAAGTACAGCAACTTTTATATGATATTATGTAAAAATATATTAGGTTCAGTGCTAGTAACATTATAATATATAAAATTCAATTCTGATAGTAACATAAAAATACAAATAAAATTATTTCTATTACTAAGAGTTTTCAGCTAAGCTTTATTGCTCTTGACAGGTAAACTTCAGAAGCATTTGCATTCCATCAGGACATCAGTATTGTGCCCATTCATAATCTTTGTTGAGATACATTGTGAGCTAGGTTTATATTAGAAAAGAAGCCAATAACTATCAGGAAAGTCTTCCAAATGTCTCGATTGTTAGACTTCTGACATTGAGGTGAAGGCAAATTTTTCAGAATACATTTTTCTTACAACTTCCTAATGTTCTTAGTGGAAAGGTTTTCCTGTCTTTGGAGTTGATTTGATTTGTGTTTGGAAATGTCATTACCTAACTTTGTGAGAAGGACTGCTCAGGGATAGTAGGTTTCCAGCAATCTTCAGAATGAGGTCCTCAAGGTGGGGTCCAGAGACAAAATACTAGCATGTCTCTGACCTGGGACTGGTTGATGAAGTGTGTTGGGTGACTGTTATAGGTTGAATTGTGTCCCTTCAAAAAAGACATGTTGAATATTACAAAAAAGAAAGAAATAATGCCATTTGCAGCAACATGGATGTATCTAGAGATTATCAAACTAAGTTAAGTGAGTCAGAAAGAGAAAGACAAATGCCATATGATATCATTTATATGTGGAATCTAAAATATGACACAAATGAACACATCTACTAAACAGAAAAAGACTCACAGACATAGAGAACAGACTTGTGATTGCCAAGGGGGGAAGGGTGGGGAAGGGAAGAATTGGGAGACTAGGATTAGCAGATGCAAACTAGTTTATATAGGTATATATGGGATGGATAAACAACAAGGTCCTACTGTATAGCACAGGGAACTGTAGTCAATATCCTGTGACAAATCATAATAGAAAAGAATATGAAAAAGAATATATTATGTATGCATGTGTATGTATAACCAAATCACTTTGCTGTACAGAAGTTAACACAACATTGTAAATCAACTATACTTCGGTAAAATTAAAAAAAAAAAAAAAAAAAAAAGACGTGTTGAAGTTCTACCACTTAGTACCTCAGACTATAAGTTTGTTTGGAAGTAGTTTCTTTAAAGAGGTTCCAATCCAATATGACTGTTGTCCTTATAAAACGGGAAAATCTAGACACAGAGTCAGTCGCACACAGAGGTTAGACCACGTGAAGATATGAGGAGTGTGCCATGTGGAGATGGAGGATTGGAGTGATGCACCTACAAGACTAAGAATTCCAAAGATGGCCAGCAAACCACCAGAAGCTAGGAAGAGGCAAGGAAAGATTCTCCTACAGGTTTCAGAGGAAGCATGAGTCAAGTGACACCTTAATTTTGGACTTATAGCTGTCAGAACTGTGAGACGATATATATTTTCTGTTTTAAGTCACCTAGTTTGTGATATTTTGTTAGAGCAGCCCTAAGAAACTAATAGAGTAGGCAGATATTTGTTTCTCAGGAGAGAAGGTAATACCATTAGATTTTCCAAGAGATACTTGATCCAAATATATATATATATATATATACATATATATATATATATATATAGAGAGAGAGAGAGAGAGAGAGAGAGCGCCATGATTTTTGAGCAGTTTGGAGAACCACCTGTGAATATTTTTGAATCATAACATTTTTATTTTACGAAGTCTTTCTGAATATTCACTCCAAATATCTGAGTCTATCTGAAATAATTAAGTTGTTTGTTTTTACAAATTACAAATAATTAATACTAGAATAAGCACTTTTCACAAGTTATAGGAAGCAACAGGCCTTTTAAGAGGATGGCAAATATTTAACAATTAAACCAAGTGTTTTATTTAGATTATAAAGTCAACTCATGTCCATATTAGAAAATTGTTAAATATAGAAATTTAGAAAGAAAAGTTAAAAACCACTCTTTACAACTTTACATCTTGGATTATTATATTTTTTGGTGTAGGGCTACTTGTTTTATTCAGCTGAATTATCCTGCTGGGGTTGATTTGCTACAGAAAAGTGGTGAGACAAGAAAAGCCCCGCTGTGCTGGGGACTCTGTGCTAGGAGAATTCCAGTCACTTTCCCTGTGAAAGGATGGCGTAAATATGGTCAGCACGGCTCTCACGGGGTTGTGTGGATAAGTGAAGGGAAGGCATTTTATTTTATTTTTTTTTATTTTATTTTTTTTGCGGTACGCGGACCTCTCACTGTTGTGGCCTCTCCCGTTGCAGAGCATAGACTCCGGACGCGCAGGCTCAGCGGCCATAGCTCACGGGCCCAGCTGCTCCGTGGCATGTGGGATCTTCCCGGACCGGGGCACGAACCCGTGTCCCCTGCATTGGCAGGCGGACTCTCAACCACTGCACCACCAGAGAAGCCCCCTTGGAAGGCATTTTAGATGTGCTGGGTGTAAGGGAGATGAGGAGAAAGAGGGAAATATAAGAAAGCATTTATGGATTTCTTTTTCTTTTTTCATGGCAAGGATGGTGGGATCATTTGTGCTACTTCTTAAGGAAACTATAGTAAAGACCATTTTACACACATGCTTGCTCTCATTTCTGCTTGTTTCCTTAATATAAGTCCCTAAACAGGGATCCACTGAATCAAAGATGTGAACACCCTTATGTGTGTGATATTTTTTTCAAGCTGATTTCCAGAAAGATTTTTCCAAATTACACACCAGCAGTGTGTGAAAGTGCTGTTCTCAGAGTGCCTTAATCAGCACTGAGAATTATTTTTTCTTTAATATGTTCCAGTTTAAGAGGGGAAAATAGAATTTCTTCACTTGTATTCACATTTTTAATTATTAGTATGGCAGAATCTTTTATTCTTGTTAGCCATTTTTGTTTATGTTTATTCTTTTCCCATTTTTCTCTTGAGCTACCTCTTTTCTCTGTGTCACATTTTTTGAAAGAACAAAATAAAACATGCTCATGCAACAATCAAACCCTATAGAAATGCATAAAGATAATACTCCCCCCACAATCCCACTCCTTGAAGTAACATTTGAATGTTTGTACTCTTGCTCACGTCTCCTGTGCTCACATCAACATATACAGGTATATGAACAGGTCTACATTGTGTTGTTATTTTGATTATCGATTTGACTACGTATATCACTCTGTAGCTGACTTTTCACACTTATTATTTTAGATAGAACCTTCTTCTAGGTCAGTTACTCTGCATCTACTTTCTTCCCTCCCTCCTTACTTTCCTCTTTGTTTTCCTTTTTCTTTCCTCCTCCCTTCCTTCCTTCTTTCTTTCCTTCCTTCCTTCTGTCCTTCCTTCCTTCTTTCCTTCCGTCCTTCCTTCCTTTCTCTCTTCTTTCTTCCTTTCCTTTTGTTTCCTTTCCTTTCCTTTACTTTTCTTTCCTTTCCTTTTCTTTCCTTTTTTTTATAAATAAATGGAACTGTAATTCAAGATGCCATGCACACACATGGAAAAGATGTAACCCAGAAACCCAGAAATGCAGTTCAGGAACACGTCAAAGAAGGGAATTTTGTGGAAACATTTGGTAGAGAGTAATTTCAAAGTCATTTTCCTTCTTCACATGGACTTTTTCATGGCATGTACGCATAGGGGGAAGAAGGTAGACCTCTCAGGATACCAGAGTGGCAGAATGTGGAGGCAGCCCAGGCAAGATTCTGCTGACTACTTTCCTGAGCAAAAGCTGCAGAAGATAATGGCCCAGGGGCCCGTCAGGAAAAGACAGGTTCACCAAGGTGGCAAACAGGAACACTCTTTACTGTTCTGAAGGGAGAGTACATCTCCAATCTCTCAGAGGGGTGGACCACAAGAAGAGGACCATGGCAGAAGCTTGGGTTTCTATCAACATCAACATGACTTCCTTTCCAAGAATTCTGAGCTTCTGGACCATCACCTCATATGCCTCTTACCCTTCGCCTCATGGTCACATTCTGGTTTCAGAAATCCACTGCAGCCCTCTTTTGACCTAGAAAGCATGACAGCAACACAGAATTAATTCTGCACAGAGAGAAAATTAGGTTTTCTTAGAAACTGAGATATTCCTTATTTTCCATCAATTTTTATTAGTTACTCAGACACTGACCAACATTTTCTGCTCTAGCCTGTTTAGGTAATTTTGGGTGGTTGTCCTTCTCCCCAACATAATATTGCATATGGGATGGACATTATGTAACAGCTCAGTTATTTGTCTAAAAATAGAATCTGACACTTATTCCAACCAGGCAATTTGAATATGAACCCCTACTTTTGATACTTATTTAAATTTTGCCCATGCTTCTTAATTAATTGAGGAATATTATTTGATTCTGGGACACTATGAAGGTGAAGTTTATCTGGGTCATCTTTTTATAAAATAAATTTATACCCCCTTTACCCCTTTCTTTCATTTTAATAGCTGTGTATTATTTCATGAAGTGAATATACTAAAATGTTCAACTCATATCCCTCTTCACTGGTAGTCCAATCATTTCTAGTTCATTTCTTCATTTATTTGTTTGGTTTTGATCATAATAAAAAATGATGGGAAAAAACCTCACATCAATAAGTACATATAACACTCACACTTACATACAGGAAACTATATACAGTTGGCCCTTGAACAATGTCAGGGTTAGGGGAGCTGACCCTCCGTGCAGTTGAAAGTCATCATGTAACTTATAGTTGGCCCCATGATTTCTCCATATCCCAAGTTCTGCATCCACGGATTCAACGGTGCAGTACTGTAGTATTTACTATTCAAAACAATTGCATATAAGTGGACTCATGCAGTTCAAGTCCATGTTGTTCAAAGCTTAACTGTATATGTCCTTGTGCTCATTGCTTATAGATCTGTAGCAGGAATTCCCTCAAAGGTCAATTCTAAATAAATGACTGGAACTCACATTATCCAAAAGCCAATGAGTTGAGGTGGTAATAGAAAGTCACAGAGGGTATATCAATTTCTGCATACAAAAACAATGGACTTTACAAATTTGCAGAAATGTGGGCATTTTGTATATTCACTGAAATCCATTGCTGGTATTCCTCAGGAAAACTTTGAAAAGGCTAAATTATGCAAAGAAAACTTTGTGGATTTTGATTTTTTGCTCTGAGCTTGGTATCTGATATAAAGAAGACTTGTTTATCTTTTGAGATATGTAAGGTCTAAAAAACAAGTGGCAGGGAATAGGACAGAAGGAATTTTCTTTTAGTTTGGAGAAGTCTGGAGTTTTGGCCTTAGAACTTTGAGATACTGCAAAGCAAATAAATGAAGAGTGTATTTAAAGTAAATTCCATCTCCAGTTATTTACCATTTAAATTAAAGTGGTAGGAAAGCTTCCAAATTAGAAAAAATGCACTTCTGATCAGAGGATAAAGGAAGGGCAGTGTTTTAAATGTTGATTTTAAATTAGGTCAACGTAGCTATAGTCTGACTAGTTTGGACTTGAACAAATTTAAACATTGAAAGTGGGCACTGAAAGAAAATATTGTTGGTGTTGCAGAGTAGATCTCAATGGAAGGAGGCCGCCTTCAAGGTAGAGCTGAATCAATCACTGTCGAGTTCCTCAAATCTTCCATTCTTAACCAGAAGTGGGCTTTGATATCACCTGGGGATCTTATGCAAATACATGTTGGCCAAATTTCTGATTCAGCAGGTATGAGGTGGTACTCAGCATGTATATTTTGAAAAAGCTTTTCAAAATATTGTTGTGAGCAATTCTGAATTAAGAACCACAGTCTAAAATATGTTTCTAGAAGTAAGTTCTCTGGATTATCTGAGACAGAATCATCTGAGGGACATGTTAAAAATATGCATTTCCAAATTTTGATTCAATATAACTGGAATGAGGCTTGAGATTCTGGACTTTTTACAGAACCCCTCAAGTTGTCATGCGAAGTGACGTTTGTGAAACCCTGCACATGTATCATCCAAGAACAGCATTAAAGGAACTTGGTCTCATTGTTCTGACCAATTGCAAATGAGTTGAGATGTAGCCATAAAGGCACCACCAAGTATGAACACTGGTTGTAAAATTTTACAACCTGATATATTCAAAGATAATAACAGATACATCCTTAAAGAGGAAGGCTGCTTGAACATAACCATGTGTCGATACTGGTTTTCTAGCAAGTGGTCCAGCCTCCTGATGTCTACATCATACCAGCATAGTCAGTGGGTATCTTTGTTAAGGTGCCTTTTGTTGCAAGTAAAATCAAAGCTAATGAATACTAATTTAAGGAATTAATTTAAACAGTTTAAGTGAGGAAATTCGTCATAAGACAAGTTTCTCTTTTGGAATCCAGCAGCATGAAGTAAAGCCAAACTTGAAGAAATAATTGAAGCAGGATTGGAAAAGCCACATGATTTCTAATGTCTGCTCCTTTCTGCTCTCTGCTTTACTTTTCTCTTTCTGCAGTCCAGTCTCTTCTCCTCCAAACATATGGTAGAAGATGCCACCCAATGGTCTTCAAGTTTACAATATCTCCAAGGTCTGGCTACTCTTGCAGCTGCCTCTTTTTCCCCAAGGTCAAATCTCTGGGAGAGAGAATCCTATAGGACCAGTTTGAGTAAAGATTTCACTTTTGGTCCAATCAAATGTGTAGGAAGAGTAGATTAGAACTATGGCTGCTGGGGCCACTCTTGGCAGTTCCCAAAGTTTAGGGGTTGGGTTTGATTTCTAACCTAAGGATTTGGAGACAACTAAAAATAATGATAAGACTAAAATCAGTTTGGGCAAACTGAATACAAGTATACACATGCACACACACAAGCACAATTACAATTTATATAGCACAGATGTGGCCTTGTTCTTTCAAAAATGTCTGTCCCTAAGGGATTTGCAAACCCTCTTTGCCATGTGCCTAGAAGTCTGCATAGGACTTCTGTTCCATGCTGTGACTATTCCATGTTGTGATTTTGATTACTTCCCTGACCTAAAACCAAATGCCTTTTAAATTCCCCGAGGGTGGAGATTTGGTCTTGCTTAACAAGTACAACTACCGTAACGCCCAGCACATAGTATGGAGTTAAAAGTAATTTGTTGAATAACATGGTTACAGGGTCTCCGAAATTTTGTCTAAAACTCTTTATGTCTGCTTAAGTTTTTACCACAAGAAATTCTCTGTAACTGCCAGCACTGATACTACCAGTACCTCTTCTGGACATCTGATTGGTGGTAGGTTGAATTAGTCTGTGCTTTGCTTGGTTTCCCAATGATCTTTGAAGCTTGCCTACCTTTCCTTCTCACTCACTCTAACAATAGCTTCTGGGAGCTCCCTTGGAGGGTTCTGGCATGTTCCCATGGACAGTCCTGAAGATTCCACTTAATTTTCAGAACTCTTCTTTCACTGCTAAGAATTTCTGTTCTCATTAACCATCTGTCCCATAATCACACTTCTCAGCTCTCCCAGTCTTCTAAAATAGTGATACTTAAACTTTATAACAGAACTGAGGAATCTTTTGAAGATGCAGATTCAAATTCAGAAGCTCTAGAGAGACACCTGGCAGTCTGACTTTCTAACAATCTCCCAGCTAATGCTGTTGCTGCTATGCCATGGACTCCACTTTGAGCAGCAAGGTTCAAAGACCCTCTCTACAATTTAGCTGTCTTTCTTCAGATTAAAACAATCTCACAATCTATCAATTTTCTGTGGGGATAGCCAAAAAAGCCTATTTTGCTGGTCTGTGTCAATCCAAGTTACTGAATTCTCTTGTCTCAGTCCCTTTGATTTACTGGTGAATCACAAAGTTTCTAATCTTAATACACTGTGTTGGGGTGTTTGTTTATACTCTCCATTCCCACCATTTTTTTTTCTTAATTGGTGGGAAGAAATAGCTACTTTCAAAATATATTCCTAGGAAGGCTCTGCCCTTTGATAAAATAATTTTATCTTATTTTAAAATTCAAAATTTTAAAATATGACTGCAACTTCTACACAATTTTTTTGTTTTTGTTTTTTTCTTTTTCCCATGAAGATGTTTTCCCACATCTTCTCTTAGTTACTTGGGACTGAAAGGTATTTTGTGCGTGTAGCTGTGTGTAGAGTGCAGTCTGCCTCTGACTGGCAAAGGAACATCACAGTGGTGAAATTCTTCTCATTCCAACCACCTCATGACCTTTACAGCTGCACAAAAAGGTGACACATGGCATTAGCACAAAGAATGTGGTTCTCAGCTGCAGTGCTGTGCACACTACATGCCAAAGGGAGGTGCGAGGTGTGCTCTGATAAATTTGTTAGTAATAGTAGTAAAAGAGCAAACTTTGCAAATAGTTGATTTTTAAATCTGTTACAGTGAATTCTAGTTTAGGATATTGACTATACAATGATGTCATGCTAATTCATTTTCTCATTTGCTTTCTTTTGAGAATTTGGAAAGAGTGAATTTTGTCTTGGATACTGGGATCATGAACATATGATTATCATCTGTCTATCTTTCTACTGCAGAAGATTCAGTATAACTTATTTCACAAGTGCCGAGCAGGTTTATCTTCTCCACTAAAATTTTCAGTTATTTAGGTTCTGTTTGGAAAAATCCAGCCCATGTCTGCTTATGTAACCCAAAAAGAAAAGTAGTTTATTTTTCTCCACAAATATACCGTCTAACTTTTGGGGTACCATTAAAGGGAAAGTTTCCTATAATTTGAGCATGCTCTATCTAAATAATCATGATCTTTCCCCAGCATGTTTCCTTTTCTACTCAATCAGATCAACATCTGGTCTTGTGTTTTATGTCAGGCTCTGCTCATAATCCAGTTCATTTCAAGGACACTTCTTTTTTTTTTTTTTTCACTATATTAAAACACATTGATCTCTCCCATCAGTAAACTCATAACATCCTTTTAACCAACATTACGTAGCAGATGCTCTTTTTCTCTACTAGTCCTGTGTTTGTTAATCTAATTTTTCCAAATAGATTATAAGTATAGATTACTGAGAATATAATCAGATTTATAGATTTGTTTTTTACTGTGCTAGGCCCAAAACAAAGCCATGCTAAAAACTCCATAGCTTATACTTTATTTTATGAATATCAAAACAACTGAAATTCCATCTTTGAAACTAAATAAGCAGAACAAATAGTTTAAGTTTCAACTCAGAGAGGGTGAGCTAATTAGAAATGAAATTAATGTGTATGTGGCTTTGTTCATGGTCTCAATTTAGCTTAGTTCAATTCTTATGTCTTCTCTTGTTTGTTCATTGTCTTTGGTAGGGAATGATATCATTCAAATCTACCGATTTTAAGAATTTCTAAAGTCATTTCTGAGACTCAAGGCAGAGCAAGGAATTCTTTGATGCAAAAATATGACTGTAACTTCTACCAAATATTTTTTCATTTTCCTGTGAAGTTTATAGAGAAGATAAAAATCTGGAATTTTTGGACAGAAAACTAAAGGGCTTTTATCCCTTCATCCCTTTTCACAGATCTTAAATAATGCATAAAGAAGAAAATGGAAAATGAAACTTCTCAATATGTGGAAGAGTATGTACACTTTCAATTAGTGAACTGAGACTCTCAACTGACCCTCAAGAAATGTTTTCATGGTGTTACAACTCCTGAAATCTTTTTCAAAGGAAACATGAGTGGTTCAAGCAAAAAAAGGGGAGAAGCATAGTTGCTGTTGAATTTAAAACGTCATACACATAACTTGTAGATTTTCAACTACTACACCAGAAAAAGAGTTTTTTTGGATTGTGTTTCATTTTGCCCTTCTCCTTCTCTTCCTCCACAACCAACCCCCCACTTTTTTCTCCTCCTTCTCCCCCTCCATGTTTTTTTTGGTTTACTTTTGTTCCTGGGGTGAAGCAGTGACAATGAAACTCTGATTGAATGTGACTGTTGGCAAGTGGAAAAATACCAGGTTTCACCCTGTCTCTATACTGAAGTCGAGTCCAGCTCACCCCTGCATTGTTGAATTAACTTTCAGCCATGTTCTTAGCACATACCAAACCATCATCAGAACAAAGTAGATTTGGAATGTCGTTTATGCAAACAACATTAAGCAGGGTATAGGTATCTTTTAGCTTAAGATTTAAATGTAAGTAGGGTGTATCTTCTGAGTTGGACTTGAAGGAAACCAGGCTGTCCAGAAGAAATGCTGCTGTGGAACATTGACTCAACTGCTTGGAAATGTTCAAGCAATCAAAACATGAACTTTCAACAAAGTCCAAGTGTCCCCATTCAGAATTTGTTTTCTAGATGACATAATATTTCAGTTAACTTGAAGTGTGAGTGTCTGTAAAAGGCTATTTTTTACTCTTAAAACACTCTTTAAGTTCACAAAAATTCTCTTAGTGGATAGAAATGGCTAGCAGAAGAGATGGTCTATCAGGAGCAGCAGGGATTTAGTATGTTTCTTTAACAAAAATATCCTTTGCTTCTGATATATCTACCAAAGATACACAAATATCTTACTTTGTGATTAGGTTTTCTGTAAGATGAATTCTAGATGGCTATTAGTTTTTTTTATATGATTTTCCTTCTACAAATTCATGTATGAACAGAAAGTTGAACATTGCAGGAATGAAAGCTCCATTTTATATTAATTTTATGGCATAGATAACATTAATAGAAAGTGTGGATGTGTGTGTGCATTTAATTGATCTGAAATTAAAGGCTCCCATATCTGTGTCCTACTGGGATTTGTAATAGATTAATCCCTCCACAAATGCTGGATCTCCTTTTGCCCAGTTCTTATGTCTGGATTCCAATTCCTCATATGTGGATTTACCCAGGTGTGACTTTTCAGAAAATCTAAGAATTTTGGTTCTAACAGTAAAAACCATCCTTATTGCAAGTATTTTAGAAAAGAAGGAAAATGGAAAGTAGGGAGTGGTACAAACAGAAAATGAAAGTAAATTTTGAGGCAAGTTCAGGGTGAAGTCTTTTCCAAGGTAACCCTGGGGAGAATTCAAAGTTGAGTGTGGTCTAAAACCAAACTCCCATGTTTGTACAAAGAAAATAGGGAAATTTTATAAGGTCCTGGAGATCACAGTGAACTCTAAAATACTCAAGTCAGTTCCCAAGTCAGTAAACCAAAGGCACTGAACTGTTACTGGGAGGTAGGTGAGGAAAGTCAGTATCAAACATTCTTAGGTCAGTCTCTGTCCAAGTTGCTTCATATTTATTATCCCTTTCAACTTTTTCATTAGTTTTATGAAAAAGGCATTATCTCAGTTTTACAGATGAAAAAAAAAACTGGCATTAATAAAAATTAAATGAAAGCTTTTAAGAATTTATTTGTATTCTTAGACATGACGACCAGCAAGCAAAAAAAAAAAAAAATCAATACAGTGCATACATGTTCTTCAGTCTTGAGAACAGGAGAATGTTAAATGCACACACACACATACACACATCTGTTGACAAATTCCTTTTACTTTAGAATCAGTCTGTTCCTTGAGTCACTGCTTACCAAGTTGTTGACCAACAGATGACAACTGGATATAATTCTCCCTTTCTTATTGTATTAAAGACCATGTTTGGGTCCTAGGGAATAAAACAAATTAATTACTTTAATATCTGTAACTGGAAAACAGCTCCTAAATAATTAAATACTAAGATATTCACTTTTATCTTTTAAAGGTTTTTTATAAGCAGCTTTGTTTACTACATTTCCTTAAACTATAGTGAAGGATGTAGAAAGGTAGGGAGATAAATGTACCTCTGGCATACATATTCCCTGTTACCTATCAGCACACAGCTGTAGAAAAGGAGGTATAAGTCAAAATGACAGATACAGTAAGTAACACATATAGTTCTTCTTCTGCTTGTGCTATTCTAAGTATTTTACATATATTAACTTGCTAAATTCTCATAACAGCCCTATAAGGTAGGTACTCTTAGTACACTATTTTGTGAGATTAGAAATTAAGGCACAATGAGGTTGAACATTTTGCCAAAGTCCATAGAGTTGGTAAGTAGCAGAGTTACTGTTTTAAACCCATACAATCCAACATCAGAATGTGTGTTTCTAACTATTATGTTATGACATGTAGCTTCTCTAAAAACAGTAATCCTTGCTTCCATCAAATCCTCAATGTTCATGAATTTAATATTAAAATACTATTTTATTTTATTATTTAGATGAAAAAGAGAAGTAGAGAATTCTTAACAGATGAGAAATAGTAAAGTACTATATGTTGTAATAATATACTCTGGAAGAATAAAATATATTTCCTACCTTTCATTGAATTACATTTTGCTACCTCTTAAAAGACCAAAATCATCTTTAATCTGTTATTTTACATCACCAAGATATGTTTAATAATTTATATGGATTCAGCAAAGTAATGATTAACTCATCTGTAAGCCTTTCTTGAGAACATTTCATTTTGAAGTTATAATTCTGTATATGGGTATAAAGGGAAGCTAGAACAGAAAATACAATGGTTTAACAAAAAAAGTTCAAAACTGTAAAAACATTAAGAAAAATCAGATGCTGTTTTACTATAAAAAGTCAAGATAATGTATCTGCCTGAGATTAAAAATAAACAAACAAACAAGAAAATAAAAAATAAGAAGACCCTCTTAGGACCAGAGTAAAGTACATAGTAAATAAATCCAGTGGAGACCAGGAGAGTTCTCCGAGCTATGATGAGTGAGTAGAAAATCAGTGAGAGTATCTTACATTCCATGATTTATTCAAAGCCTTAAAAAGAGATGGCCAAAATTAAACAGATGAAACCATTTTTAGCTGATTGATAGAAGGTATGTCATGAGATCAAGAAAATTTGAGTCATGCAAGGATCATGGCTATCATCAAACCAGCCAATCACAACCATCCAACCATGCAATTTGAATTAGTATCTAATTGATCATATGTCAATATAATACTGTTCCCTGATAAAATCGCTAGTTACTAAGAAGTCTTCTTGAGACTGGCATTATTTGTCATCATTATATTTGCATGATTTTACTCCATAGCAAACATTCTATTGTTTGACTTATTGA
This sequence comes from Monodon monoceros, assembly GCF_005190385.1. Lineage (NCBI taxonomy): Eukaryota > Metazoa > Chordata > Mammalia > Artiodactyla > Monodontidae > Monodon > Monodon monoceros. The sequence continues at coordinate 155,682,247 of NW_021703778.1, read as the reverse complement.
ATAGCTATATCTCTATTTATCTCACTCATTAATAGGAAACTCTGTTAGCAAAACATCTTATCCATTTAGTCTTGTTCCGGAAGACATAAGCCAGACCCATTTCAACTGGAAAGGACTTTCACTGAAACCAAGGGACAATATTTCATAGACCCAGCAATCCTAGTAGAATCTGATGGCTTTCTATCTTGTTTATTTTAGAAGCTAAATGAAATGTCTTTGAAATTGAATAGACCAGATTCAGAACTAAAGTGAACCAACCATCTTTGTTTGCCAGGGACTATGAGTGTGTTTCCAGTGCTGAAACAGAAAATACCAGGCAAATTGGGATGGATGGTCCCCTATGAACAGTATGCTCAAGTCGGTCCACCAGACCTGTGTCTCATCAAAGCACTCATGGTATCTGTCCTTATCATGGGTCCTTAGCCTAAAGCATGGATCCCTCTGTAGCAAAAAGCTACAATTCCCTTCCAATTGTATCAGCATTGTTCAGACATTAAGTTCTATCACTGTATGGAATTAGCCAGGAAATAAAGGACTCATGGACTTGATTGGGTAGAAGTAGGAATAGCAGAAAGAGGGTGATGTATGTGGTCAATGTTTGGCTAATAAGAAACATCAACTGATGTGCTTTTTCACTACTGCTCCTCCTTGGGATCATCTTTTAGAATGTGAGAGCTGACCACAAGATATAAGAATCAGAACCCATATTATCACAAACCTCTAACATTGTTAAAAGCTCATCTTCATGATTAACAGAATTTTAAGTGTCCAAGGATCAAGACTTGAATCAAAGTCAGGACCATGAGCTGATGTGTTGCATGGGATAAGCATGGTTCTGTGACCCCACTGGGATAGGAGCATGCCCAGGAACTGTTTCTCAAATGAGTAGCTGCATAAACTCTTGAATGACAATAAATGGCAAATTAAGAATCTGGTTTCTCCTTCAAGGTAGACGATATTGTTACTTCACTTTATGAAGTCCAATAAATCCAAATCAATGATATGCTAGTGTTTGCTGTTCATATCAGTTATGTTAGGATAATATGAAGACTAGTACCCATATTATGAAAGTCATCACCTTAGATTCTCCAAAGAACTAGACACCCCCATAAACAACAGATGGGTCCATTCCCCCAAATGGCCATTGCTCATTGGAGTGACCACAGTAAAGTGCTTCATATTTTTTTCAAGGTCAATGCTTATCCCCCAGAGAAAGTGGAAATAGAGTAAAATATTCCCATAGTAGCTTAGGAAAAGCTGATTCTTGTAAGGTTCCACAGCCAAGGTCAATAAAAATTACTCTATTACTCCATCTGTCTTTACCGGCAGAAAACATTTCTTCCATGGGATGGTTGTAAAGTGTGCATTTTTCAGGTCGGGATTCTGAGAGTCTAGGAAATGAGTTTACATTCAATGTTACTTGTTTCTTTGAAGTGAATAGAAGTCAGGTCACTTGAATACATGAATGCTGTCATTTATTACATAGTATATATTTATCCTTTGGTCTTGTCTGCAACCAACTTATAGTAACCTTGATTCCAGATCCAGATTTATTATTATTAATACACTTTTATGTAAAAGTACTGACTATAAAATTAAGTGGGTCATTACCAGGAATATTTGACAGTCTTTTGCTAAATTCAAAAAGAACACATGGCAATATACTTCCTGCTAGACAGCTGTCCCCATAAAAAATCTGCTCTCACAAGAAGCATCCTTGTTGACCAGCTGAATGACCCACTTGTGTCTGGGCAGAAATCCATTCATTCTGGGGCTGATACATTGCTAGCAAAAAGAAAAGAAAAAAATGCTCTTTTACCCATATTTACAAATAATTCAAAAATAAATATGAAAAATTGGACTTCACTAAGTTTACATTTGACATCCTTAATCATCGATACAGCAATAACACAAACAGCAAGTTATGAACATTCCCTTGAACATTTTATATAATAGCTTCTATTTTTCTAGTTTTTTTCTTCATGAAACTGATGTGGGGAAAGCTTTGCTTTTGCTGGTTTCTTTGTGAAAATAGCAAAACTGTGGAATCCTTTTCTATTATTGTAAATTAGCTCTCTTTCTTACAGAATATAAGATTCCTTGGCTCTCAACCTTAAATAGAACTGATGACAAATAAATGGATAAAAGAGGAAATAGCCTCTTTTTCTGTGAAAACAGGAAATGCACACTTCAGAAAAAGACAGACAAGGCTAAAAGAATCACTGTCAGAATCCTTACTCTCCTGGAGCAACTGTGCAGCTTGCCCTCGAAAATCGAGGGATGTGTTCCTAATTCAGAGGGTGATAGCAATCCTGCTCGATAAAGTCGCTTAATATCAGAGTTAAATGTGAAAAATAACTATATTATATTTTCAAAATATAATCCATTATCCTATTGCCCTTCATGGATTTTATTTTGCCCATCAGGTCCTTTTCCTAAGCATACATGTGACTTCAGTTCCGAAGGCCTTGATGAGGAAAACCAAATATCATGGTGTCATTTAATAAATAATAATAATAATAATACTGACCTACCTTCAAATAACAATTCCATTGGTTATTAGGATTTGACACTTTATATGTTGTGTATCCCTTTTGCTTCGTCTTCATCTAGCATAAAATTAGTTTTGCTACTTCACAGGGTTGATAATGACATTTAACCAAAACGTGTATCGTGTGCCTAGCATAGTGCCTGGTTCAATCAATATTTGTTCCATTTAGGCAGCTTACAGTTCAAAAATATAGAAAATCTCTTTTCAGTCTTGATTTATATAATCTGTCTGAATATATAGTCATACTGCATTTGATTTCTCTTAGCCTTATTACCTTCACAGATACTGCATTTTTTACAAATTGAAGGTTTGCGGCAACCCCAAATCAAGCATGTTGATCAGCACCGAAACATCAGCATTTGTTCACTTCATGTCTCTGTGTCACATTTTGGTAATTCTTGCACTATTTCAAACTTTTTCATCATTGTTATATTTGTTATGGAGAGCTGTGACTGGTGCTCTTGGATTTTATTACTACGACTCACTGAAGGCTCAGATGATAGTTAACATTTTTTAGCAATGAAGTATTTTTTAATTAAGGTATGTATTTTTTTAAGACATAATGCTATTGCAAACTTAATAGACTACAGTATAATGTAAATGTAAATTTTATATGCCCTGAGAAAACAGAAAAATTGTGTAACTGGATTTATTGCGACATTCGTTTTATGGCCTTTGCCTGGAACCGAGAAGAAATATCTCTGAGGTATGCCTGTACCAACTTCTTAAGCATGTTTTCTCTGATTACCCAAGCAAGTTAATATTTCATTTTTATAAATACCTATACACTTATATCCAATTAGACTCAAAATACATTTACCATAGCCTGTCTTATATTACAGTTTTGGAAGTATCCTCCTCAACAGACATCTATGTTAGAGGGCAAGCATAATGGTTTACATTTTTGCATGAAAAACCTCACTCAGCCTTCATAAGATTGTTTTGTCTTTAGTTGTAATGTTTGTTGAGTGAATAGCAGATTACCATCAATTGTTGGCTCTTAGCTTTGGCACAAGGCATAGGGAGGAATAGATGCAGAGGTTTTCCATGTTGTTTTATACCCACAAATGATGTATTAATGATGCCTTATGAAATATAAACCATTAAAAAAAGCTAAAAATCAATGTAACAAAACACTTACATACTTAAATAAGGATTGTAGGGGATGCTAGAACACTGTTTAAATCAGATGGGTGGCAAGGAAAAGGTTAGGGTGACCCAAAAGAAATGCCAAAGGAAAAGAGTTCAAGGGGAAAATAAAGGTAAATGAATGCCTTTGGGGTGAAGGAAGCATTGAAGGATGAGGTTTTAACTTTTCCCCCTTTTTTGAAGAATACGGCCAGGAGCAATCATCAACATATTTTTTCCATGTGAAGAGGAGGCAAGATGAAGGAGAGACTGTCCAGGTCTGAGTGAAGATGACTTCTTTTACTGTTCACTTGGGCCGCATCTCAGGAGGGTGCCACCTTTTCATTTGGGGCTCAGCTTTGTATCTTACAGCAAAGCTGTCTGAGCAAGTGACTTAGCAAGTAGCTTTTGGTCAGGCCTGAAAAACTGCTGTAATGAAGTAACTTTCTTCTTCTCATGTGAAGTTTTTTGAGTTCTCCATGAAAAACTCAATACGTTTAAATAAGTAAATATAACTAAGAGTGAGAATCACAAATGTTAGCTGCTTTCCTGGGAATGCATCCTAACTGAAGCATGTCCTTTCAGAGGTAGTAGGAGCTTGATGTTTCTGTAAACCTTGTCCCTTGAGCTTTTGCAAGGCATTACTGCAAGAGTGGAATGTGCAGTAAATCAGGTTGTCTCCTTAAACCAACTTTTATCTGTGGCTCTCTAACCATCCTATTAGATTTAGAGATGTGCCATGTAAATAAAGGAGCAGAGGGGGACATACAGAGCCCACAGCATCCGACTGGCCATAAAAGGAGGAGCCCCTGGTTCCTCCACTGTGGGACATGCATAAGGTGGCCCTATGTGTGTTGATTAACATTCTGCCTTTCCATTGGGATAATTTGCAAAGGCAGCCAGAGAAACCAGAAAGCAACTACGCGATTCTCATGAATTTTTCTCTTCATTCTTTCTCCCTCCCTCACTCCTATCCTTCTAACTCCCTCTGGCTTTCTGTGTGCTTTATTTGAATCAGGTAACAAATATTTCTCCAGATTTTACGAAAGGCAACACATGACTTCACTTAGTCGACTTTGCCAACTATTATAACAGCCTTGAATTTAAGCCTCTTTACTTAAAGTTGATCTTTAGATATATTGTCCTTTTCTGTCTATATCTAGATATACTTTTGCAAAAGCAATGCTATTACTCTGAAAATGTTCCTATGTATTAGTCACATCACCTCCCTGACAGACTCAGGTGTCTGACCCGAATGTTAATTACAAGTGTTTCCCAGGCATGGAAGGTATCTGTCATTCTGTTTTTCATCTCTAACACAGTTTTAAGGGAAGGCAGTCATATTTTCAATGTTAAAACTCTTCTGTATTCCTCTGGGTAATGTCAGGATCCCTGAGTAAATATACAGATCTATAGTTTTCTTCTTTCAACCCAATAAGATATTTGGTAGTTTTTGAATGGACCTATATAAGGTTATTTAGGTTAATATATATATATATATATACAGTTAATTTCTCTAAAAATTTAAATTCCTAATATATAAATATGAAAAACAGCCCATCCTCACTTTTAAAATTGATATGGGTATATGAGTTTCTATATATGAGAGATTTCAGATAAAATAAAATTGTATATAAATATATATATAAGCCTACATGAAATGGATAATATTCTAGGAAAAATATCTATGGAAGAAATAGATAAAGTTATCACAGAACTGTACAGCCATAAAAATACGATGATTATAGGTGGGTTCACAGAGGGATTTTACCAAACTTTCAACAACTAGATAATTTAAGGTAGCTCCAGAGTCATAAGGAAGGAAAGAAAATTCCCAATTTTTAAAATTTTATTTTATTATTATTTTATTTTATTTTATTATTATTATTTTTTGCGGTACATGGACCTCTCACTGTTGTGGCCTCTCCCGTTGCGGAGCACAGGCTCTGGACGCGCAGGCTCAGCGGCCATGGCTCACGGGCCCAGCCGCTCCACGACATGTGGGATCTTCCCGGACCAGGACACGAACCCTTGTACCCTGCATCGGCAGGCATACTCTCAACCACTGCGCCACCAGGGAAGCCCTGTAATTTTATTTTTTATTTTTTTTGAAAATTCCCAATTTTTAAAATAAAGTAAGGATAGCTTTGAAACCAAAGTCTGATCAAAATAACACATTAAAAAGAAAATTAAAGACCAGACTTACTTATGAATATCAATGCAACATAATAAATAATTTGTAGAATCTGAATCTAATAGTACAATAAAATAATGTATAATGACAAAGTTGGTTTTTACAGTATCAATTCAAATATATTTCAGTATTAGTAAATTTATAATATAATTCACATCAATTGATGTGCAGATAAAAAATATAATTGTCTTCATAGACATTAAATAGGACTTTGAAAAATTCAACACCAACTCATGAGAAAACATTTCAGAAAATATTAAATTATTAAATGGAGTTTTGCAATATTTTTTACCCTATTGAAGTACAAATTAGACCCTTTTTTCTTGTTTCTGTTTTGTAGTGACATACAGGTCTTGTCTTTCCATAAAATGAACTCAATTACTATTTGTTTTACATGCTGTAAAGTGACTACATAAATAAATGAATACACACACACACACATATATATATATATGTATACACACATTTGATACTAATTATATAAATGTAACTATGTTCAGAAAAATTTCTGGGAAATACCACAAAATAGTGACAGTTACTAATGGGTGGGGACACTTTTTGAAAAGATTTTCATGTTTTTTTGTATTAGTCTTAAATTCTATAATGATCACATATTATACTTATAACAGCTTTGATGTTAGATTTTAAGGTGATTTTGAATACAAAGTAATCCCTCATTTTCATTATTGAAGTACAAAAGAGAAGATTTTTTGGTCAGCTTGATTGTGTTCATCTTCATATTCAAGAATGAAGATGAAATAGTTACATGTGCACTTATATTAACTCTATTCTTCAGTAACATATATAAAACCACATATTATATAATTAGATTTTTTTCTATTGTTTCAGATCATGGAAAACTTTTTGCAACTTCTTAATGTTAATCCTGGACCTTGGTGTCTTCATCAACACTAGAACCACTTTCTAACTTCATCATCACTGTAGGTCCAAGCACACACTCTTTCATTTTATTCTATTTTTGAAATACACCACTTCTAAAACTGTGTATGGTGTTGCTATGAGAACGTTTGTATACAAATTCTCATTTTCAGTGTATTCTGACTTTTCCCCCATTCACCCTGTGGTGGTACACTTTTGATCTGCACAATGTAAACCCTACTATACTACTTTGTAAAGCCTGTAAAAAAGGCATGATTAAATTGACATCTCATATGGAAGTCACTCCCATGAGAATTGTTACTAAATATGAAAGCAGCTCTGAATCATCCACCTCCCTATTTATATTTGTATGCATGTACATATAATATAAATGTAGGAATTGTTCAGATGAATCACATAACTTATCAAACTAGTGATAATTTGTATACTTTCTGGCAATGTTTTTTTCTCCAAATGATACTTTGTTGTCTAACAAAGCAATTAAGAAAGAACTATGCTATAAGACTATAGTATAAGATGGTTCCCTTATACTTTAAGGGTACTTTTAAGAAAAAGAAGATGCCTTGTCTTATATTTTGGCAGTTAGAAATATAAATATTATTTTTAATCTATCATGTGCATATGTTGTATTGCTTGAGAACATTCAAGCTTGCTGTTGAGGACAAAGAAAACAGATGGGGCTGATGAAACTCATAGGATGAGTTAGAACAGTCAAAGCATTGTTGAGTAGTGCATATGTGAACATAGAAAGGGATGAAAGGACAAAATGACACCTAATATGCATGGAATACTGAAGACTTTTAATATACATGAGGCTCTAAATGTAAGAGACACTAAATGTTCACCAGGCATTAAATATACATGAGATGTCTAAGGTATTGAATGTTTATGATACACTAAGTATACATGAGGCACAGGTGACACACCATAATCAGGAAGTTTTAATTAAGCTTTCTGTTTGTGACACCCCTTCTGGTGCCAAGTGTCCTCTCCCCAAGAAGCACATAAAATCCAGAGCTGCTCAGACAGCTAATTGGTGAGCTACAGCTGTGACCAGGCCAATTGGGGCTTGAAACCCTCGGATAGAACGCCTGTATGTCAATGGCCCCAAGCATCCTCCACACTCACTCTGAGAGAAAAAGGATGTCTGAACAGTGTTTATCCCAGGATTTGTATGACCCTGCTGCTCTGTTTGTACGGTATTTTATGTGTGCTAGCTTACCCTATCCATTTTCTTGAGATTCTCACAGCATTGGGTTTAATAAACCATCCAATGCAAGCATTTTAATTCAGTCTGTTGAATGTTTCTGTCCCATATTTCTAGGATCACTTGCCTGATAGTATATTGGACACTACCCTTGGATCAAGGTAATTTCCTCCATGATAAAATTAATTTGTGTTCCTACTCAGACTTCACCATCATCATTAAAAAAATAAAGAAAGAAAAGAAAAAGCACTTGTAAAGAGAAAGATCAAAGATAAGGTTTCACTGCAATATTTCTTCACACTTGAAAGTGGAGTTTGCTCTGCCAAATTTTTTTCCATAGAAATATAGTTGTTAGAATGAAGAAAAATCAAGCTGTCTGGGATCTGTACTATGTGTGTGTGTTTCTGAGGTTGAGGCCTGGAGAGAAGTAAGATCCTTAGGTAATCACCTTATAAAAATGTCCATTCAAATAAAACTAACTCCAAGAGACAATTGAACATTGTGAGATGGGAACTTGAAGACTGAGTGAGATTGTGATGATCTTAAAACCCAAAGAAACAAGACCTCTCATATTTGAGGGGCCTGTCAGTAGGATTTAAATTTACAATTAGAGAATTCTTTTATGACTTTTATTTGGGCTTTTTGAGAAGACTAATTGAATCCCCTTGGGGAATTTTATTCAGTGAGTGTCTCCACCTCAGTGACACCACTACATCAAAGATATTAGAATTTGCACTCTGATTGGATTGAACAGGAACCTCTGTTGTCTGTATGCTGAGGTGGTGAACTCGGAGTATTAACCTTTCAGGCACCACAAGAATGTAAAATTCTACTTCCATTTCTTCTAAAAATATAAATAGACTTATGTATTCACCCAACCTAAACCGACAACATGTCAGTATACAGAATTTTTTAAAAACCTTTATAGATTGATGTCTTCTTATAGCCTTTGGATTCCAATGAATTCCCTGAATGTTTTATGGAAAACCTCACAACCTTCTGTTACAAGAAATTAGATATCTGCAGATTTCCAAATCTGAATACTCCTGTAAGTTCACCAGAGAACATCTTATAATAAGTTCTCCACATCCTTATTTCCATTCCAACTGACTTTGTCTTAAGTCCATATGCATTATCCCTAATGTATATTAAAAAAAATTAAACATTTTTATTGTTGTATGCTTTCCCTGTGCTTATCCATTTTTAATTTTCATAATTTAAGTAGTCATATGAATAAAATATTCATTTTTCAAAAGCAGAAAAACATAAAATGAAAACACATCTACTACCCATATGTTTTAAAAATAGTTACTTGTGTCTGTTTTTAGACTTTTGTTCTGGTAGTGTGCGTGTGCTTTATTTATAGTATTTTCTTTATTTTATTTTTGAATTTTACATATATATCATCTTATAAACTGCTTTCTCCATTTAATATATCATTAATATATTTTTATATTAACATTTTCATCAACATCAATTTTAGATTATAAATGTAATTCCATCTTTGTATTATATATATATATTTCAATAATTTATGTAAATTATATCTCAAATCAGAACTTTGCAAAATTCTAGGACTATCTATTTGAATCATAGTTTATATGAATTGTTGCATTCTGTAAGGCTGTACTTGCTGGCCCTGCCTCAAATCCATTGTAAACAATTCTGGGTTTATATATTAAAAAACAATGTAATGAACATCTTTAAGGATAATATCCTTGGACACAATCATAATAATTTGCTTAGAATGAATTCCTATATTTAATGTTACTCAGACTAGGAAGAAAATATTGAGCCATTTGATATATATCACAAATTTTTTTCATAAAGGACAAATTCATCTTACCTAACAAATGTATGTGATATGCCCTTTTCTTTGAACCTTGATGGATATATTATATTGTCATTAAAATAAATTTTTATCAACTTGAAAGGTATGTTGCACCTTTATACTGTTTCAATTTACATTATTTGTTTATTCTGTAGTTTGACTTTTTTCATGTGGTTATTTGTATTTTTTATGGCTTATTTGATGAATTTTTCATTGATAAACTTTGGTCATTTGTCTTTCAGAGCACTTTTTTAAATTTTTATTGTTCTTATTGATTTCTAAAAGCTGTTTATTCTGAAATGTGTCTACTGTATATGTTAAAACATTTTTTTCAAATTTCTAACTTGCCAGGGAATTCCCTGGTGGTCCAGTGGTTAGGATTCCACTCTTTCACTGCCGTGGGCCTGGGTTCAGTCCCTGGTCTCGGGGAACTAAGATCCCACAAGCCACATGGAGCAGTCAAAAAGTAAAAATTAAAAAAAATAAAATAAAAATAAGAACAATTTTCTAACTTGCATTTTAGTTTTCAAATTTTTATATAGTTTAGTTTACACACTCTTCAATCTGTGTATCTCTCCTTTTACACACACATCAGCGTGTAAACTTAGTGTAATTATTTTGTGTCAAAGTGTACTTTAAACCACCCTTTATAAATTTCTCTTAACCCTTAACGGGTTCCTACGATCCAGCCTCAGTCAAGTTTGCTAGACTCATTCTTGCCCATTGAATCTGGTTTCAATGGACATGGTAAGGGATTTTGTGATTCCAGAATTTATTTATCTTCACACTTATCTCTCTGCCTAACATGTAATGATACCTCAAATATGGCTGTATAAATTCTACTCTTCTTTCAAGATCCTCAACAGTATCCCTTATGTGATATCTCTTACTAAGAATCCAATTCATAATTAATTCATCACTAACATTTGCTTTTTGTTTTGTGGTTCCCTTAATTATGTGAGAAATCCCACTAAGTCTTCTTTCACATGTGTGTCTAACTTTTACTTCACTTATTCGTTGTTTATTTATCTTACTGTTTGTATAAAACTATTATTTAGGGTTTCTTAAATTAGTTTATAAACTGTGAGGTTAGGAATTCTATCTTCATATATTTCTATGCCCCACAGTTCAAAAACTAATATATTTGCTAAGTGTATTCACAATTTTAAGAAAAATAGAAGAATAAATTAAGTACTTTTAACCCCCAAAAATGATTATCAGAGAATTCAAATTATGCATAGAGTTACTGAATAATGGTTGAACTTTTGATGAACTCTTCAAGAACAGATAAAATTACCTAGCTTATATGTTATTCTTTCGTTATTTCTATCTTATGCTAATTAATTTTATCTCTTTAGATTTAGGTTTCTACATTTATTTAGTGATAATGTACAATACTATAGTCATATTTCCAAGGGGAACTCCCACTAAATCATTTTAATAATTACAGTGATGTTAGCTGACCTTTACAGTGTGCTTCCTTACCACATACAAAGAACTTTTTTGTAGCTATTTTCTTTTGGTCATTAAAATGATCATCTAAGATAAATATCATTTCCCCAGTTTTTTTAGATTAGAAAATGGAAGCTCAGAAAAATCTAAGTAACTTACTTTGCAGAGCCAAGTACTTTGCAGGAGCCTAATTCCAATGACCACATATTTTTCCACATATGAGTCTGCCTTCCTTGGTTTACCTGCATTTAAATTGCTTAGCAGTTCCGCCTTATAGTAGTCCGCACTTATCTAAGGTTTCCCTTTCCCTGGTTTCAGTTATGCACCAGTCAACTGCAGTCTGAAAATATTAAATGGAAAATTTCAGAAATAAATAATTTGTAAGTTTTAGGTTGTGCACTGTTCTGAGTAGCTTGATGAAATCTCACACTGATCTGCTCTGTTCCAGCCAGGACATGGATCATCTCTTTCTCCAAGTGTCCCACCCCTTAGCCACTGAGTAGCTGTCTTGATTTTCAGATTGACTCTTGTGGTACCTCAATGCTTGTGTTCAAGTAATCTTTATTTTATTTAATAATGACCCCAAATCGCTAGAGTACTGTTGCTGGCAAATCAGATACGCCAAAGAGAAGCTGTAAAGTACTTCCTTTAAGTGAAAAGATGGAAGTTCTCCACTTAAGGAAAAACTATTGTATCCTGAATTTTCTAAGATCTATGGTAAGAATTAATCTTCCAGCTATGAAATTGTGAAGAAAGAAAAAGAAATTCATGCTAGTTTCACTGCCACACCTCAACCTGAAAAAGTTATGGCCATGCTGCCTGATAAGTGCTTAGTGAAGGCGTTATATTTATACAGTAGGATATTTTGAGAAAGAGAGCACATTCACATAACTTCTATTAAATATGGTGTTATGATTGTTCTGTTTTATTATTATTGTTAATTGTTTACTGTGCCTAATTTATAAATTAAACTTTATCATAGGTGTGTACGTATAGGAAAAAACAGTATACACCCGGTTTGGTGCTATGAATTCAGGCATCCACTAGGGGTCTTGGAAAGTATCCCCTGCAGTTGAAAGGAGACTACTGTATTTGCATAAAATATTTTAAACAAAACTTTCCATTTATTTGAATATTTCTCAAAGGTCTTCACTGAAACCCTATTCTAGCAGTGATCTTAAACAACTAAATTGAACTAGAGCTGTATAAAGGACTTATGAATTCAAGTCCATCCACAAAGACTGTTTAGAAGCTTCAGAGACAAATATCATGATAATGAGCTCTCTGGCTGAGAATGGCCCTTATTTTCTTTTCTGATGGAGTTTCAGTTCACTTTGCCCTGAATAGACAAAGTCTTAGAGAGTGACAAAGTATTAGTGTCACTTGGGCTTGAAGTCACTCTTATTGGTGTTTCAGTGATTAGAGGAATATAAGTGAAACCTTCCAACAGCCATACCCCTGAAATGACCTGCTTTTGATAGCTCTGAATATTGTACTTTCCCAATTAGAAATCCATTAAACTGAGACAGGTAAGTGCAGGTGGAGTGAAAATGATATGGAACTAACAAGATAATAAAGAAAATAAGAAGGATCCTGAGGCTGGTTTGAATTCCATTTGAAGCTGCTGAATTTGTTGTTGTTTGTGTTAGAATTCATCTGATACACTAGAAAGAATGGCATTTATTATTGGGCACTCTTTTATTTTTCAATTAATATATTAGTGGTTGTACTCTACAGTTTCTGGATGCAATTTGTCATTGCTTCTCTGTTGCCTATTGTCAAGGCAAGCAGTTCTCAGAACTGACTGGTCAACAGAAATACATGTGATGGTTATTAAAGTAATGCAGATATCCAACCTTTTTCACTAAATCTGGAGAAAAGATAGAGTAGGTCTTCAGCACCAACACTGAAATGTGTATATTATATACATAATATATATGTTATATACATGTCTACTTAATTCTAGGCAGTATCTTCTACCCCTCTTATGAATAATTAAAACTGAGGAGAGAAAAAACCTATAAGAAGTTTATAAATAGGTAGACAGCTAAATAGATATGTGTGTATATTCATACATATATAGACATAGATATATAAATATAATAATTTTTCAAAGATATATACATTTAAAATACATTTAAAATCTTTTCAAATATACATTTGAAATATATACATTTAAAATCTTTTTTTAAATGTATACATTTAAAATCTTTTCAAATATATATATTTATATGTGTGTGTATATACATTTAAAATCTTTTCAAATATATATATTTATGTGTGTGTGTATATATATGTATCTTTTCAGCATCATTCCACATTATCTGATTATATACCAAAAGAAATCTATTTCTGATATAAAAATATCAGTTGGTTTATGGACAAGCAAGGAAGACAAATGGATGTTGTTCTTTACAAAAATATATGATGAATTTTATAATCAAGTCATGAGTCAAATGCTGACACATCACACAGGAGGAAGGTGAGTGATTCTATATGTTAGACCACTGTAGCCTGAAGAGTTCTCCTGTATCTCCTGTTCTGGAAGAACAGCCTCCACATGTTGTGAGGCAAGTTAACTTCTCAGCACTCGGCTTCTCCTATATTATGCTTCATAAACATTTAAAAGTTTCCCATGGAGGGCTTTTCTACACAGGCATCGAATAGCTCAATTTTTGATAGATCTGTCAAGATTGTGTCCTTGTATCAACAATGACATTTTTGGTTTCAATAAAAACAACACAAACAAACAAACTACATAACAAGACCTGCAAGAGTAGGAGCCTCCTTGGAATGGCTAAGTCACCAGGGAGATGATGTCAAGGCCCTCTTTCCCCCATTTACGGTACTTCCATTCATGGCTGGAAGACGGCTGCAGGAGCTCAGAAGCTTCCAGCGCAATAAGCAAGGAAGCAAGATGCAAGAGAGAGAAAGCAAAGAAGAAGAAAGTAGAGATGTTTGCTTCTTCTCACACTACACGCACTCTCCCTCTCTCTCTCTCCTCCCTCCGTTTCCTTATAAAAGAAGGAAATCTTCCCAACTAACTTCAGCAGCCTATTCCCAGTTTCATCTGCACCAGTGGGTCAGAGGTCATCGACTCACATTCACTGGAAATGGAGAATTGGATGGATCTTCTACAGCTGGGGAAGGGGAGAAAAGTTGAGGTGAGTAGGTATCTTCCGTAAGTGCACTGCTAGTTTAACTTAATATCAGATTGCTCTTATAAAAGATGGGCAGAATTGCTTTTGGATAGGCAAGCAAGAGTTTGGATTAATAAATTCCAAACCAAAGTATTTGGATTTCAATTGATCTTTGTAAAATAAAGGAAAAGTGAATTTGGTAACCCAAAACACCAGATTTTAAAAAATAAAGGCTTTCTTTGAGCTATATGATTGATTTTTGTATCTGATACTATCTTTACATTTGTAATTCTAGGTTGACACAACTTCCTTTCCTAAGAATATGTCAGGAGCTAGGAAGGAGACATGGCTTAATAACCTGCTGAACAGAAAGGGGGACAAGTCAGAGTTGTATATGTTACTAACATTTCTACTCTGTGGCAACTCTAAAGTGATCAGCCATCTGCTTTACAGTCTAAAGTTTGTAGATGTATCAGTACTTAAAACAAACAAACCAAAAGAACACTCAGGTAATATAGGATGCCCTGCCTGCCAACATCGTATAAACTAGAAATTTTAATGAAAGAATAGCTTCAAAATGATATCCTGCTTTAATATTTACATATATGTGAAGAAGATATCCCCAGGGAATAAATAGGTTTTTTTCTTAATTTCTGTACTGTTAAATTCCCTGCATGTAAAGTCTGCTTAAATTCCATTAATTTGACAGCTTGAGCTAACACTTCAGAATCTTTTGACTAATTCTATATATGCGTGAACCTGTACACTGAAATTAGTGGGAGTTCTCAAAGTGGATCAGGCAGGAGCAAGACCTTTTAAATCTTGAGCACCATGACAGTGAGGGCTAAAGAAGATTTCTGGAGACTATTGAAAAAGAGAGAAGACAGAAGGGGTGGGTGGCCCAACTGTGATTTATTAGTAGTAATAAACTTGGCCAAGAGGCCAGCAGGCTCTAGAATTAATCTTACCCAAGAGATCACAGTGACAGTTCTCTCAGAGCTGGTTTTAAGCAAAGCCAAATACTTCCTGAAGAGCCAAGGAGAGGTATGTTTCATACATGGCAACAGAAAAGTAGGTCAGTAGATCAAATGGCAAATTTTGAAGAGTGAGGCAATGCTAAGGAAGGAGAGGTGTGGTTTGAGAGCAAAGAACTGTTTCTGTGCATTGTGAATAATTAGCGGTGTAATATTTGTATGATGAATATCATATAAGAGGACATATCAGTGGTATATCATCAGAATTTTTTATGCGTTTGTAGGACACTTGCTCTGTGCCTGCCACGGTTTTGGAGATTTAAGTATAGACTTTGCACACTTTCCAGTGCTATAGGCCTATATTCAGCCTTAGGTTTAAAACCGTCATGAAAAAGACAGAAGAGATGCTCGCTTTTATGTGAATAAACACGGATACATGTTGGTACTAAGGGTGGCAATTTGTTCTCTGTCAGCACTTCACTGGCGACTTAAAGTTCCTTTATGTTGATCTTGGCAAGGAGTGAGCCAACAAAAGCTAGAACAATAGACTAAAATGCGTAATGCAATATCCTTCATTGTGTTACTATATTTGCTTTTCCCTTGAAGTAGCCAAAAGTGCTGCAAAGGCTGGGACGGTTAAGCACTTGATAAGCTGTCTAACCCAATGCCCAAACAGTTGTTGAAAAGCTAGAAAAAATGATGTATTCAACTAATTTCTGCCCAAGGACAAACTAACATTTAGCTAATCTTTACTATAAGATTACTTCCAGAGTAGAATTAAATCTATTACTAAAAAACTGGGAGTATATTATACATATACTCCCCAAACTTATTTAAAACAAAAATATAATTGATTTGGAATTGTATAGACATTAGTTTAATTCCATATATTGAGCAAAGCTTCCCTAGAGAATATAAAAAACAATTTATTAATAAATTAGGTCTTTATTAGGTTGAAAAGCCCACAATTTAATCATTTCTATTTTGAAAATCGTTACTTAGATGCATGCTTACAATATAAGGTTATTTCATGAACATAATTAAATATCTTAATCCCTTTAAAAGGAAAATTATCGACTAAAATGATTAGAACATTCAATATTTAAAATGCAAGTATAGTTGAGCCTGTGTTTTTTCTGTCTTTGAAAAAATTATCTCTTTTGACATGTTTTCTTTGGTAAAGAGTTTATGAAAATTAAATTGATGTTGTGCTAAGGTTCTTTATATTGTGAATGGATTTTAAAATAAAGGGAGGTTATATAAAAATAAAGGCCTTGTGTATTCCTTTTATTTTATTTGGACAAATTGAGCACTTGGGTACTTTAAGCATTAAAAGTCCCCACTGATTTCTATGAGGTATGAATTTATCCAGACTGTTAGCTATGTCAACAGTAAAATGCTAACAAAATAATGCTGAATCAAAGTCATGATTTAATAAGTATGAAAATCAAGAAAATGTAAAATGTTAAAATTTATAAGAGCAAGATTTCCTAGCTCAAGTTTACTTACAAAAGGCACTAAGTTCAAAGTTACCTTTTTTTTCTTTTCTGGAAGTTATCATAATTAACTAAAACGTCACAAGTAACATTTTTGGCAGCGGTTTAAGCCTATTTTTCACATATTCATCGCACATAATGAGCTAAGGGATTTTTCTCAAATGTTGCGATTAACATTCACCTTTTCATGAACCTTATGCTTAGAAAAATATAAAAGAAGCAAGATTTCAGGAAATGACAAAAACATAACAATAGGTATTTAAAGTCCCTAGCTGTGGGGATCTTAATTGTATCAACAATGTGATTGATCATCAGTGAGCATTATTCCCCAGGGATGCTCACACTGTCTAATGGACTATAAGAAGGCTTTCAAAGAGCCAAATCTACTTAACAGCTTGGAGAAACTCTTGCTGGGAATCATTGCTTAATAGATGTAGCTTTCTCTTTTGCTAGGAACTTGATTTTTCAACCCATCTTTCTAACAGATAATGGCTTCAGAATATGGGAGGGTCAAGAATAGTGACTGTAGAATGCCATTGTCAAGTGCCACTGTGTGTGAAATCTACCATTCATGCATATGTATAACTGAATCACTTTGCTGTACACCTGAAACTAACACAACAATGTTAATCAACTATACTCCAATAAAAAATAAAAGTTAAAAAAAAATCTACCATTCAGTAAACATATTTACTTTAGACTAAGCCATATCCTTTCTAGGCATTTGCAGAAAAGAAATAAATATTAACTCATCTAGCAGTTCAGTGTGAATCTGTTCAGAACCTTTTCTTTCATTAAACAAAAGGGCCTGGGAAACCCTGGTGTGACTAAGGAGGGAAGAAGAGCAAGTGTTTGGGGGAAGAGGGTTAAAATGCACTGATAATTGGGAGGAGTGGCTCTGCAGGTACTCTCTCCACATTGCACAGTTTTGCAAACAGCTGATTCATAATGGACAAACCAGATAGTGAACACCTGTATCATGACCTTGTATGAAAGGCTGTGCACAGCAGTATATTCATCAGGGTAATGTTGCTGAGCTGATGAAATAATGTGACATAATAAAAAAGACCTAAATGTTGATTGTTTTTCGTTCTAACACTTTTGGAATGCAATCTGGCTATACTTACAAGAATTAAAAATACATGTGACAGATGAATAGATAAAGAAGATGTGGCACATATATACAATGGAATATTACTCAGCCATAAAAAGAAACAAAATTGAGTTATTTGTAGTGAGGTGGATGGACCTAGAGTCTGTCATACAGAGTGAAGTCAGTCAGAAAGAGAAAAACAAATACCGTATGGTAACACATATTTATGGAATCTAAAAAAAAAAAAAAAGGTTCTGAAGAACCTAGGGGCAGGGCAGGAATAAAGACGCAGACATAGAGAATGGACTTGAGGACACGGGGAGGGGGAAGGGTAAGCTGGGGCGAAGTGAGAGAGTGGCATGGACATATATACACTACCAAATGTAAAATCGATAGCTAGTGGGAAGAAGCCACATAGCACAGGGAGATCAGCTCAGGGCTTTGTGACCACCTAGAGGGATGGGATACAGAGGGTGGGAGAGAGACACAAGAGGGAGGAGATATGGGAGTGTATGTATATGTATGGCTGATTCACTTTGTTATAAAGCAGAAACTAACACACCGCTGTAAAGCAGCTATACTCCAAAAAAGATGTTAAAAAATAATACATGTGACCAAATAAGTTTTGTTATATTGCATGATGTAGTTTAAAAAAAAAAAAAAATTCTCTAATTTCTTCCTTACTCTGGTAGTACTTTTGTTTTGTTTTGCTTTTATTTGTCTTTTTTTTTTTTTACATTTTCTTTTTGTGTATTTTCTCCCTTTCTCTGGTCCTATATAGGCAGATAATCGACTTTTCTTTCTTGTCTTAAAGAAAGGTGTACAGTTGAGTAAAAAGCACAAGTTTGCTAAAGCAGTCTTATCTTCCCAACCTGAGTTATTTTTAATGCTTAAACTCACTGAAAAGATAGTGTAACATTTCTTAGAAGTAGAATAAAGAAATATAAAGAGAGGGAAAGGGACTAAAAGAGATTCAACCAAGCTGGAGGCAGACAGCATTGAAGGTCTTATGAGTGTAGGAGACCCATCCTCTACTCCCTGGCATTTCTTCACGAAGGTGACAAGCCTGAAAGCAAAGGTATTCCATGAGCAGCTGACTTCTGGTGAATCCAACTGCTGCACTGCTACTGCCTGTTTGATATCCACCTATATCTACAAGGGAGTTCCTCTGACTTGGGAGTTGACTATAAAACAAAACAAATTGGGTCTGCTGACACTAAGTACAGGTGGCTCCTGAAGTATTCCAGCTCTCTTTAAGGCTGTTCCTGAAAGACAATGGGGAGATTCTTCCAGCTGGCAGAACATCAAGCAGAATGTCCATTTGTTCTGCATGGAGAGAGAAACTGAGGCATGGATTTATGTAGGTACGTGATCAGTGGCTGAAGTTTAGTTGGATATTTAGGATAAGGAACAATATAATAGAAGGCTTGAATGGGCTCAGAATATGACTTTCAGAATTGTGTTTCATTTGAATGGTCAACACACACATGCATACGCATGTAGGCCCTCACTGCAGAGAGTACTTTCCAGAACCCCGGAGACAAGATGAACCTTTATGGATTTAAGTTCATTTCCTCCAGCAACTCAAGTGCTTGTTCAAGAGCTTCATAAACAAAAGATCTCTAGTGGCAACAATGGAAGTTATGTATGGACTCAAAAGTATGGACTTTCCATTTGCTATGATTGACTTGGTACGTCCCACTGCTTTGTGCAAAAAAGCATTGGCAATAACTAATTCTGAGACCCCAGTGTGGTATAACGTCTGGAGATGATCAACAAGCCACCTGGTGGCAAATGTTTAAGTGGAACACTGGAAGGGAGAGTAATTTTCCTCACCAGGTTTTCTTTTTCCCTTTGTGCCTTGCTTCTGTGAGCACCACTGTTTGTAGGTTGTGGAATACTTTATGCCATTGCACACAATATTACTACAGATCAAGGAACTCAATTTAGCAAACTATGTTAGTCAAAGGACCAAGGAGTATTATCATAAAATGCATTGTATTTTAATATCATGCATAAATTTCACAGGATTTTTTTTAAAATTCCATCTTTATTGAGGTATAAGTGACAAAAAATTTGTAAGATATATAAAGTGTACCTTGTGGTTATATGATATGTGTATACATTGTACTCCAGCTACCATATCCAGAACAGTGTTAAGCTATAGCACTGATAATATTCATCCCTGCCATGTTTCCCTCTCTACTCTCTAGGGGGTAGTTTTTGATCTCTCAGTTTCAGCAGGGCCTCCACAGTATATATCAGAATAATAAACAATAATTCTATTGAACAAATAATAGTAGAGATGTCCATCTTTTTTAAAAAAAACAACTTTAAAGAGCTTTCATTCTATGAAATATATCAATGCCACATTAGTCATATATGTTACAAATATTTTCCAAGTTTATTTACCTTCTACATTAGTTTGTGGAACACTTTTTTCTTCCATTCATCCGATCTACCGTTTTTCTCCATTTTGCCTTCTAACTTTGAAGCTCTGTTTATCATCTTTCTTTACCATGAAATTACAGAAACATTTGCTTATATTTTCTTGTAGTGCCTTTCTAAACCATCACATTTTAGAATTTATTTCATTACCAGAAGATGATGCATGAAGCAGACAGCTTAATTCCTCTACCGCGCCCCCTCAGCTTCATTGAGGGAAATAAATCTGAGAAGATCGAGAGGGTAAGAATAATGTGGAACTATTTATTTTAGGTTTGTGAAATGGCAGCATAAATAAAAGCCACATAGGAAAGGCCCTCCATGTCAAAAAGCTGGCTCTCCAATTGGTTGCATGAAAGCATCCTATCCCCTCAATGTCTACCACAAATATACAGATTCACATTTTCTGTGCTATATGAGACACAGAGTCCTTTCTACTTTGCTGAATTTGAATTGTAGGTGAAACAGTATACACAAATGCAGCCACTTATATGGATAAAGAAATAACTAAAATGTAGATGCAAGCACAAGAAATTGTTTTCTCTGGACTTACCCAGGTCAGTGAGTTCATGGTGTGTGTGTGTGTGTGTGTGTGTGTGTGTGCATGTGTGTGTGTATGACATTACTCAGCTTTTGAAAGCTGCAAAACAAATTCTTTTCCCAGTAAAAAATCCAGAAGATATACTTTTCTACATAATTGTGGACCTGCAATTCAGTCAATACACTGTTTTTTTGGTCGTTTTTGTGAATCTTACCAGAACACCATACCTCTGAACATACGATAAGGTAACACTGTAAACACTTTTGTTGTTTAGATTTCTGACTTACTTTTTTCTTTTCTTGTTTTTAACATTTGAGAGACAGGATATATATATATATATATATATATATATATGCATGTGTGTGTGTATATATATATATACATATATATATATATTTAAAGCCTCACTAAATGTCTGTCCCCAAAAAAAGCCTTTTAGTCTCAACTACTAGATATTTTTTTTCCACAAAGAAAGACAAGTAAGAAGCTTGGCTCCTACCTGTAACCTCCATCAGTAAACACTGTAATACTAAATTCTTTACATCTTAATAATTGCCAGGCTAGATTAACAAGCTGCTAATGTTTTGATTTACAAATTGGAGGCCGATTTGGTTTGCCTGGCCTTCAAGAAGATTGAGCTGTCTCCTCTATTCCCTGAAAGTAAGTAAATGACTGTTTATTCATTCCCTTGATTAGAAGGCTGCCCTCCAGCAAGATAAAAGAGGTTCCATAATAAATACGAGACTCCCATGTTTTGTTTTACTTTCTGGATTCAGTACTAAACATTAAAATGAACTGGAGATTGATTTTTGTTCGGGGACCAGTGCCAGATAAAACAAGGAGTGAACAAGCAGACTAGTTTGTAGACACGAGTTCCTTTATAAAGAGAAGAGGATTTGAGTGTTAATGTAACAGCAACTGGGTTATTCCAGGTATGTGTGATGGTGTGTGTGTGTGTTCTGCCTTCTCAGCAGGACTTTTTAAATTCATTCTCTCTGATATTCTGTTGGTAGCTGTTGTTGTCAAAGATCAAAACTAAATGCATCTTACTCACTTCTCTAGTCACTGAAACAAAAAATTTCAGTTGAATTTTCTTTTATTGAGACCAGGTCTACAGCAGTACTGTGGGGATTAAAACACACACACGCGCACACACACACATACACACAGAGGATAAAACCAAATAAATTTCCATAGATACACTATTTATGGGCATGCACACACTTTTCTTTCCCCTTTTTCTCTCCCCCGTCCCATTTTTGGAGGTCTGTAGGATTCCCTTTGCTTCATAACTTTGCCGTTTGGCCTCAAGTCACAAATCAATTTCTTCCAATTCATCTCCTCTTCTCTTGCCTTGGGGATCATCTAGTGTCTCCTCTGACTTGCAATAGAGCTGTTCTGCTTTCTGAGTTGCTGACAAATTGTCCAATAATGGCAGTAATGGATGCAGCAGTCTCTTGCCTCCCTTTAAGCAATTTACATGTCAGGGCTAAAGTATCTCCTCCTGAATCCCGGGCTCAGAGGAGTACCCAATTGTAGCTGCTAATGGAGCTGCTAGTCCCAGTATCTAAAGTTGATGGATCAATAATAAAATTAGCTTAGTTGCTAAGTGTATGTGCTGCACTTTGATCCATAGAGACAAGAAAGGAATGGGATAGGTGAGGGCGGGGGAATGAGAAAGGTGATGATGTAACTGAGAATTGATATTTGTGCGCATGTTCACCTCTGTGTCTGACCAGAAGACCGACAACTGGATGCACTGTGACATGAAAAGCTGATGCTGTAAGTTTTAGGATATATTCAATATGAAAAACAGAAGTGAAATGAGTGTTCAGTGTTGCAAGGTGGATTTGCTGGGCTTTGTCTCTTTGCTTGTTAATTCAGTCAGTCTTGCAAAGAAGTTTGGTTTGTTTTTAGCACAGGGGAGACTGATGTTTACATCTTTCCCTCACTTGCAGGAATCAGTCTCCCGACCTCCAAACCCTATTGCTTTCATCATATTTTCTCTTGACCTACAGGTAAATGGTCTGATGTTTTACTCAGATTCCTGGAGATACACTAACCATGGTGTAGTTCTGGTATAAGATGACTAGAGAGAGAGTAAAATGATCAATGTAGGAATTCAGTTATTCATTTAAACTTTCATTTGTTCCTAACATAAGAGAAAACAGAGATAAAGTGGTGGGGCCTGGTAGACACTAAGAAATTGATTTCATTTTTCTTTCATTTCCACTTGTTAAAATGGACAGCGTCCACATTGTTGTAGAACAGTGCCAAAATGTATACATCTCAAGTTATTCAATTAATTTTATGAGCCTTCATATTTCATGTCTTATTACTTTATGGCAGACATTTATGACCCGCTCCTCTGAAGGCCAGGATTCATTCACTTCTTTACTCATTCCATACATATTTATGGAATATCTACTGTGCTCTTAATGCTGTGAACAGGGCTAAGGTTACAAAAGGCAGACATCCCTGTCCAAACGGAGGTAACTTGGAACCAGTGTGACAATACTTGGGAGCATCTCTAATTATTTAGAACAATTCCAGGACTCAGAAATCCACAGATGAATGAAACTCACATTTGCTTGCCATGATGACAAACAGTAGTGCATATATACCAATACATAAAGGAGTAATTACTTACAAATACATGTTGTGACTCACAATCACAAGATATACTAAGAACAACATTTAACTCAGATTATCCTATTTTTTGTGCATGCCTAAATCCAGTTTGTATGTTTATTTTTCTAAGTTTGACTTCCTCCTTTCCTTTCTGATTTCCTTGTCTTGTGAAAACACACATATTGGTCAACCAAAATGATTCTATTTTACTAATTCTTTGCAAATTATCACTTTAATTCTTTTACATAAACTGTTAGATTTATCATTCATGTCTACTAATTAATACATTATAATTTATTAGTATATTATTCCTGAAGGTTTATGAGGCTCTTTGCTATATGATAAAAATAAGGGTTTTTTCCTAACTTTTCATTATTGTTTGAATCTCCTGTCACTCTTCATTCAAGTAGTTGGTCAATCTAGTGGAGTCATTCTACGTATGATTGTTTTCTAACAATCTCCATGTTTCCCTAGTGCTAGAAATATTACAGCTCTCAAGAAATCATCCTCTTTTTAAAATATTAGCTAAAATGCCCTCTTCTGTAAACCTCTACTTAGGTTTCCATGTCACATTTTTTCAGTATTTTTGTTTTGCCTTTTTGGTTTATTTTTTACAAATTAAAAAAAAACCCACCATTCTATTGGATTTTTTTCCTTACCTCTTTCTTTTCTTTTCTTTTTCTTTCTTTTTTTGGTAGGATGTGATATGTCTTTTGGAATTCAGTGAAATACTGGAAAGTTTTGAGGAAATGAGATTTACATACCTTTTCTCAGACTTCGTCCCCGTAAGGAAAATCATCTGTGTGATGAATATCCTCTATGAATTGATAAGTTACAATTCTCCAGGGAAAAACACATTATACATGTGGGGCACTGTTAATCAGGCATGATTCACACTCATTAATGGAAATTTTCTAAGGCCACTAAAGATCTTTTGTTAACAAATGTACTATAGAAACTTTTTAAAAGGTCTGTTTCTCAGTAGTCTTAAGTGATATTTCTTGTTTATCTCCTCAGAACTTGTTTTGCCATAAAGTAGAAACTTAGAATATGTCTGTAGGTTTGATTTGTTTTATTTTTTTTAAGCTTCTTGCCTAGTTAAATGTAGAAAATCAAATCTTGAAAGAGAAAAAAATTAGAGTGAAGGTAAAAGAAGAGGAACAAAAGAGAGGATCCTAGAAAAGCAAGGTGTTTCGACTGAGTTTAAATTGTAACACAGCATTTAGAGAATGGTGAGGTGGTGGCTGTCTCTGTGTGACTCAGACTGAGTTTCTATTAAAAAAAAAGGGGGGGCCTTTCAATTTTCAGCTAAAGGAAAGAGGACGTGTCTGATGCACTGGCCCCTAGGAAGAGACATCAGAGTCTTATTCCCAGAGAAAAGAGCTAGTGACAACCCATAATGTGGTTCTGCTGATGAGGTAATGACAGCAGGGGCAGCCAGGAGGGGTCTTGTCAGAGAAATGTGAAGGCATGAGCAGATTCCTATCTCATCACTGAGAAACCTGGAGATGTCCCTCACAGCAGAGCTGGGTGCTTAGATCAGCTGGTGTCATTGTGAGCAACTAAAAAGACGTTCTAATTTGACAACTGATTTAATGTGAACCATTTGTTCCCAGAGGCTGGAAGTCCTAGAAATATAGGTATGTATGAGAAAATAAGAAGTCTGTGTATGGCCAAGTGCTAAATTCAATGGGGCAGATATCATTATTGCTTTAATAACGACCAGCTGGCCTTTTCTTTTTCTTTTTTTTTTTTTTTTTTTTGCGGTACGTAGGCCTCTCACTGTTGTGGCCTCTCCCGTTGCGGAGCACAGGCTCTGGAAGCGCAGGCTCAGCGGCCATGGCTCATGGGCCCAGCTGCTCCGCGGCATGTGGGATCTTCCCGGACCGGGGCACGAACCCGTGTCCTCTGCATCGGCAGGCGGACTCCCAACCCCTGCACCACCAGGGAGGCCCCAGCTGGCATGTTGACACTGTTATCTGGGTGGATGCTAAATGAACTTGTCACCCTCTCTTCCCATTGTTTCTCAACAACATAGGCTTCAGGTTTCCCTTTCAGCTGAGGGTCAAGACCTATGATGTGAATGAATCCTCATCTATGCTATTCTTGGAACAACAGGATTCCAACACTTATGTTAAAGGTAACATTGTAGAAAATAATTTGATATATTGTATATCCCAACTAATAGTCCACAGTTATGATCTGTGGGTGATTATTTACTGTTGTTGTAATTGTCGCTGTTTTCTAAAGGAACATAAACCTTCAATCATTACAACAATGAGAGCTGCAAAACAAATTATTTTCCCAGTAAAAAATCCAGAAGATATACTTTTCTACATAATCGTGGACCTGCAATTCTCATATAACACTGAATTATAAAAAAAAATATAAATTATAAAACTTACTCCAGAAGGAAGGAACTTTATCATTCTTAATAAAGCTGCTGTTCACTTAGTCCTTTGCTACCCTTAATTAATAATCAAGAGAGTGGGCCCATTTGTGAGAAACCATGTAATACTTTCATCTGGGAAAACAAAACAGAACCACAAGTGTTTCGATGCCCGTGCATAGACTGCCTGTCCCTTTCTCTAGCACATTTCCTACTTTGTAGCTTTGCTTTTCCAAAGGCAAACCCCATTTGGAAAGCTGGTGACCCATTTATTTTTATATATTGGTATATAAGTCCCCAAAGAACTGTTCCGTTTAACTGTTATTGCAGATTGTATTTTACAGTTGCCCAAGGTTGTGGTAAAAGAGGGTGTTTTGGCTCTTTGACTTGAGTGTGTTATCTGAAGTATGTTATTTTACTGATTCACAAATGCCTCACAAGCTGAGAGTTTTACTATCCATGTCACCAATAAACCATATTCCTTATCAGACCTCATTATAGGTTCAAGTACTGGACCAGATATCTGGCTAAAACTGAGACAGGAGAAATATCTATTAAGTGACTTTATTTTTGTAACCTTGAGTTATATGTTATATGTATACCTACCTCCCTTTTATTTGACAAGCTCCTGTAGATTGTTCAAACAACAAACTCAGTTTTTGTGAAGTTAAAAATACAGGGATTTAACTCTTTCCCTTATAGGTTTGGAAGAGAGAAGTCAAAATGTGAAAATAAACTACTTACCTTAAATATCTCTCATACCAAATTGATCTGACAATGAAGAGATGATCATGGCATATATTATTTAATACATACTTCCTCTGTATTTGTAAATTCCTTGTTAGTTTACATAGGGCTTTGAAATATACTATGACAGTTGGTCAATATAACTATTCTGTGAGATATAAAGAGGGCCTAAATCTTTATATTCATTTTACACTTGATAGAAAAAGATTCAGAGAGAAATCCTATAGATATAAGATTGTACATCATGGGGCTCAAGGTCAAATATCGGCCTTCTCAGGCATCAGGAATTTTTCACATTCCTAAGCTGTGGATTTAGGAATCTTGGCAACCGTGGTTTCTGTCCTTTGTGAGGCCACATGCTTTACACTTAAGAAGAAGTTTTTAAATAAACTTGACAAAGTCTCAAGGTAAACTTTATACTTCCTGCAGCTCTATTTTATGAAATTTCATTGAGAGTTGAATTCACTTCTTTGGAAGGAGGAGAAATCTTTTCAGTAATGCTTGTGCATATTACAAATGAAATGCAAAATTGTAAAGGATCTTAAGGTGAACTTGCAAGTGACCATACTGAGTCTGTTTCACCTTAAAGCTGATTGGCATAAATGACTAGATTATATTGCTATATTGCAGTGCATTGCGTATATTGTATATGATACGTGATAACTCTTTTCTATCACTACCCAGAATTCCCTGTCACCAAAAATACTGGCACAATTTAAGTGCACAAATTTATTAAAATTATATGATAAATGGAATTTAAACATAAAAAAGAAGACATCTAGGAATAGTGCCAGGACAGAATTGTTCATGTTCATGATTATGAGTGTCGTAATAACAAGATATTCTCAATCCAATGTTGAAAACTTAGAGAACTTACACTCTTGGTCTCCCACAGGGTTGTTCTATTTCCAAGTCTCGTGAATTCATGCTCTCTTTTGTTCCTACAAATCTCCCCATAGTTTAGGAACTTGTCCATATCTCATCACTAACAGTTTTCTGCACAATCCAAGCACTGTTCTTTCAATCCAGCTACATATTTCCCTGAAAAATATTTTTATCTTACGATTCTCCAACAATTGACCTTCATTACCATTATTAACAGATGAATTGCTTCCCTAATTTTTTCATGTCATGATACACAGAGAAAATGATACTTATACACATGCTGGGGTAAATGGAGGATATTGAATGCCTCTACGTGGTACATGGGGCTTGATGAAGGAATGCATTTTTTTTAATTTTACATAAGTAAAAGAAACACAAAACAAAAGGAATATGAAACATGTTAATAGGATATATTCAAAACTTTAAAATAGAAACTTGGGTGACTTCCGTGAACTTTTTTTGTTTCAAATTTTAACCTGAAGCTTGATCAACATTTTCACTTGTTACTCCAGTTTTTTTGAATATTTTCTTCAACAGGAAATTTTACTCACATATGTTGGTGGTAGCAAATGACAAAAGATAATTTATAATTTTTTATGCCAATTGAAGGAAATTTATCTGTAAGTATTAACAGATTTCAGAGTAGTCAGTCTCTAAATTGTACTCCAAATATATATTCATTCTTTAAATCTATCACTCTTTCTTTTATGCTATTAACAAATAAAACGTTGAAATTTCTTAAGGTAATGAAAATGGATTTGAAATTCAAACATTCTCATATCATGAATTTCAAAACATTGATAAAATGTTTTCTATTAATTTTAACAATAATTCTGTATAGTTCAAGTTAAAAGACTAATTAAGTAATATCAGTGAGCATCAGTAACCATACTCTCCTGAAGTAAGTTTTTGCTTAAATACGAGCTAAATCAATACATGGCGATATTTTTCATGTAGTTTTTGCAATAAAAATATATTTATTCAAGGTGTTCAAAAATTTCACTTCAATTAGCTGCTTTGGCAAATCAATAATTATTCTTTAACAATCTGCAAAATGTTAATTATCCACACTAATTATATACACATTTTAAAATTCTTAGCTCATAAATTTTTGGCAATTTTTTTTTTTTACTCAGCAAAAGCAGTTCATATGTAACAAAAGGAAGTGATATTCTAATTCTTTGCATAATGCTGGAGAAATATAGTGACCTGAGCTCTATTAGAATCACGATCTTTTAATACCATTTAATACAGATTAGAATCTACAGACAGGCTATGATGCATAAGGTCTTCTCTGTGAATTAAACAATGTATTATTTAAACCCCAGACTTCTCAGAATAAATGTTAATGAATGAAATCATATAATTTCTCTCCCAAGGCAAGACACTTTTGTGAGTAAATGGGTGTTATTAACAACCAGGAAAGAGGGACCTTCAAGAGGGCGGAGGAGTAAGACGTGGAGATCACCTTCCGCCCCACAAATATATCAGAAATACATCTACATGTGGAACAACTCCTACAGAACACCTACTGAATGCTGGCAGAAGACCTCAGACTTCCCAAAAGGCAAGAAAATCCCCCCATACCTGGGTAGGGCAAAAGAAAAAACAGAGAAAAAAATAATAGGGATGACCTGCACTTCTGGGAGGGAGCTGTGAAGGAGGAAAAGTTTCCACACACTAGAAGCCCCTTCACGGGTGGAGACTGCAGGCGGCGGAGGTGGGGAGCTTCGGAGACGCGGAGGAGAGCACAGCAACAGGGGTGCGGAGGGCAAAGCGGAGAGATTCCCGCACGGAGGATCAGTGCCTACCAGCACTCACCAACCCGAGAGGCTTGTCTGCTCACCTGCCGGGATGGGTGGGGCTGGGAGCTGAGGCTCAGACTTCGGAGGTCAGACCCCAGGGAGAGGACTGGGGTTGGCTGCATGAACACAGCCTGAAAGGGGCTAGTGCGCCTCAGCTAATGGAGAGGGAGTCCGGGAAAAAGTCTGGAACTGCCTAAGTGGCAAGAGACCATTGTTTCGGGGTGCAAGAGGAGAGGGGATTCAGAGCACCACCTAAACGAGCTCCAGAGATGGGCGTGAGCCACGGCTTTAGCACGGACACCAGAGACGGACATGAGACACTAAGGCTGCTGCTGCAACCACCAAGAAGCCTCTGTGCGAGCACAGGTCAGTATCCACACCTCCCCTCCAGGGAGCCTGGGCAGCCCACCACTGCCAGGGTCCCGTGATCGAGGGACAACTTCCCCAGGAGAACGCACGGCACACCTCAGGCTGTTTCAACATCATGCTGGCCTCTGCCACCGCAGGCTTACGCCGCATTCTGTACCCCTCCCTACCCCCGGCTTGAATGAGCCAGAGGCCCCTAATCAGCTGCTCCTTTAACCCTGTCCTGTATGAGGGAAGAACAGATGCCGTCAGGTGACCGACACGCAGAGGTGGGGCCAAATCCAAAGCTGAACCCCAGGAACTGTGCGAACAAATAAGAGAAAGGGAAATTTTTCCCAGCAGCCTCAGGAGCAGCTGATTAAATCTCCACAATCAATTTGATGTACCCTGCAACTCTGGAATACCTGAATAGACAATGTATCATCCTAAAACTGAGGTAGTGGACATTGGAAGAAACTGTAGACTTGGCATTTGCTTTCTGCATCTAATTTTTTTCTAGTTCTATGTTTATCTTAGTTTAGTATATAGAGCAGCAATGGAAAAACGCAAAAAACATAAGGGATTCCCATAAAGTTAGCAGCTGATTTTTCAGCAGAAACTCTGCAAGCCAGAAGGGAGTGGCAGGACATATTTAAAGTGATGAAAGGGAAAAACCTACAACCAAGATTACTCTACCCAGAAAGGATCTCATTTAGATTCAAGAGAGAAATTAAAACCTTTACAGACAAGCAAAAGTTAAAAGAATTCAGCACCACCAAACCACCTTTACAACAAATGCTAAAGGAACTTCACTAGGCAGGAAACACAAGAGAAGGAAAAGGCCTACAAAAACAAACCCAAAAATAATAAAGAAAACGGTAATAAGAACATACATATCGATAATTACCTTAAATGTAAGTGAATTAAATGCTCCAACCAAAAGACAGAGACTGGCTGAATAGATACAAAAACAAAACCTGTACATATTCTGTCTACAAGAGACCCACTTCAGACCTAGGGACACATACAGACTAAAAGTGAGGGGATGGAAAAAGATATTCCATGCAAATGGAAATCAAAAAGAAGCTGGAGTAGCAATACTCATATCAGACAAAATAGACTTTAAAATAAAGACTATTACAAGAGAAAAAGAAGGACACTACATAATGTTCAAGGGATCAATCCAAGAACAAGATATAACAATTGTAAATATTTATGCACCCAACATAGGAGCACCTCAATACACAAGGCAAATGCTAACAGTCATAAAAGGGGAAATTGACAGTAACATAATAATATTAGGGGAATTTAACACCCCACTTTCACCAATGGACAGATCTTCCAAAATGAAAATAAATAAGGAAACACAAGCTTTAAATGATACATTACACAAGATGGACTTAATTTATATTTATAGGACATTCCCTCCAAGAACAACAGAATACACTTTCTTCTCAAGTGCTCATGGAACATTCTCCAGGATAGAACATATCTTGGGTCACAAATCAAGCCTTGGTAAATTTAAGAAAATTGAAATTATATCAAGTAACTTTTCTGACCACAACACTATAAGACTAGATATCAGTTACAGGAAAAAACTGTAAAAAATACAAACACATGGAGGCTAAACAATACCCTACAAAGTAACCAATACGTCACTGAAGAAATCAAAGAGGAAAAAAATAAATACCTAGAAGCAAATGACAATGAAAACATGAAAACCCAAAACCCATGGATGCAGCAAAGCAGTTTTAAGAGGGAAGTTTGTAGCAATACAATCTTACCTCAAGAAACAAGAAACATCTCAAATAAACAACCTAACCTTATACCTGAAGCAATTAGAGAAAGAAGAACAAAAAAACCCCCCAAAGTTTGCAGAAGGAAAGAAATCATAAAGATCAGATCACAAATCAATGAAAAACAAATGAAGGAAATGATAGCAAAGATCAATAAAACTAAAAGCTGGTTCTTTGAGAAGATAAACAAAATTGAAAAATCATTAGCCAAACTCATCAAGAAAAAAAAGGGAGAGGACTCACATCAACAGAATTAGAAATGAAAAAGGAGAAGTAACAACTGACAATTTAGAAATACAAAGGATCATGACATATTACTACAAGCAACTATATGCCAATGAAATGGACAACTTGCAAGAAGTGGACCAGATAGAAAAGCACTACCTTCGGTAACTGAACCAGGAAGAAATAGAAAATGTAAACAGACCAGTCACAAGCACTGAAATTGAAACTGTGATTAAAAATCTTCCAACAGGGGCTTCTCTGGTGGTGCAGTGGTTGAGAATCTGCCTGTTTGTGCCCCGGTCCGGCAAGACCCCACATGCCATGGAGCGGCTGGGCCCATGAGCCATGGATGCTGAGCCTGCACATCTGGAGCCTGTGTGCTGCAATGGGAGAGGCCACAGCAGTCAGAGGCCCACGTACCGCAAAAAAAAAAAAAAAAAAAATCTTCCAACAAACAAAAGCCCAGGACCAGATGCCTTCACAGACGAATTCTATCAAACATTTACAGAAGAGCTAACACCTACCCTTCTCAAACTCTTCCAAAATATAGCAGAGGGAAGAACACTCCCAAACTTATTCTACGAGGCCACCATCACCATGTTACCAAAACCAGACAAAGATATCACAAAAAAAGAAAACTACAGGCCAATATCACTGATTAACATAGATGTAAAAATCCTCAACAAAATCCTAGCAAAAAGAATCCAACATCACATTAAAAGTATCATACACCATGATCAAGTTGGGTTGATCCCAGGAATGCAAGGATTCTTCAATATATGCAAATCAATCAATGTGATACACCATAATAACAAATTGAAGGATAAAAACATATGATCATCTCAATAGATGCAGAAAATGGTTTCAGCAAAATTCAACACCCATTTATCATAAAAACTCTCCAGAAGGTAGGCATAGAGGGAACCTACCTCAACATAATAATGGCCATATATGACGGACGGACCCACAGCCAACATCATTCTCAATGGTGAAAAACTGAGGCCATTTCCTCTAAGATAAGGAGGAGACCAAGGTTGTCCACTCTCACCACTCTTATTCAACATAGTTTTGGAAGTTTTAGCCACAGCCATAAGAGAAGAAAAAGAAATAAAAGGAATCCAAATCAGAAAAGAATAAGTAAAACTATCACTGTTTGCAGACAACATGATACTATACATTGAGAATCCTAAAGATGCTACCAGAAAACTGCTAGAGCTAGTCAATGAATTTGGTAAAGTAGCAGAATACAAAATTAATGCACAGGAATCTCTTGCATTCCTATACACTAACAACAAAAAATCTGAAAGAGAAATTAAGGAAACACTCCTATTTACCACCACAACAAATAGAATAAAATACCTAGGAATAAATCTATCTAAGGAGGCAAAAGACCTGCATGCAGAAAACTATAACACACTGATGAAAGTAATTAAAACTGATACAAACAGATGGAGAGATATACCATGTTCTTGGATTGGAAGTATCAACACTGTTAAAATGACTCTGCTACCAAAAGCAATCTACAGATTCAATGTAATCCCTATCAAACTACCAATGGCATTTTTCACTGAATTAGAACAAAAAAATTGGCAATTTGTATGGAAACACAAAAGACCGCAAATAGCCAAAGCAATCTTGAGAATGAAAAATGGAGCTGGAGGAATCAGGCCCCCAAACTTCAGACTACACTACAAAGCTACAGTAATCAAAACAGTATGGCACTGGCACAAAAACAGAAATATAGATCAAAGGAACAGAATAGAAAGCCCGGAGACAAACTCATGCACATATGTCACCTTATCTTTGAAATAGGAGGCAAGAATATACAATAGAGAAAAAACAGTCTACAGCCACTATGGAGAACAGTATGGAAGTTCCTTAAAAAACTAAAAATAGAACTACTGTATGACACAGCAATCCCACTACTGGGCATATACACTGAGAAAACCATAATTCAAAATGAGTCATGTTCCACAATGTTCACTGCAGCTCTATTTACAATAGCCAGTACATGGAATCAACCTCTGTGTCTGTCGACAGATGAATGGATAAAGATGTGGCACATATATACAATGGAATATTACTCAGTTGTAGGAAGAAACGAAATTGAGTTATTTGTAGTGAAGTGGATGGACCTAGAGCCTGTCATACAGAGTGAAGTAAGTCAGAAAGAGAAAAACAAATACCGTATGCTTACACATATATGTGGAATCTAAAAATTAAAAAATGGTTCTGGGGCAGGACAGGAATAAAGACACAGACATAGAGAATGGGGACTTGAGGACATGGGGAAGGGGAAGCGGAAGCTGGGTTGAAGTGATACAGTATCACTGACATATATACACTACCAAATGTAAAATAGATAGCTAGTGGGAAGCAGCTGCATAGCACAGGGAGATCATGTCAGTGTTTTGTGACCACCTAGAGTGGTGGGATAGGGAGAGTGGGAGGGAGACACAAGAGGGAGGATATATGTATACATTTAGCTGATTCACTTTGTTATACAGCAGAAACTGACACACCATTGTAAAGCAATTATACTCCAATAAAGA
The DNA here is from genome assembly GCF_005190385.1 of Monodon monoceros. Classification (NCBI taxonomy): domain Eukaryota; kingdom Metazoa; phylum Chordata; class Mammalia; order Artiodactyla; family Monodontidae; genus Monodon; species Monodon monoceros. The sequence continues at coordinate 155,647,920 of NW_021703778.1, read as the reverse complement.
TGTTAAAAAACAGCAATCAGGCAATGGCAAGAAGTATAAACAAAAAATATCCTTGGTCATCTAAATATTAATTTATTAATATGACTAATATTTACTAATATGGCTAATATTACTAATATTAATTTACTTAATCGTCATAACAGCCTATGGTGTAGAACATGCTGCCCCCTGTATTTTAAAAATTAGTGTACTGTGGTAGAATGTTCAAATAGCTTGCTGTGGATCAAACAACAAATTAAAGGCATAGCCAAGGTCTGCCTTAGGCAATGCTGAGGTTTGGGTACACTGATAAGGATTTTGGTCATGGCACTTGACTTTGTATTCCTGCGTCTGCATATAAAGCACACAGTTATGATTCTTTTCATATAGTCGCATTTTTTAACCATTTATTTCCACTTGAATATTTGTCCTAAATTGTTTGTTTTGATATTTCCATGAATAAGAATAAACGTTCTTCCAAGTATTTCTCTTCATTATCTCTAACCAGTACAATATATATTGTCTTCATCTTCTGAATTCATATGGTCTTTATGTCATTGGACACATCAGCCATGCATTATTCAAAATAGTATCTTTTCTATTTCTTTGCTTCATTGGTCCCAAACACTAGCTTGGGACATTAGTTTATGCAAGGTAGTAAAATAAGCCACTCTGTAACTTGTGAAGCATTTTGGATTTCTCACCGTGTGATCTTGTGACTAACTACTTTACAATGATCTCATACTGCTGGTAATTTGTTTCTAATTTTATACTTGCAGACACTTAAAACAATGACAAACTCTTTTCTGCCCCACAGCGATACTTTGTTTAGCAAAGTGTCAAAGTAGTTAACTTAACAATATTGTTTATTTTTTAAATATAATGAAAAAGTAAAAGGTTTAAGCTGAGGTAGAGAATTATAGGAAAACATGAAAGCAAACAATCTTCATTATATTGCCTAATCAATAATAAACTTTTAAGACTTTTTTTTTTGAGATTGTTCTATCTTATAAGTTATATAGCTTTACAGTTTCAATCAAATACTTGCCTGTCTTGGTACTAAAATTAGGATATATGATATTATTTTATATATATATATATATAAACAATATATGTATTACAGTAGACACTTATCTGTATATATATTACATATATGTAATATATGTGTATGTAATATATTATATATATTACAGGGGACACTTCTACTCTGAACTCAGGCAGAGTCACTTCTGTAGCAAAACATGTTATCTTTCTGCATTCTGCTTCTGAGCTTTCTCCAAAGCAGAATCATTTAATTCAAGCCTAAGTACAGCTGGAAAGCACAGGGTAAGTAACAACATCCAGGGGTCACCTGCAACCAGTAGGGGTTGGGAGCAGATGGAGAGATTCTCCAGTCATTCTCTTTCATGGTCACTCTTTTCCAGACTTATTTGTCTGGAAGATACTGGAGGAGTCACATCCTTGTAGCTCAGAACAACAGGATTTCATACTGGCTTGTCTCTTTTCCTATCTTACTCTCTACTCTCCCTCATTCCTGCCTCTTCTAACCCCCTCCCTAATTAATAAACTACATGGACTGCAGTACTTGTCTCAAACACTGATTTTTTTTTTTAACATCTTTATTGGAATATAATTGCTTTACAATGGTGTGTTAGTTTCTGCTGTATAACAAAGTGAATGAGCTATACGTATACATATATCCCCATATCTCCTCCCTCTTGTGTCTCCCTCCCACCCTCCCTATCCCACCCCTCTAGGTGGTCACAAAGCACCGAGCTGATCTCCCTGTGCTATGTGGCTACTTCCCACTAACTATCTATTTTACATTTGGCAAACACGATTTTTAAGGGTATCAAAAGAAGGCAATATACAGCAGATCATTTTAAGAAATTTTAAGTTAATTAGCATCAACAATGTTAAAGCATTAAGCATGGGGTAAACAAAATATTATTAAAATAATAATTATTTTCAATTAATTTTCTAGAAAATGTATGAAATAAAAATATGATCTATATACATATATGATCAAAATGTTTTAATATTCAATTTCTGAATTTTTAAATATATGAGTTCTCATCATTGAAATATTTGACTGCATTTTCCAGTCATTATTTCTTTTAAAATATAAATTATTTTTCACCATAGCAACATTATGAAATTTCACCAAGAATCAGCATTTAGCTACTTTTTAACATTAAATGTCAAAAACAGTTAATAGTTCATAGAGAAAGATGACAGAGAGAGAGAGAGAGCAAGAGTGAGGGAGGGGGCAGGATGGAGGAAGGAAAGAAACAAAAAAACATTTAGAAAACAATGACTATCTTTTTTGTGTGTGTGCATGTTCCAATTAAATTTTGTTTTTTATCTTCCATTTTTATTTGTAATATTATATGTTTGAGGTGTGCAACATAGTGATTCAATACTTTATAGATTGTGCTTCATTTAAAGTTATATAATAATTGCTCTATTTCCCTATGCCATAAAATGTACCCTTGTTGCCTATTCATTTTATACATAGTAGTTTGTATCTCTTAATCCCCTAACTCCATCTTTTCCCTCCCCACTTCCCTCTCCCCGTTGATAAGATAACCACTAGTTTGTACTCTGTATCTGTGAGTCTGTTTCTGTTTTGTGATATACATTCGTTTTATTTTTAGATTCCATATGTAACTGATAACATCCAGTATTTGTCTTTCTCTGACTTATTTCACTAAGCATAATACACTCTAGGTCCTTTCATGTTGTACAAACAGCAGAATTTCATTCTTTTTATGTAATATACCATATTTTTATATGCCACATTTTCTTTATGCATTCATCTGTCAATGGACACTTAGATTGCTTCCATATCTTGGCTATTGTAAGTAATGTTGTTATGAACAATGGGGTGCATGTAACTTTCCAAATTATTGTTTTTATTTTTTTAGATATATACTCAGGAGTGGAATTGCTGGGTCATATGGTAGTTCTGTTTTTAGCTATCTGAAGAACCTCCATACTGTTTTCCATAATGACTACACCAATTTACATCCTCACCAACAGTCTACAAGAGTTCCATTTTCTCCACATTTTCACCAACATTTGTTACTTGTAAATTTTTAGTGAGAGCCGTTCTGACAGGTGTGAGATGATATCTCATTATGGTTTTGATTTGCATTTCTCTGATGATTAGCAATGTTGAGCATCTTTTCATTTGCCTGCTGGCAATCTGTATGTCTTCTTTCAAAAAATGTTCATCTCTTCTGCACATGTTTTAATCTGGTTGTATTTTTCACATTGAGTTGTATGTGCTATTTTTATATTTTGGATATTAACTCCTTATTGGTTATTATCATTTGCAAATATTTCCTCCCATTCAGTAGGTTGTGTTTTTGTTTTGATGGTTTCCTTTGCTATGCAAAACTTTTAAGTTTAATTAATTTCACTTGTTAAATTTTGTTTTTATTTCTTTTGCCTAAAGATACAGATCCAAAAAAATCATTGCTACAATTTGTGTCAGAGAGTGCTTTACTTATGTTTTCTTCTAAGATTATTATGGTTTCAGGTCTTACGTTTAAGTCTTTAATCCATTTTGAGTTTATTTTTGTATATGATGTGAGAAAATGTTCTAATTTCATTCTTTTACATGTAGCTGTCCAGTTTTTCCAGCACTACTTATTGAAGATACGGCCTGAGTCTTGCTACTTCACCATCTTGATATCCTCAAATAATGACTATCTTGAAGCACCCCTGTAATTCACTCACGTATTATAGCTGTGCTACAGGTTTGGGAATATTCTAATCAAAAACAAAAGACTATCAACTCCCCAACTCTCTACTGCCATGAATACACCTCATTTCGCAACCTGGCCCCAAACATCTTTTCTGATTATTTTTGTGTGTTAGGCCTTCCTTTTCAATCAAAATTATAATTTTGAAATTTCATATCTATTTGCCCACCAATCTTCCTTCTTCCTTTTTTCCCCTCCTTCTTTATTTATTTCATTTCAGATCTTCTGATACATTTACTTTCTCATGATAAAAAATTTTCCTCTTCTTCCTGCTTACCAATTCAGACCTACAATGTATTTCAAATCTCAACTTAAAATGATCTTCAAAATACTTTATCCCACCAAAGTTGTAAACTAACTTAAAATTGCTTTGTATAGTGTATCACCATGGAATTTTAAAATTAGATACTTGAATTTGAGCCTTTATTATATCTGAAACACTGTGCTACATGCATTATATAAATGCTATATTTTGTTTTCCTATCAAACACTGCAGGGAAGTAATATTATATTTATCTTTCAAAATGCTATGTATCCTCTTTTAGTATACACAGCTAGTAAGTGATAGACTAACATTTGCTTCCACATTTTATAACATTAATACCCATCTGTACTCATATTGGAGAGTGGTGTGGGAGAGAGTCAGTGGTAACTCTGAAACTTATATTGGCATAATTTAAAGCATAGAAAAGATTATAGGTAATACATATGCAAATTTTGATGGAGAAATTAAAATTATAAAAAGTATATTTAAATAGGAGAATATTTCTAATTCTATATTATCTATGTGTTCATTATTTTCCAAATCCCTCTGTCTAAACAAACTGCCATATTATTTAGTTCTGCTTGAATTGAGCTTTATACAAGTGGAGTTAGATTATAGTTAGTCTTCTACAATGTTCTTTTTCTCTTCAGTGTTATGTTTTAAAGATCTATACATGTTTTTACACATAGCTGTAATTTATTTTCACTGCTTTAAAATATTCCATTTAGTGAATGTACTATAATTTATTAATCAACATTATTTTTGATGGCCATTTGTTTTTCTCCATTTTTTTTTCAGTTATAACAATGCTTCTAAGAATATTTTTCCATGTGTTCTAGTACATATGAATGATTTTCTCCAGTGCATATGAATGAAGGAGAGTATAATTGCTGCATATATGCATGTTCAAATTTACTATCTAATTCCTGTTTTTCAGTACTATCAGTAGTTTATGAATGTGCATGGCAGTATACTATCAAAACATTTGGTATTTTCAGACTTTAATTTTTGCTAACCTGGAGGCTTTGAAATGGGATATCATAAAGTGATAGCTAATAAACTGACAAGCTTTTTACATGCTAATTGACATTTGGTATTTCTACTGTTAAGTATCTGCTCTATTTTTCTCACTTTTCTATTGGGTTTTTGTATTTTTTTGTTATAGATAGTAGAAAATGTTATTTGTTCTGAATACTAATCTTTTTTATGTTTAGTCTATAAGTATTCTAAATATGTGATTTTTTTCATTTACTTAGTAGAGTATATTTGACAAACTCAAGGTCTTAATTTTAATTAGTAAAATTAATCAATATTTCCTTAAGTTAAATTTATTCCCTACCTCAAATTCATGTCTTCTTTAATGTTTTCTTCTAAAATTTTAAACTTTGCTTGTTATACTAATGTCTGAAATTTCTGTGTATGATGTGAATTGTGGATCTAATTACATTTTTTATATACTTATTTGATTTGCCCACCAATTTTTAGCAAATAATTCATTTTTAATTGGATAATAATTGACATACAATATTATAATAGTTTCAGGGGTACAACATAGTGATTCAATATTTTTATACATTACAAAATGATCACCATGATAAGTCTAGTTCTGTTACTATATAAAGTTATTACAATAATAATTCATTCTTTTTCTGTGATCTACAATGCCACTTGTTTCATACCTCATTTCGATATGTATGTGGGTTCTGTTTCTAGGCTTTCTACTCCTTTTATTGATCATGTTATTTATCCCTGAGTCAATACCATACATTTTAAAGTACTATAGATTTATTATACACCTTGGGGTATAGTAAAACTAAGCCTCTCACATTTTTCTTATTATTCAATAAATTTTACTATTCTTGGGCTTTTGCTCTTCCATATACAATTTAGAATTGGCCTACTGAACTTGTTGGTATCTAAGTTGAAACTACATTAATTCCATAGACCAACAAGCCAGGATTGTCACCTTTATCGTATTGCATTTTTTATCCATAAAAATTATATATGTGTCTGTATTAATTTAGACCTTCTTTAATATATTTAAATACATTTTTATAATTTTATGTAGTACTGAAGTGTTATGTTAGATTTATTCTTAAATACATTTTGATGCTTTGGCAAATTATGATTTTCTTTTTTTTTTTTGTGGTATGCGGGCCTCTCACTGTTGTGGCCTCTCCCGTTGCGGAGCACAGGCTCTGGATGCGCAGGCTCAGCGGCCATGGCTCATGGGCCTAGCCGCTCCACGGCATGTGGGATCTTCCAGAACCGGGGCACAAACCCGCGTCCCCTGCATCGGCAGGCAGACTCTCAACCACTGCGCCACCAGGGAAGCCCCAATTATGATGTTTTTAATTAAATCTTTTAAAAATTACGAGGTGATTTTTAATTCCATCAGTTCTTTGCACAAATATCAATGCAATTGAATTTTTGTTTTTGGATTATGATTTTCTATCTAACTACCTTGCTAAATTCTATCATTACTTCTAGCAATTTGTTTGTAGATTTGGGGAATGTTTCTATGTAGAAAAATTGTATGGTTTGTGGATACAATGTCTATATTTGGGATAGAACACTAAACTATCTCTTTATTCCATAAAGAATGTTTCCAATTACATATACGTTTTTTAGTATTAAGTATTTTAAGTATTTTTATTATTTTCTAAGCGAGGTAGTAAGCTCCTTGAAGTAAATAATTGAAGTCAGCTTCAATTATTTTTATATCATTTTCTAATGGTACCTAAAAAAGCATGCTTTATAGATATAGTAGAAGTAAAATATAATCATATAAATGCAACAGTTTTCTATTACCAACAAGGTAAAGTCCAGGATCTTTACCATAGAACTTATTTTTATTTTTGGCTGTGCCGCAGCTTGTGGGATCTTAAATTTCCTGCCCAGGGATCGAACCCAGGCTCTCAGCAGTGAAAATCGCAGAGTCCTAACCACTGAACTGCCAGTGAACTTAAATTCTTTACTACCTTAGAACTTAAATCTCTTGATTATTTGACTCCAGTCTACTTTTCTGATAATGTATATTTCCTAAACAATGATATTTCAAGAAAATGTAACTCTTCACAATTGCACAATATGCCCTTTAAAATGATTAGCTGTACATCTTTCTCTTCAGGTTGTTGAGGTCTATCTGAAGGAAAAACAAAGAAAAACAACAGAATGTAGGTACTGGAACATATTGATGCAAAGCTGGTGATCTCTCTATTCCCTTCCCTTGCTGACGTGACAAGTCAATTATATTCATATATGTTTAAATAATCTGTAATTTTATGCATTTGCAATAATCCCAAAATAATAAAACTGGTGTGGAGGAGGGCAATACCAGGAAATCTGCAGTCTAAATGTCCATATTAAAGCCAGTCACATTTTCCATTTATTAATTTATCTGTTTATGTTTTTATTTGACTAGAAAGCAGACAAAGTAAGTGAAGGATCTAGTGTATTACCACCAGTCCCAAGATGTATTCATAATATTAAGAGGATAGTTTCATGAATAAAATAAATCTATGAAAGAAATCCAGAAGCCACATAATGTAAGTATTCTAGGAGTAGTCAGCCTAGTTATTTTAATCTCATTGTTTTTCCTATATGGAAAGGAGTAATAGAATAAAAACTTATTTCAACAATTAATGAGTTTAAATATTTTTTCATTTTCTGACCTGCTATTATTGCTCTTTCTTCTATTATTACATTTGATTTCAAATTAGATTGCTTTACAGGGCTCAACATTTTAAAACATCTGATTTCAAGATTGAATATATTACTTTCATCATTTCACTCCCTTATTATTTACTTTCCTGGAAATCAGATAAAAATTACATTTCTAATCATTAAAACAATATGAGCCCACTTAAAGTAATTGCCCCTAATATCAAAATCAGGGTTCATATTGATGATTGGTGTATATAGCTACAACTAGCATCTAGATATTTGTTTTTTAATTAATACAGTTAAGGAGTTGAAATAATCAGATAATTGTAGTAAGCTCAATATCTACTGCAATTTAAAAACAGTAACAACATGACCATCTTTTCCTGATGCTTTAAATTTAGCAAATTTAATAACACTTTTTCTGTACCCGTAGCTTCTGACAATTTGTAGATCTTTATTTTGATTTTTTTCCCTCAATTTATGATTGAGGCTTCATTTGCTTAAGGGATACTTATCTAATAAGCTAATTCTGTGAATATGAAAAGATACCATTGTGTCATATACCTTTGAAGATAAACTGTTTTGATATGATATGGTATAAACCATGATTGAGATTAAAGGACCAATTAAAGGTTAATTCTTTAATACTGACATAACACTAAAAAGAAATGTTTTATTGAGTGTGAAATGAGATACTTTTATTGATTCATCGAAATACAACCTCCCTGAGATTATCCAACATTTCTGAGAACATGTATTATTTTCTTAAAAATGTCTTCCTCATTGTAATTATTATGTTTCATTTCAATTTTTAATTTGAGAGTGAAAAGAATATATGCAGACAGGAAGCATAGAAGTGTTTAGTATTAAGGTTACTAGGAATCTAATAAGAATAACCCTTTTAAAGAAACTTTTATCACACTTAAAAATCTAGTCTGTATGCTGGAATCCAAGCTTGTCGTTTTTTTCCCACTCTGCCAAGTAAAGCATTACGGCTATAAACCTGGTCAAAAAGTAATGTTTCAAAATGTTTTGAACAAAGTTGGGAACTTAAAATACATTAATAGTAAATAAAAATCACATGTAAAAAATAGCATTTGAAGGTTCAAATGAGCATGATAAAAACCCATTATGAAAAGCCAGAAAAAATGTCTACAACCTTCCAAATTACAAATATACGAATTTTAAACTACAAACATCCAAATTTTAACCCTATTTTATTTCTTAAAATTCATCTTACTTGTGTAAGGATCATGGAGGAAGCAAGGAATGTAAAGATGGGAGGGAGAAGAAAGGCTTATTCAGGAATAGTTTCCATAATGCAGGAAACTCCTTGTCGTTAAAGGAAGAGCTACAAGAAAGGAAGACTCATCAATGTATAATTTCATCAAGCAACATGAAGACAGGGGCAGTGGCATGTAGCCCTCTGTCACATGTTCCAAGGAACTAGCTATTTAGAGTGCTAGACACGTTTACAAGCATTTCTCCTTTACACAGGTATATTCTTTGCCCTCTTACCTAGTTATAAAAAGGTTAGAGGTCACTGTGCCAGGTGTATAGCAGTAGTGATTATGCAGAAAGACATCCTCAGAAAAAGATACAGATTAAAATATTAGGAAACTACCAAGTAAATGAGGGGGAAACAGGAGAGAAAAAATAGAAATGATAAATCTAAACTTTAAATTTTAGTAACATATATATTTGTTTTAATTTGCTTTCTCAGCAACCTCCAGCCTATCCAGTTCATTCAAGTGGAAATGAACACACACACAGATATATTCACATATTTTAAAAATAATCCTCAGAGGATTATTTAGTGGTGATTAATAGATTGACATCTTGAGAAAGAAGAAAAAAAAATTGTTAGAAGGGTAAAAAGTTCAAGCTCTTAGAGATTTCCAAGACCCAGGTTCCTATTACATATTTTATTATTATACATTTTTCCTTTTCATGACTGTATTCAGGCCCCTCATAACCTCAACAGTTGCAAAGAAAAAGAAAAAGATATGAACTATGGTCTGACAGGAACACCTCCCAAATCTCATATGTATACCCAAATTTCAACAATGCTTCATAAAAATATTAGCTCTCAGATTAAAACAATAACTTTTATATTCAAAAATAACAAATTTACTTCAGTGTGTCTGCTCTTAAAAATAGTCTTAACTCACATGAGAAAAATCATGGAAACATTCCAAGCCTTGTTATTACTATCCTTGTGGCTTTCTTTTCCCTCTGATCTAGAATGGAAATTTGGCAAAGTTCTTACTGAAGACACTGACACCAAGAAAAACAAACCTGTTGTCACAAATACTGCCTGTTTGCAAGAAGCTGTATTTCTTCACATATGATATCATGAGTTCTGTATTCATATTTACATTTTGTAGTGACATTTAAGTTTTCAACTTTTAGCACCTTATCCTTTTTTAGTAATTTCAACTTTTTTTTTAACTGGGCAATTGGGATTTCTGAATACCATAATCAATACTATTGTCCCTTTGAGTCGGAATCCAGATTAAAACTATTACGATCCTCTTGTCCAAAGATTTGAAATGCTTTTGGCGGTCAGCTAAAAGGTACTTATAAGTTCATAGGATTATATTAAGTACTTATGTTAGCATAGACAGTAAGTCACATTCTTCTGTTGCTAGAAACTGGTCCATTAAAATGTTCCCACATTTATCACAGAAGGAACTCTCTTGGGTCAGTTGAAGGAAATGATGAAGCCTTAAAGGATGAATTTTATCGTATATTTCCTAGCATTCACAGTTGGGGCCAACATTCCACAGTGAATTCTTTCATTCAGTTTTCCATTTCTGTTTTCAGTAGAAACTTAAGATGAGAAACACAAACACACACACATATACGAATGAAAAGTAATCATGTAAAAGTATTATCTGAGGGTCCTCTAAAGGGGAATTTTGGATGAAATTTTTAAAAAAATTATTATTGTATCTAAAACAGATATATGCCAACAAATATGTGTTGCATTTCAAGGAAGCAAGTACATTTAGATGAGTGGCTATTATCTCTTATAAGAAAGACCCAAATATTAAGCAGAGGGGAAAAATTTACTGAAATCAGACATTGAGTCCAGTAATAGGAAACATCTACTTGTAAGTAAATGTCATGTTGTAACGATTTTAGGAAGGAGTTGTGCAAAAATAATAAAATTACAAAGATGTTTAAGTTTTGTTTATATGACTATATGGCATTAGAGGCAAGTTATTCATATATCAAAATTCCTAAACAAAAGAAAATCAAGATAGTGTTAAAAGTTATGTTACTGAAGCTGACTATTGATAGGGATAAATTTTAGATTCTTCTTCCACATAGGTCATTACAGAGTATTGAGTAGAGTTCCTTGTGCTATACAGTAGGTTCTTACTAGTTATCTATTTTATATATACTAGTGTGTATATGCCAACTCCAATCTCCCAATGTGTCCCCCCACTCCTTTCCCCCTTGGTAACTATAAGTTGTAAGATTTAAGTGAAGCCTGTGTATTTTTGCCACACCAGTGGGTAAAGACATATGGACTAACAGCCACCTTTTATGTAACTAGGTATGGGGCTGCTTAAGGGTATCGAAGGTTTGCCCAAATAGATCAAAAATGTTGCCAGAAAGGCTGGTGTGTGAAGGTTCCCTCCAACCCACAGCCATTTAGTGTTTCTTCCTAAAGTGAGATGTGGCCTTGGGTTAGAGGAAATAATAGGCTGCCAAGATTATTAGTCTCTTTACATTAAAGACCACGTCATCCTTTTTTCCTGCACCTACAATTATGCTTGACACATTCAGATAATAACTTAAATAACACAAAAATCAATAATTTAACTTATTAATTAGTTAATATGCCTATGCAAAAAACCTTATAGATTATATATGGGTTTTCTGGCTAATAATAATAGGTGACATAATTTGTTCTTAATACTCTCTGCAACTTGTATTTCTATAACATTGGTTACATTTCTGACCAAAATGAAAATTAGTTAAAGATTTGTAACAAAATGTTAACTAGGAAAAAAAGGAGAAACTAGTGAAATAAAGCAGATATAAAAGAGTAAGTCAACAAAACCAAAACTTGGTTCTTTTCTAAGAATAATATTGAAAAACTACTGATAATTATCAAAAAAAAAAAGAGAGAGAGAGAAAGTGAGCAAAAGAATCATTTGAATGAAGAAGTCCTATCTTTATTTAAAAAGTAGATGAATATTTTTCTGATTTCCCAATTTTTCTTTAAACAGTTTTGGTGACTTAGATAAGATTGTTCATTTTAACTAATAAAATTTTTGACACAAAGATGTTCCTAATATCATCTTATCTTTTTTAAGTCTGCATATCCTATGGTAATGGAGCAGAGAAAAAAATTGACCAAAGGAACAAAACAGAGTGATGAACCAAAATAAAAAATGAGGAAATTTGACATAATGGATAGTTTATATTGAATATCAATTGTTTTACCCCCTTTATATAGGCGAGATGCTTATAAGGGGTTTTATGTCTTTTAGCATTTCCTCTGTACATTATTTTATTGTCTGTGGGATGAACCATCCATTTAACATCCTAATTCAATACCAAACTGCACATGTTTGATACCTGTCAGCATCATTCTACGTCCTGCATCTGTATTTTCTAACTCTCAAAGCAATGGCTTCTATGATCTGTATGATTATCACTACTTTATACAGGAAGAACTAAAGATCAAAGTAGTTAAGTATTTTGATTAAGTTGCTTAACCGTAACAAGAATAAGAGCTAGAACTGGGATCTGAATACAGACATTCAGAGAAAAAGACAGCTGTGCTAGGGAGAACTTTTGACAATCAACAGCTTTAAAAATGTTTATCTTCATAATTGTCAAACTGTATCTCTAGAAAATTCTAAGCAACAAATGCTAAATTCATTCAATAGTATATGAACAAACACATTCATTTATCATACTCAAGTTTTATATGTCCAAATATAGAATAGTGAAATAGATGTTGATACATGCAGTTATTAGTTGCCATTAAAATAAAATTTACAAAATCTTATTATCATAGTATTACATCTACATTACAATTCTAGTGGAAATAATCAGCACACAAAAATGAAAATATAACATTGTGTCAGCTATGCCACAAATGCACAACTTAGGGATTGGCAAGGAAATGTTAACAGCATTTTTGTCTTGATGGAGGCATACAAGGATGAGGATGATTACTCCTTTTATTTCTCCATATTCTCTGTGTATTTTGCAACAGTCATGTATTCCTATGTCATTAAAAAAAAAAAAAACTAAGTATGCTATTTCTAAGTATTGTTTTAAAAATCAAGCAACATTTTTAGTTTCAGTGTTCTAGCAGAGAGTGCAACACGGAGGAAAGGACTTTTCTGGGCCTGTGAACTTGCTCAGCAGTTGACCAGTTTCAGCCTTGGGTAAGCAAGCTACTCATCCTCATTTTAGGACAGAGAGAACAGCTTCAGAGAAGACAACAGGCACATAAGGATGTTCTACAGATCAAATTAGATAATGGACAAGAATGGGCTTTAAAAACCCAAAAGTCCCATGGAGATAAGGTGCCAGTACATTCTGGTAAAGTGTGAAACATGCAGTTGGATAAAATGCTTGTGATCTAATGACCCAGAAAAATCAATAGTATGTTATTTTAAGCACTATCCTTGAAATATTTCCTACTCAGAGAACAACTTCAGGAAGGAAAGTTAAGTTTCCTGTCCTTGACTTTCCCTTGTTGAATAACATGTGTAACACTCTTTATTTCTTTGAAAAATGATTTGAGATCCGTGCATTAAAAAGGGCTCAGTTCAGAATACTATTACTATCACAGAATGACATATTCCAGCCCACAAGGTTTTAGGAAATGACATATCTAAATTATATAGAGGTCAAAACTCTAGCTCCAAACGTACGTATGGTTTTCTGTCTTCATTTGGGCCAAATTCCTTGGAGGCAGTATTTAATATGATTCTATTACAAATCCAGAGAATATTGGGTTGCGTGTTAAAAGTAAAACTGAAAACTTTTATTCAATTTAAACTGATAAGTGCTAGTAGTTTTTTTTTTTAACCACAGTTTTTTTTTTTTAATCTTTATTGGAGTATAATTGCTTTACAATGGTGTGTTAGTTTCTGCTTTATAACAAAGTGAATCAGTTATACATATACATACGTTTCCATATCTCTTCCCTCTTGCGTCTCCCTCCCTCCCACACTCCCTATCCCACCCCTCCAGGCGGTCACAAAGCACCGAGCTGATCTCCCTGTTCTATGCGTCTGCTTCCCACTAGCTATCTACCAAGTGCAGGAAAACACTCCGTAACAAAATTTAAGTCCAGGCAGAGGCACAACTCAGAGGCAGAGGCAGGAGACCCAATTGTCCTGCATTGAAAGTGGTATTTAATTAACAAAAAGCAGTGTCAATTGGTCATGGCTGATTAAATCTTTTGATTCTTTCTTACCTATGTTCTTCTATTGTGATCAGGCCCCAAGTCCAGGAAATTAGGAGTATTTCTTTGAAAGACCCAATTCCTATTCATTTAAATGCCTTTTTTTCCTTAATAAAAGCTGCCCACAAAGGAAAGGTCAGCCCTATTGCATGTCTGATACTTGTGACTCGCCTTCCTATATCAAACTACAACCACAATTTGTATTCACAGTGGCAATTATTGCGTATATTACATGGGGTTTGTTTTGTTCATGGTTTTTACCCAGTTTGTCTATGTGACCATTAACATAAAATATGAATAACTTGAGATAGATATATTAGAAATCAGTTGTTAAACCAGTATTCTGAAATATCGAGATATATTCTACAAGAGAACAGAATTTTAATGTCCCTTGGATACCATAAAACTCTATTCTTTTCTTTTTAGTGAATGTGTACATTTTATTGCTTTTACTGGTAAGGAAAAAAAAGGACAGATGGCACAGAAATGGAAACTAGGAAAACTGCTTACAGTGAAACCAATTTTAATACCCTTGCTAATAAAGTTCTCTCTATACATATGGGCCTGATCTTTCCAGGAAAAAGGGTGTAATTCTTTATTTTGTCCAGGGAGTTTAACTCTTTCAATACCCTGGAGCACTATATAGTGCATTAAATTATACTAAATAGTTTGGAAGAATTAACACCCTTTCCAAGTCAAGTCTTTTATTTCTTTCTGCTGGGTAACATCAGGCCATTGATCATATTAGAAAGTCTAACCAGCTCCCACAAGGCACTTTCCCTTATATCAGAGCTAGCCAGGTGTGATAGTTTCCTTTCTTGAACTCCAATAAACTTTACAAGACCTATTCAACATCAGTCAACTAAATCACGTAATGATAAATTTATAACCCAGTGGTGCTAAATGATCTAGTTGGTTGTCTCTACCACTTGCTAACTAAATATTAAATATAAAGCCAGCTAACCCAACATTGTTACTTTAACTTTATCATCACAAAACAAGAGAAAAGCTTCATGACACACCATATTTCCCTTAATTATATCTTTCCTCAACTGGCTTATAAAATGGGGGAGCTAGTCAAGCTTTTTATCCCACCTCAGGGGGTCAAGAGAATAGGAAACCTGTCACTAATTCCTTTCACCTCACAGGCAAAACTCCTTCACTCAATTAACCAAGACCAGGTGACCCTCCAGTGAGTCTGCGGAATGCGGAGAACTCACAAACCCTACTTCCATCTTGGCAGAAATGGAGCCCAGCCTGCACCTGATTAGCAAGCTTTGCTGCAAAAAGTTAGTAAATGGATGTATTTTTCCCCATGAAACCTGGGAAAGAGCATGGATGCTAAGTACAAACAATGACTGCCTTGGCCAAGCAAAGTCCAGAGCATTCAGTGCATTAACAGACCTATCATTTATAGAAATCAATTTATCAAGATAGGCAAATGGCAGCTACTCATGCAAATCAGCAACCATCAACCTCCTAAGCTAGCATTTTGACCCAAGTTCTTTTTAACATATCCTGATGATACATTTAAGGTGGTGACTAATTGTATTGAATGTTCAAGACTAAACATAAATATATTCAGATAAAATTAATGGTGGAAAAACAGCAGCATAGAGAGAAGAAATCAAATTTCTGATTCAGAAATTAGGAATGACTATCCCAAGTATCAAACTATGAGAAAGGTGGCAGGCACAGATAGTGGTTACCTGGGAGGATGCTGGAGAATTAAAAACCTGGATTCAAAACCCTGGCTGAACCCTCGTAAGTTGTATAAATTTGCATAAGTTCCCTAATCTCTCTCAGCCTCAGTTTCTCATCTGGAAAACTGGAAAATTAATAATGATAATAATAGTAATAATACCTACTTTATATGGTTGTAGGGAAGATTAAACAACATATTGCAGTCAGGGTTTAGAAGACTGGCAGGCACATAGTATGCCCTCAGTAACTGTGTGCTCTTATGACTATTAAGGATATTTAGTTAGTGAAAGCAGCAAAATAATCAAATGAAAAGTAGACTCTTTCACAGAATGCAAGTCTATTAAATGAGAAGTTAGGGCTTTGCCTAATAATTTGGCACCAACTGGCTGGGATACAGGAAATTAAAAGGGAATGGCTTAGAGCTGTGACTTTCAAAATGCACTTAACTGGATCCCAGAGCAGTTTTTGGAGGTGTCTTTGGGTCCATGCTGGGCAAGGGAAAGAGGCAGAGTGGAAGTTGAGCAGGCAAAGTTTCCTGCTCCCACTTCAATCAGGGAACAGGTTTGCTTTGATGTATTTTATATATTAGACTTAATCATACAATTTTGTTCGAAAATTATAAAGGTAAAAACTTTTTAAAGTGCATGCTTAGTGTAACTTGAAGGCAGCTGCTGCTGAGAAGCTGGTTATAACAGTAATAGGTGCCTTTCCCTTGGGTTATCTACCCATTCCACATTAGGTAAATGTTGAAAAGTCCCCCGTTAAGAATGCTATTATTAACTACTTATTAATCAGCACTCATTTGCTAACTCATTATTGGTGAGTCACAGGACTTTTAATCCACTGAATTTCTCTAGTTTTTATTAGGGACTACACCCTAATACTATGGGGTTGCAAAAACCCTAATGGACAGCAAGTTCCAGGAGATGCAGTGGTAAACGGTATCTGCTCTTTGTGCTGGCGAGGTCTGGAGGAAGCTTAAAACAATTCCAGCGTGGCAGCCATTGACCATTCCTTTCCATCCAAAGAGCCTGCCATTCCTTAAGAAAGCATGTGTTTAGGAGGTTGCTGAAATCTTCTTTCAATGTACTGTTTCACAGGAAGGCTTTAAGATTTCATCAGTGGAGTAAACCCACATAATACCACATAAGCCTCATTTTTCTTTACAAAAATCCCTCTTTCTATTTTAGTGTCATCTGCATGTTGTCTCTGTGACTTTGACATCCCTTTCTAAGATCTGTAGTGGCTCCTGTCGGATTGATTCCTGCTCTGTTACCTGAGGAGCTCAACAGTCTGGCAGTTGCAGGGCACACATATTTGACTTAGGTTTACAGTGAAGATCTTAAGTTGGATCTGGATACTTTAGGTCCGAAACCATGAACCATACCCTCTGGAATGTAACGTGAGCAAATATAAATTATGGACCCCCACGTGGCTTTGTCTCAGCTTGAAATAGTCCAAGTAGTACAATCCAGCAAGCAAAAAAAAAAAAAAAAAAAAAAAAACAATTCCTGTCTCCACCTACAACTCACAAAGAACTTTAAAAGGGATATAAGTTGTAACCCACAGCAACATCATTGAAAATTTCTTTTCTTCTTTTCTCAGTTCTCTCTCACCTGTTTCTTTGAGTATCTCATTTGCCAGTTGCCTCCTGCTTCCCACCCTTGACAAATTCCACTCTCTACTCCAAACATTGAAGAGTTAAACGACATTTACTTTCCAGTGATAGCACCGAGTTGAACATCTTTCCTTTCTTCATATACCTGACAAATTAGAAATGGCCCATAATAATTTGTATCATGAGGTTATCTAGTGTTCTAACAGACAGGTATTTCTTATTGACATGTTTAGATTTTGTGTATAAATAGCTGAAATTTATAATCAAATGTTTAGGGGAGGAATCAATACATTGGAAGAACTTTAATCAAATTGATTGAAGCATTTGTCATCTGTATATTTCTTACATTGTATCTTAAAGCAGCCCCATCCTGAGACTTGCAAGTAATTTCTTGATGTTACAAGCCTTGATAATACAATTTAGGTGGTATAGAAAGTTTTTATTGTATTGATCTTAAATTCATAACTAAATTTTAAAATGAAATGGATTAGAATTCCCTCAACCTCACAAAATAACATTTGTGTGGCATAGTCATAATAGCAAAAATGATTTCTTAACAACATAATGATTTATATTGTTTCTACTTTGAAATATATGCATCCTAAGCATCATCTTAAATGAAAATTGACTATTTAGATGATATTCTCCAATATGGCTATTTCATTAATTTATTCAACAAATATTTATTTACAGGCACAGCACTTGGTGTTGGGATATAATAGTAAACAAGAAAGATTTAGGCTCCATGTCTTAAAGGAACTTAAATAGACAAAAAATAAATAAAAATAACCTAACTACATATAATTTAATAAATTTAAATAAAATCTTATGTCCTTTTAAGCAAAGATGTAATGGGAATCAGCAGCAGTTTTTTATTAAATAATGGGGGTTAGAAACCCCATTGAATTACACCAAGGATAAAGTAAGAGGCAGCTCTTTCTAAAAGTTTGACTACAAAGGATTTCTGTGAAAAAATGAAATACCACAGAAAGATTTGGGGATTTTTATGAAACTTTCTAGAAAAGGTCTTTAAAAGCAATGGGAATAACCAGTAGAAAGTAAGGGAACAATGATGCAGGAAAGTGAGGAGATAACCAAAGCAGCTGAGTTTCTTAAAATCTGGAGAGCACTGTATCTATAGCACAAGAACAGACATGCATTTCTACAGAAGGGGGACACTTCATGTATTATGTCAGAAAGGAAGAAGAGAAGTTGGACTTGAATGTGAATAGCAAAAAAGAGAAAGGAGTTCCCATCCAATGAATACAATTTACACATATAAAGCAAGATCATCTGCCAAGGTCTTGAGGGCTTAAGCAAGTATGAATTTATTACCTGAAGTCATGAAAAAATGAGCCCACAAGAGAGATCCAACAGAGTTGCTGGGCATTACTAAGCATAAATTTGAGGTTCATGCTCAAGAATTTATGTAAAATAAGCCTGTTTGGTTTATGTGATTATTTATTTCATGCCAAATATGGTGGCTCTGGTTCTGGTGTGGAGAAAATAAGAATTAAGATTCATAAAGAATGAAGATTTTGCCAGTGGAGAAGGCAA
Organism: Monodon monoceros; assembly: GCF_005190385.1. Lineage (NCBI taxonomy): Eukaryota > Metazoa > Chordata > Mammalia > Artiodactyla > Monodontidae > Monodon > Monodon monoceros. The sequence goes on along the minus strand of NW_021703778.1, from coordinate 155,628,916 downwards.
TGAATATATACATGATTATAATGATGGAAAATGGCAACTAGGTTGAAAAATGTTATAAGTGAAGCCAAGAGTGAAAAATCAATAATAGGGGTGGGGAAACATGGATTGGAGCTGTCAATATGCCACATAATTTTGGCGATGGAAGTAAATGAGCAACATAATCCAAAGTACAGAAAATGCTGGTTGCAAAGTGGAATATCTGAAATTAAGAATGCAAATATTTCTAGCTTTCTGATATATTAAAGGGCATAAACAAGGGAATTTGGGGCTAAAATTGATTGGTTTTGGAGAAGAAGATGCTGAGACTCGATAGGTAGGTTTTGAGTGCATTATTCATGAGGGTATTGGTGTCCCTGAAAATGACCAAGGATATTCAGTGGAAAAGCAGGTGGGAGCAAAAAAAACATCTACAGTGAAAGGGCATGATTAATACATAGTAAATGATATCATTTAAGAGAGGACAGGGAGGATAGTGTATATTTATGGCGTAAATTCAAATAAACATTGTATTGGGCAAAGAGGAAAGAGAAGTAATGATCTAAAACCAAAATGGTTATTAACCTTACCTTTTGAAAAAAAAAAAGTTGAGGACTGAGTCAAGATGGCATACTAGGAGTGCGCAGAATTCAGATCTCCTCACAACTAGCGCACCTAGTGCCAAGACACCGGTGGGGGACAATGGACACCTAAGGGGATGGAAGGAACCCCCAGCAACCGAGTAGGGTGGGGGTAGTGAAGGGGGAGGAGAAGTGGAGGTGGGATGGGACTGGTGGCCCTGAGGGGAAGCTGGGGGAGGGGAAGGGATCCCATGCCTGAAGGGGGAAATTGGGGAACCATTGGGAGTACAGAGGATCAAATGGGAGCCTGGCCAGGTTTTCCCTACCCACTTGGGCCCCCAGGAAGCTTCTGAGATCCCGGGCCTGATCCTCTGCCCACAGAGGCCCCTCCAGCTGTGTGGGTCCTGAGGGAGTGGGAGGGAGGGAAGTGGGAGCAAACGTGAAGGCCAGGCCCCCGGGACCAGAGTGGCTGGGGAAGGGAAGGAGTTCCTACACCCACCATGACCCACCCACGGTTAGGGGTACAGCGGTGATGGGTGAGACCCTGGGGAGGTAGTGGGGGAGGGGTGCAAAGGAATGGAAGGGAACACAGCCAGTGCTTTCCCTGTCCACTTAGGCACTGGGGAGCCTCCTGGACTCCCGGGCCTAACCCCCTGCCCTGAGAGCCTCACTCCTGCTGTGCAGAACCCAAGCCCCACCCCTACACCCCCACCCAGGGTCCAACCTCTACACTCGGAGACCCCCTCCAATGCCCTGGGCCTAAACCCCACCCACACACCCTCCCTCAGGGCCCTACCTCCAGACTCCAGAACTCCACACTCCAGAGGCCCTCCTTTCACATGCTGCCTCTCCCCTTCCATGCAGGTCCTAAGCAGAGGCCCTAATCCATGCTCAAACATCATGACCCCCACCCACCTAGGTCCCACCCTACCCTAAACCCCACCCCTGACTAAATTCCACCCCCATAGCCAAGGCTTATTTTTTCTTCTTCTTCTTCTTTTAGATTGGGGTTCTGTTTTACCTTGTTGATTAATTGTTGTTGATTCTTTTATATTTTTATTTTTCCTAAAAAAAATTATTTTTCTAATTTTATTTTATTTTTTATACTTTGTTATTGTTCTCTCTTTTAGGCTTGTTCCCCCACCCCTTTTTTTTCCTTTCTTTTTTCTGTTGTTTTATTTTACCTTGTTTCAATTGTTTCAATTATAATTTATTTTTCCTAATTTTTTATCTTTCTAATTTTATTTTGCTTTTTATTCTTTGATATTGTACTGCTCCTTTTCTTCTTTCTTTCTTTCTTTATTTTCTTTCTTTTTTGTTTTAACAATGCCATGAAGCTTGCAGGATATTGGTGCCCAGGCCGGAGGTTGGGCCTGAGCTCTTGTGGTGGGAGCTCTGAGTCCAAACTGCTGGACTAACAGAGAAGCTCAGACCCCAGGAAATACCAGTTGGAGTGAGGCCTCCCAGAGGTCCTCATCTCAGCACCAAGACCCGGCTCTATCCAACTGCCTGAAAACTCCAGTGCTGAACATCTCAATCCAAACAACCAGTAAGATAGGAATACAGCACCACACATCAAAAAATAAAAATGAAAAGTCAAAAAAGTATGTTACAGACAAAGGAATAAGGTAAAAACCTACAAGACCAAATAAATGAAGATGATATAGGCAACCTACCTTAAAAAGAATTCAGAGGAATGATAGTAAAGATGACCAAGAATCTCAGAAACAGAATGGAGAAAACACAAGAAACATTTAATAAGGATCTAGAAGAACTAAAGGGCAAACAGACAGTGATGAACAACACAATTACTGAAATTAAAAATACTCTAGAAGGAATCAATAACAGAATAACTGAGGCAGAAGAACGGGTAAGTGACCTGGAAGATAAAATAAGGAAATAACTACAGCAGAGCAGAATAAAGAAAAAAGAATGAAAAGAATTGAAGACAGTCTCAGATACCTCTGGGACAACATTAAATACACCAACATTCGAATTACAGGGTTCCCAGAAGATGAAGAGAAAAAGAAAGGGTCTAAAAAAATATTTGAAGAGATTATAGTCGAAAACTTCCCTGACATGGGAAAGGAAAGTCAATCAAGTCCAGGAAGCACAGAGAGTACCATACAGGATAAACCCAAAGAGAAACAAGCCAAGACACATATTAATCAAACTATCAAAAATTGAATACAAAGAAAAAATATTCAAAGCACCAAGGGAATCATAAGGTAAACAGCTGATCTTTCAGCAGAAACTCTGCAAGCCAGAAGGGAGTAACAGGACATATGTAAAGTGATGAAAATGAAAAAGGTACAACCAAGATTACTCTACACAGCAAGGATCTCATTCATATTCAACAGAGAAATTAAAACGTTTAAAGACAAGCAAAAGTTAAGAGAATTCAGCACCACCCAACCAGCTTTACAACAAATGCTAATGGAACTTCTCTAGGCAGGACACACAAGAGAAGGAAAAGACCTACAATAACAAACCCAAAACAATTAGAAAATGTTAATAGGAACATACATATCGATAACTACCTTAAATGTAAATGGATTAAATGCTCCAACCAAAAAAAAAAAAAATAGAATGGCTGAATGAATACAAAAACAAGACCCATATATATGCGGTCTACAAGAGACCCACTTCAGACCTACAGACACATATATACTGAAAATGAGGGGATGGACAAAGATATTCCATGCAAATGGAAATCAAAAGAAAGCTGGAGTATCAATTCTCATATTGGACAAAATAGACTGTAAAATAAAGAATGTCACAAGAGGCAAAGAAGGACACTACATAATGATCAAGGGATCAATCCAAGGCCAAGATAAAACAATTGTAAATATATATGCACCCAACATAGGAGCACCTCAATACATAAGGCAAATGCTAACAGCCATAAAAGGGGAAATCAATAGTAATACAATCATAATAGGGGATTTTAACACCCCACTTTCATCAATGGACAGATCTTCCAAAATGAAAATAAATAAGGAAAGAGAAGCTTTAAATGACATATTAAACAAGGTGGACTTAATTGATATTTATAGGTCATTCCATCCAAAAACAACAGAATACATTTTCTTCTCAAGTGCTCATGGAACATTTTCCAGGATAGACCATATCTTGGTTCACAAATCAAGCCTTGGTAAATTTAAGAAAATTGAAATTGGATCAAGTATCTTTTCCAATCACAATGCTATGAGACTAGATATCAATTATAGGAAAAAATCTGTAAAAAATACAAACACGTGGAGGCTAAACAATACCCTACTAAATAACCAGGATGTCACTGAAGAAATCACAGAGGAAATAAAAATGTATCTGGAAACATATGACAATGAAAACACAATAACCCAAAACCTATGGGAAGCAGCAAAAGCAGTTCTAAGAGGGAAGTTTATAGCAATATAATCCTATATAGATATAGATATATAGATATAGATATATAATCCTATATATATAATACTATATATAATATATTATATTATATATTATAGCAATATAACCCTATATATATTATATTATATAACCCTAATATAATCCTATCTCAAGAAACAAGAAAAATCTCAAATAAAAAACTTAACCTTACACCTAAATAAATTGGAGAAAAAATAACAAAAATACCCCAAAGTTAGAAGGAAATAAATCATAAAAATCAGATCAGAAATCAATGAAAAAGAAATGAAGGGAAAAATAACAAAGATCAATAAAAATGAAAGCTGGATCTCTGTGATGATAAACAAAATTGAAAAACACTTTGCCAAACTCATCAAGGAAAAAAGGAAGAAGACTCAAATCAACAGAATTAGAAATGAACAATGAGAAGTAACAACTGACACTGCAGTTGTTCTCAGATACAAAGTATCATGAGAGATTACTACAAGCAAATATATGCCAATAAAATGGACAACCTGCAAGAAATGGACCAGTTGTTAGAAAAGCACAACCTTCCATAACTGAACCGGAAGAAATAGAAAATATAAACAGACCAGTCACAAGCACTGAAATTGAAACTGTGATTAAAAATCTTCCAACAAACAAAATCCCAGGACCAGATGGCTTCACAGGTGAATTCTATCAAACATTTAGAGAAGAGCTAACACCTATCCTTCTCAAATTCTTCCAAAATATAGCAGAGGGAGGAACACTCCCAAATTCATTCTATGAGGTTACCATCACCCTGAAACCAAAACCAGACAAAGATGTCACAAAAAAAGAAAACTACAGGCCAATATCACTGATGAACATAGATGCAAAAATCCTCCACAAAATACTAGCAAACAGAATCCAGCAGCACATTAAAGGGATCATATACCATGATCCATTGGGGTTTACCCCAGGAATGCAAGGATTCTTCAATATACACAAATCAATCAATGGGATACACCATATTAAAGTGAAGGATAAAAACCATATGATAATCTCAATAGATGCAGAAACGCTTTTGACAAAAAAATTCAACACCCATTTATGATGAAAACTCTCCAGAAAGTAGGCATAGAGGAAACCTACCTCAACATAATAAAGGCCATATATGACAAAAGCACAGCAAACACCCTTCTCAGTGGTGAAAATTGAAACCATTTCTTCTAAGATCAGGAAAAGACAAGGTTGCCCACTCTCACCACTATTATCCAACATAGTTTTGGAAGTTTTATCCACAGGAATCAGAGAATAAAAAGAAATAAAAGTAGAATCCAAATTGTAAAAGAAGATGTAAAAGTGTCACTGTTTGCAGATGACATGATACTATATATTGAGAATCCTAAAGATGCTACAAGCAAACTACTAGAGCTAATCAATGAACTTGGTAGAGTAGCAGGATACAAAATTAATGCACAGAAATCTCTTGCATTCCTATACACTAACAACAAAAATTTGGAAAGAGAAATTAAGGAAACAATCCTATTTACCACTGTAACAAAAATAATAAAATACCTAGGAATAAACCTACCTAAGGAGACGAAAGACCTGTATGCAGAAAACTGTACAACACTGATGAAAGAAATTAAAGATGATACAAACAGATGGAAAGATATACCATGCTCTTGGATAGAAGGATCAACATTGTGAAAATGACTATACTCCCCAGAGCAATCTACAGATTCAATGCAATCCCTATCCAACTGTCAATAACATTTTTCACAGAACTAGAACAAAAAATTTTCACAATTTGTATGAAAACACTAAAGACCCAGAATAGCCAAAGCAATTTTGAGAAAGAGAAATGGAGATGGAGGAATCAAGCTCTCTGACTTCAGACTATACTACAAAGATGCACAAATCAAGACAGTATGGTACTGGCAAAAAAAGCAGAAATATAGATCAATGGAACAGTATAGAAAGCCCAGAGATGAACCCACACACATATGGTCTCCTTATATTTGATAAAGGAGGCAAGGGTATACAATGGAGAAAAGACAGCCTCTTCAATAAGTGGGGCTGGGAAAACTGGGCAGCTACATGTAAAAGAATGAAATTAGAACACTTCTTAACACCATACACAAAACTAAACTCAAAATTTATTAAAGACCTAAATGTAAAGCCAGGCACTGTAAAACTCTTAGAGTAAAACATAGGAAGAACACACTTTGACATAAATCACAGCAAAATCCTTTTTGACCCACCGCATAGAGAAATAGAAATAAAAACAAAAATAAACAAATGGGACCTAATGAAACTTAAAAGCTTTTGCACAGCAAGAGAAACCATAAATAAAAGAAAAATACAACCCTCAGAATGGGAGAAAATATTCACAAATGAAGCAACTGACAAAGGATTAATCTCCAAAATATACAAGCAGCTCATGCAGCTCAATATCAAAAAAACAAAGAACCCAATCCAAAAATGGGCAGAAGACCTAAATAGACATTTCTCCAAAGAAGATATACAGATTGCCAACAAACACATGAAAGGAATCTCAACATCCCTAATCATTAGAGAAATGCAAATCAAAACTACAATGAGGTATCACCTTACACCAGTCAGAATGGCCATCACCGAAAAATCTACAAACAATAATTGTTGGAGAAGGTGTGGAGAAAAGGGGACCCTCTTGCCCTGTTGGTGGGAATGTAAATTGATAAAGCCACTATGGAGAACAGTATGGAGGTTCCTTAAAAAACTAAAAATAGAACTACCATAGGACCCAGCAATCCCAGTACTGGGCAGATATCCTGAGAAAACAATAATTCAAAAATTCATGTACCAAAATGTTCATTGCTGCTCTATTAACAATAGCCAGGACATTGAAGCAATTTAAGTGTCCATTGACAGATGAATGGATAAAGATGTGGCACATATATATAATGGAATATTACTCAGCCATAAAAAGAAACAAAATTGAGTTATTTGTAGTGAGGTGGATGGACCTAGAGACTGTCATACAGAGTGAAGTAAGTCAGAAAGAGAAAAGCAAATACTGTATGCTAACACATATATATGGAATCTAAAAAAAAAAAAAAGTCCTGATCAACCTAGATGCAGGATATGAATAAAGACACACACTTAGAGAATGGACTTGAGGACACGGGGAGGTGGAAGGGTAAACTGGGACGAAGTGAAAGGGTATCATTCACATATATACAGTACCAAATGTAAAATAGATAGCTAGTGGGAAGCAGCTGAATAGCACAGGGAGATTAGCTCGATGCTTTGTGTCCACCAGTGGGGTGGGATAAGGAGGGTTGGTGGGAGACACAAGATAGAGGGGATATGGGGATATATTTATGCCTATAACTGATTCACTTTGTTATACAGCAGCAACTAACACAACATTGTAAAGCAATTATACTCCAATAAAGATGTTAAAAAAAAAATGTAGTCTCTATTTAAGAGAGAATGAGGTTCCAGTTAGGGCAAGCTTCCAGCAGCAATTGTGCTGGGAAGGTGCTGAAGACACAGGAGTGTCCTGAGTACAAACGAGGAGATCATGTATTGAAAAGGTGTGTATGAGGAAAAGGCAGCCCTTAATGGTTTAGATTGGGGAATAAATAGAGCAGGATAGGACTGTAAAGCAGGAGAGGGCTAATTCATTATTCTCTGAGTTAAGGATAGGAAAACAGAACTAGTATACAAGCTTCAGATACCTTTTTTGGCATCATATATAGAAACCTGAAAGGTGAATGGTTTCTGAAGCTTCTAACCTTGCAGATATTCTTATGAAGCTAAACCTTTTGAGGATGTTTAAAATGATTTTCTTAATGCTTTTAACCTAAGATATAGTGATGTATTTAACAGACTTAAGCAACATGAGACTCTTTGTGTTGTTTTTCTATATACATATATGTTTTGAATTGCAATTACATAACACAGTGTGATTAACTATAGTCATCATATTATACTTTAGATCCTCAGACATTATTTTTTAACTAAAAGTTTGTACCATTTTATCAACCTCTCCCTAATTTCTTACATTCCCAGGCCCTGACAACTTTTTCTTTTTTAGTACAAGTGATACTACATAGTATTTTGTCTTTTTTCAGTCTGGCTTATTTCACTTGCATAATGCCCTTAAGGTACATCTGTGTTCTTGCAAATGGCAGAATATCCTTCTCACTTATGGCTAAAAGTATTCACAAATGTATAAATGTTTTATCTATCTGTCTCTATCTCTATCTATCCTTCCATCCATCCTCTTTATCCATTTTTTTGTTGATGGATCCTTAGGTTGTTCTCATATCTTGGCTATTGTGAATAATTCTGCAGTGAACATGGGAGTGTAGCTGCCTCTTCAATATCATATTTTCATTTCTTTGGATATATACCTGGAAGTGAGATTGCAGATCATTTGGTAGTCTGTTCAATTTTTTCTGGAACTTTCATACTATTTTTCCATGGTGGCTGCACCAATTTACATTCGCATCAACAGTGCAAAAGGGTCCCTTTTTTCCACATCCTTGCCAGCACTTGTCATCTCTTTTCATAATAGCCACACTAACAGATGTGAGATGATATCTCACTTAGTTTTGATTTACATTTCCCTGACGATTAGTGATGTTGAACACCATTTCATAAAAGTACTTCCATTTGTAGGTCTTCTTTGGAAAAATGTGTCTTCAATTTCTCTGCATATTCTTTAAACCAGGTTTTTTGTGTGTGAGTCCTTTAAATATTTTAGATATTAACCCTTTATCAGGTATATGATTTGCACATATTTCTCCCACTTTGTATGTTGCCTTTTAGTTTCTGGATGGTTTCCTTTGCTGTGCATAAACTTTTTGGTTTCATGTAGTCCCACTTGTTTATTTTTGCTTTTGTTGTCTTTGAATTTGGTGTCAAATCCAAGAAGTCATTGCCAAGACTGATGTCAACAAGATTACCCCTATGTTCTAGGAATTTTGCAGTATCAGTTCTTAGATTTAATTATTTAATTCATTTTGAGTTGACTTTTGTATATGGTGTAAAATAGGAGTCAAGTTTCATTCTTTTGTGTGTGGATATCAGCTTTCCCAACACCATTATTATTCATTATTATATATTCCTGGTGCCTTTGTTGAAAATTAATTCACCATGTATGAGTGGGTATATCCTTGCGTCTCCATTATCTTCCATTTTACTGTGTCTGTTTTTATGCCAATACCATACTGTTTTGATTACTATAGCTTTATTATATAGTTTTAAATCAGGAAGTGTGATTCCTATGGCTATGTTCTCTCTCAAGATTGCTTTGGCTATTTGGGGTATTTGTGTTTTCATACAAATATTATGACTGTTTTCCAGTGTCTCTGCAAAATGCCATTGGAATTTTGGTAGGGATTGCATTGAATCTGTAGATTCCTTTGGGTAATATGGACCTTTTAACAATATTAATTGTTTTAATCCATGAGCATTGAATATCTTTCCATTTAGTTTTGTCTTCTTCAATTTCTTTCATTAGTGTCATAGTTTTCAGTGTACAGATCTTTTACCTCCCTGATTAAATTTATTCCTAGGTATTTTATTTTATTTTTTAATGCAATCATAAATTGAATTGTTTCTTGATTTCTCTTTTTGATAGTTTGTTGTTAGTGTATAGAAATGAAACATATGTCTGTATATTAATTTTCTATCCCACAACTTTACTGAATTAATTTACTAGTTCTAATAATATTTTGGTGGTGTCTTTAGGATTTTCTATAGAAAGTATTGTGTCATCTGCCATGACAGTTTTACTTCTTTCTTTCCATTTCAGATCCATTTTATATATTTTTCTGGTCCGACTGCTGTAACTAGGACTTCCAGTTCTGTGTTGAATAAAAGTGGTGAGAATGAGCATCTTTCCTTTGTTCCTGATCTTAGAGGAAACACTTTTAGCTTTTAACCATTGAGTATGAAGTTGCTGAGGGCTTGTCATATATGGACTTTACTATGTTTATTATGACGTAAGTTCCCACTATACTATTTGTTGAGACTTTTTATCATGAATGAAAGTTGAATTTTTTCAAATGCCTTCTTTGCACGTATTAAGATGATCACATGATTTTAACCCTTTATTTTGTTAATGTGTTGCATTACATTGACTGATTTGCACATTTTGAACCATTGTTTCATCCCTGGAATAAATCCTAATTGATCATGGTGTATAATTCTTTTAATATATTGTTGGATTTTGTTTGCTAATACTGTGTTGAGGATTTTGCATCTGTGTTCATCAGGGATATTGGCCTGTAATTTTCTTTTCTTGTAGTGTCCTTATCTGGTTTGGTATCACAGTAATGCTGGCCTTGTAAGATGAGTTTGGGAGTATTCCCACTTTTTCTATATTTTGGAAGAGTTGAGAAGAATTGGTATTCATTCTTTAAATATTTTGTAGAATTCACACCATATCACACCAGAATCCATCTAGTCCTGGAGTTTTCTCTGTTGGGAGGTTTTTGATTACTGAATCAATATTCTCACTAGTAATTGGTCTGTTCAGATTCTATATTTCTGCATGATTTGGTCATAGTGGTTTGTATGTTTCTATCAATATATCCATTTATTCTAGGTTGTCCAATTAGTTGGTGTACGATTGTTCATAATAGTCTCTTATGATCCTTTTTATTATTGTGGAATTAGTTATAATGTTTCTTCTTTCATTATACTTCTATTTATTTGAGTCCCCTGTCTTTCTTTCTTTCTTTTTTTTTAGTAAGTCTAGCTAAAAGTTTGTCTATTTTGTTTATCTTTTCAAATAATCAGTTCTTAGTTTCATTTATTATTTTTTATTGTCTTTTTAGTCTTTTTTTTTTTTTTCCCAGTCTGGTCTTTGTTATTTCCTTCCTTCTACTATCTTTGGGCTTAATTTGTTTTGCTTTTTCTAGTTCCTTTGGGTGGTAAGTTAGACTGCTTATTTGAGATCTTTCCTGTCTTTAATGTAGGTGTTTATTACTATAAACTTCCCTCTTAGAACTGCTTTTGCTGGATCCCATAAATTTTGGTGTGTTGTATTTCTATTTCCATTTGTCTCAAGGTATTTTTTGATATCTTCTTTGACCCATTGGTTGCTTGGTAGCATGTTGTTTAATTTTCACACGTCTGTGAATTTTCCAGTTTCTTCTTGTAATTGATTTCTCGTTTCATACTGTTGTTATTGGAAGAGATGCTTGGTATGATTTCAGTATTCTTAAACTTATTAATACTTATTTTGTGGCCTAATATATGATCTATCCTGGGGAATGTTCCATTTGCACTTGAGAAGTTTGTGTATTCTGCTGCTGTTTAATGAAATGTTCTCTGAATGTCTGTTGAGTCCATCTGGTGTAATGTGTAGGTTATGTCTAATGTTTCTATATTAATTTTATGTCAGGATTATCTATCCATTGTTGCAAGTGGAATATTTAAGTCTACTACTATTATTGTATTGCTCTCAATTTCTTCCTTCAGGTCTCTTATTATTTGCTTTATATATCTATATAGGTGCTTCTATGTTAGATACATAAATGTTATAACAAATGTTATATCCTCTTGTTGGATTGACCCCTTATTGTTATGTAATGACCTCCTTTGTCTCTTATTACAGTCTTTGCCTTAGGATCCATTTTGTCTGACATAAGTATGTTTACCCCTTCTTTCTTTTGGTTTCCATTTGTATGGAATATCTTTTCCCATCCCATCCCTTTCAGTCTGTTTGTGTCCTTAAAGTTGAAGTGAGTCTTTTGTAGGTAACATACTGCTGGGTCTTGTCTTTTTTAATCCAGTCAGCCGCAATATGTCTTTTGATTGGAGAATTTAGTCCATTCACACAGAGTAATTATTGATAAATATGGACTTACCATTTTGTTAATTATTTTCCAGCTGCTTTGTAATTCCTTTATCCATTTCTTCTTCTCTTGTTCTGTTTCTTTGTGATTTTGAAATTCTGTAGTGGTATGCTTAGATTCCTTTATCTTCATATTTTATATATCTGCTATAGGTTTTTGCTTTGTGTTTAACAGGAGGCTTACACAAAATATTTTATATTTATAACTATTTTAAACTGATAACAACTTAACCTTGAATGTATACTAATGTTCTACAATTTTACTCTCTGTCCTTCACATACTGTTTTTGATGTATCAACTTAAATCTTTTTATCTTTTGTATCCATTAAAAAATTACTCTAGTTATAGTTAAAGACTTGTGTATGTATATATGTATATATATAATATGACTTATGTATATATACAAATTAATTATATAATTAATTCTGAGTATAGACATATTTATTTGTTGTATATTATTATTACCTATTCATATAGAATTAATTTAATACAATAAAATGGATATAAATACCTAATTTTTTAAATTTGAATATGTGTTTAATAAGGTAATAAATCTTTTTTTATATTCAGCTTTATGAATATGCTATACAAATCCAAAATAATGAGGAAATCTGTAATGTCCAAACTCATGCAATAGATATTTAAAGCTTTGACATAATCTCAGCTTTCAAACTAATTTATAATGCATATGGAATGCAAATTCTTGGCACAATATCTAGATCATTCAAATTATGTTTTCATAGCAGCTTACTCTTTGGAGATATAGTATCAATAGGAAAGAGTTGAATAGGTTCTTCTCCAAAATTTCTTATTTTACACTTTTGTGTGATACGTTACCAGATTTTGAATGATAATCTAAATTCATTTTCTTTGTCAGACTTTTTATTTTTTTGATGTTGACCATTTTTTAAAAAAGTCTTTATTGAATTTATTACAATATTGCTTATGTTTTATGTTTTGGAGTTTTGGCCCTGAGGCAAGTGAGATCTTAGCTCACTGACCAGAGATTGAACCTGCACCCCCTGCATTGGAAGGCAAAGACTTAATCACTGGACCACCAGGGAAGTCCCCTAATTTATTTATTTTTATGTTAAATAGTTTAAGCTACATTATAAAAATTTAGGAGTCTCACTTTTACTCTCATCACGTTAACTCATTTGAAGTTAATTACATCATTTAGTAGAAACTTAGTGTGTCACTCAGTAGTAGTTTTACTTATGTAAAACTCATATACTTCAAAGTATAGAGATAATTCGTTTTCTGTATATTATATGGTTGTGGAAATTGAATCACAGAGATATTAAATCACATGTAAAAAATAGCAGAGCTGGGACCACTCTCTAGGATTCTGGGTTAAAATAATTCTTTTCTCTCTATCACACAAAGCCACCTCCTTGTATACTTTATTTTGAAAACTACTTATTCATTTTTTTCTCTTCTATATGTTATTCAAGGTAAATGGCCTATTCTAAGAAATGTGACTTCAAAAGGATCATATGCAAAACATTTGTATCTGGCCTGTTTTCCATAGGATAAATTCAATAGCTTTAAACTTTTAAAGTTTCCAGGCAAGAAAAAAAAATTATAGGATAAATGACAGACTTAAAATAAGAAATTTGTGTGATCCACCATGATTCTGGTGAGGTCATGAGGGAAAAATAGATGCCATGTTTGGCCACACAAAAGCGAATGGATCTTGTGCCAACTCACGATGCTTATACATTCCCCTTAAAATGCTGTGGTTAACTTCTCCAAAGAATGTGAAAGTTGATTTAAATAAGTTTCCAGAAACATAACTGTTTATTCCAGCCTTCCCCAAGAAGCTTTGATATGTAAATCAATTTGGAAACAAAGATATTTTTGTCTCTTAATGTCTCCATCCTCTATGTGTGTTAAATGACAACCTAGGAAAATTTCCCTTGCTGTAAGAAATAGGTCTAATGTAGATTTTGTGAAGGTCAGTTTGAGATGAAGAGATTTAATTCAATCCAACCAACATGAAACATATTTGCATTATGCTGGACATATGAAATAGCAGGATCTGGGAGCAGGCATACATTGGTTTAAATCCCTGTCTGACACTGTGGCCCAAGTCAAGTCAATGTGCCTTTTGGAAACTTGGTTTTATATGAAATGGGGATGATCACATTTACCTTCTGAGGGTTTGAGGCATTAGAGGTCATGCATATGAAACATCTAACCCAGTTCTGACTTAGAGTGAACTCTCAACCAATGGGTGATTTAGTTACTTTGGCATTCCTAAACATTTTTATATGGGTCAGGATAGGGTTTTCTACTAGATACACTAAAGAGTATGGCATTATACCTGAAAAAGCCAAAAAGTAAAAAAGCTTAGAGTGCAAGAAAGAAATACATAATTTTAATATACTGTGGTTGGTTTTATGTGTTTGTTTGAAAACTGGCACCTAATTCTTCAGTTATACTTTTTCTTTCCCTTTCTTCCAGTGAGGATGACGTTTAGCCAGTACACACCAGGATGGCATGATTGCTTTATGTAGCTGATGTCCATTCTGATTGGTCCGTGCCTCTGTCATACAGACTGTTAGATATTTCAAACCTCACCTACCTTCATGCCATCTTGTGGATGTATTAAGACAAAAGACACAAGGATTATCTGACAGATGCCGAAATTATGCAGATTGTGTTCTTATTCTAAGTACCTTTTTCTTGCTTTGAATACAAATCTCATTCACATCTCTTGATAGGTGTATGAACTGTGAGTATTCTCAGAATTTGACCTTATATAAAATAGACAGAGACAGATCGTATCAGACCTTTACCCAACAACAACAAGAGCAACAAAAAAAAGTTTACTCCTTACGTGAAGGGGAAGACATCTTGATCAGGCTGAACTTAATCTTTGCAGTTTTTCTCCCATTCTGCCTTGCAAAACACTTACCATATGACCAACAGCTGTGCTATTTTTTAAACAAACAGATTTCACTAAAAACGTCAGTACTGGTGTTTTAAAACAAACAAATTAAAAGATTGACAAAGTAAGAGGGAAATACTGTGGATTTTTAAAACAACATCTTTCACCAATTCTAGCCAGCCTTTAATTTGCAGAGATGTCAGTAACAATTGGTTTTGTGTGCTGATTACTTAGTGTTTATCAACAAAATAGAAAATGTTATGACTACTTATACTTTTCATTCCTAATCCCACACTGTAGCTGTCCTATTGACTAATGGTAGTCACCTTTTTCGGAAAAAAAGTCTCTAAGATACCCAAACAAACCCTTGGCATATCATTTACTCCAGAAGTACAGCCAGTTCTGCTATCATGATACGTGTGTTACTAAGAATCACTGCACTGTGCAAAATCACATAACAAAACCCGGTAGGCTTATGAGAAAAATGGAGTCGGGGAGCAGCACTCAAACACATCATAAATGAAACATTAAAAAATTAGGAACTTAATAAAAATTGATAGCTAACACATGCTAAATGGTCAAGAAAGACATAATTAGTATGATAAATATGGCACCTTACTTTCTGAAAGACCTGAAGCTTGCTTGTGGAAGTGCGCTTGGAAAGGGATAAAGCTCATGAGTTATTGTGAAAAGAAAGAAGGGTTATCTGAAATCAGATGGAAAATCCATAAATGTTTGAGGTGTGTGCAATTTGTGTGTTCCATTGTGCTGGGTTTAGCTGGGTGCCATTTTCTGTGTTCACATAGTGTTTCTCATGAATTAACTTGTACATAAGCATAGGTAAAATTTCTGTTATGCTCAAATTGTTCCCTAATAAAACAATGCTGTTAGAATAAAATCTGTCTTCAAAATAATCATTACAGCAGAACTGCTGTATAATCATTTGATGAACTCAATTTCTGAGAAGGGAACAGCTTAAATATTTCTACATTGAATAATGTTTCTGATGTCCTGAAAAAGCCCCTGCACTGGCCTGTAGAACATTCATTAAGCACCCAGACTATGAATTGGATTTAAATTTGATCCTAACTTTATTTATTTGATTTTTGAACAAACATTTTTAACCTCTTCAAGTTCATTTTCCTAAACTGTGAAATAAAGATGAAAATTTCTATCTCATAGGCTTACTGTGATGATTAAAAGATAAAATGTATGCAGGCTCCTTAGACAATGACTCACATAGAATGATAATTTCTATGTGAATGATAATTTCAGTCAATAAATGATAATTTATTTGAATGTTTTAATCAGGTAATATATTATTATGTTGCTCATATTCTGAGTTTATTGCTACTTGTATTGTTATATAATAATGAAATAGTATGGCATCCTCTACATGTAGATAAATACATCTCTGGCAAGTTTAGGTAGTTACTGCATAATTAACATTGTCTTCACTATTATTTTCTTCTTTTTTCCTTCTTTCTTATTTTTTTATGTATTTAATGAGTTTGTGTTCCTTTCAAGTAAACTGCTGAGAGACAGTAATGCTTATGTGAAAACTGACAGCCCTGAATATAGGTCTTCTTCTCTCCTAGGGGAGATAAATAGATGTCAAGAAGTCATTATAATGATTATATTATGGATGAAAAGAGAAATAATGGAAGTATGTTTATTGCATTAATGTGACACAAAGCAAAGAATAAGTAACTCTGACTGGAACTGTCAAAAAAGTTTCCAAGAAGTATGCCATTACTAAGCATGTTTCTGAAGGATACACAGAAAACAGGAGAAGGGAATGACAGTGACAGACAGAAGGGTCAGCACTTTAAAGCAGAGCATGCTGGAGGAAGGAGTGGCTGTTCCCAGCTGCCGTAGAGCAGCGGGTGAGACTGGAGTCCAGGCAGAGCCAGCTCCTGAAGGACTTGAGCCTAGGAGCTGGTGGAGGGACACCAGGCTTTTAATGTCACAATTGATTCTCTGGTGATTAGACTCCCTCACGTTGGAAATGACGTTTTATGCTTGGCCAGGTTATGTGGGAAAGGATTGTGGGGAGTGTTTCCTGTTTATTTCTTTTCAGTGAAAACCTTGACAATGAGAGGAATCATAACCCTCTCAGGGACTAGGATACTAAATGTCATCCCCAGAGAAAGTTAAGTGTGTTGGTAATATAGTGAATCATGGAGGAATTTCCAAAAAACTTTAAGAGGAAGTGAAACTCAGCATCAGGGACAATATCCATGTGCTTTAGTCATTTTGTCCTAATTGGTAATACAAAAGTTTTGTTAAGCTCCATATTTTGAGATAGCTTACTTAAGGATCCTTTTGTTAGGTTTAGCGTCCTTAACATTGTCTGTTACCCAAACACTTGATTATTTCCATTTATGACCAACCTTAGATTGAACCGATCCTTTAATTCCTTTTGCGTCCCCACCTGTCTTTCTCTTCTCTTTTCTTTCCTTCTAAGCCTTTCTTCTCTGGATATATTTAAATATTCAGAGGCTTCATCAATATTGCAAAATAATAAAAGAAAACTTTTACTTGACCCTGTTGCCCATCTTATGCCATGTAATTACTCCTTCCTTCCGCAGCCATTAGCCATTTTCATGATTAATCTACACTCACTGCTGCTGCCTCCTATCATCCATGCCCCTTACAACCCCTGCTATCTAAATTCCAGGCCCGTCATTCTTCTGAAACAGATCTTTCAGAGACCTTAAATGGTTTTCTTCTTGCTTATTCCAATGACCTTTCTCCCCCTTCATATTCTAAATCTCTGGTGACCATACCTTTTCCTTGACATCTTAACACTATTCTATATTGGATTCCATTCTTCCCATCTAACCATTGTCTTGGTTTTAAACAGTATCTCTTCTTGAGAAACTCTTCTTCATATATCAAAATTTATCCACTTTATAGGTCCAAGTATTTCCAGTATAATTTTAAATCCCTAAACTGGGATTATTAGATGAAATTTTGATTTGCAGGGATATCCAACATATTGTTTGGTAAATTGTGTTACAACGGTAAGGTTTTAGTGCAGTATTTATTAATTGGAGAAAACAGGAATAGCTTATTTTGTCATAAATATCAGATACTAAATATCAAATATTTTATAGAGTTTTTAGAAGCATTAAGTAATTTGAGTTAATGTCTCCAAAGTGCTTAAATCAATACTTGACACATTCTTGGTACATACATTTTCAAGTGTTAAAGAATGATTTTTCTGAATCAAGTGTTTGTGAAACTTACAATGAAACCGAATCTAGTCCTTATTCATTTTTAATTAAATATTTTACTTAACTCATACAATTTTGGTGCTGGGAAATAACCACATTTTTCCTTTGTAATATTATGTAAAATTTCTGCATCTGGTTGCATTTTTTTGGTGTGCATGTTTTTCCACTAACAAATACAGAACCAATTCCTTCCTAAACTTAATAAAAGGCAGGGCTGGAGGAAAGAACCTAATCATGAACTTAAACATGCGTTGTCAACTTTTTTTGTGACTAACTAATTTACCACATTTTGAATCAACTGCTTTCTCCTGAATGGTTAATTGTTGTTTGTATCTTATTGAACAAACTTTGCAAATAGTTGGCATCTGGAGTATATATTATTTAGAGCAACTAGAAACCATCAATTTAGTTTTTGTAGAATAGACTTTACCTTTTTTAATATTGAGCTTAGTAATGGCAACACTAGACTTAAACTTATTAAATAGAGAGTTGTATCATTATTTTTAGGATATTACAGCAAAGTGGAGCCAGGGATATTTATATACCTAGTGCTAGATTGTGAATCCAATTTTTATTTACTTGCTTTTAGAATGATTGTCTTAAATCTTTATTTTTCATCAAAGTTTTATGTTTAGTTATCATCACTTTGGGTTATTTCTATGTGGTATGTTTTAAACACTACAGTACATATGTCCATCTCTACCTTGATTCAATTACCTTGTAATATTGTGTTTGACTCTGAGAATAATAAAATTAGAGTGGTGTAGAAGTACTGAAAAAACAACTTCTCCACTAAAGGAAAGATCTAGATAGTGAGGATGAGAAACAAAAAATTCCTCAAATAAAAATGAAGAAAACACAAACACTTTTTTTTTTTTCATTTTGGGCAAGAAAAGAAGATAAACATATAATAGCTATTTCCTTGTGCTTGAAGAACAATAGTTTCAAGGTAACTTTCAAAAGTCTAAGCTGTGATTACTCTGGAACATTCCTTTAAATGTATCATTACTCTTTTCATAAGATCTTCAAATTGAGATTGTAATTGCTAATATAGCAGGCACCTGAATGATTTAAGTTCCCTGAAATATGATCCCATGATAGTATCCAAACCAAGCATAAACAGCCCCTGATATAACTGAACTTTTAACTTCACATCTTGCATATATTCTCTTTCCTCTGGCCTCAACAAATCTGATGTGGAAATCAGTATCTTACATTGGTTTGCTTCAAAACACCATCACACAAACAATTTCTGTAAGTAGCAGACTTGACTGGATAATTGGAAACTTAGAGCCTTTTTGCATCATATAAACTGAATATTAGCATCCTTATTTTTTAAAAGTTCCTCAAGAGCATTGTGAATCTCCAAGCACCACCTTTCTCTTCAATCATAAGGCTCTTGCCATATCACTTATTCCTTTTTTTTCTCTCACAGAGCTTTTATTGCAACTGTATCACCTCACTACATTATGCAAGGTGATTTATTTCTCTGCTCATTACTCAACTCTAGGGTGACTATGTTCTCAAATCTCATTAATATATAGTACCTGGATATAAGCCATCTACTCTTGGTCTCACCTTTTCCCAACACAGCCTTTTAAATGTCATGCCTAATCTCTTCCTCTCCCAAAACTCTGTGTAATTGGAAAGAAATGATATAAATATTTCATATGATATTATAAATGATGGCAACCTTCTCAATTCTTCTTAACTAACCACTTATACATCTGTGGAGATAGGTCTATATCATCAATATCTTAAAATATTTCATGTATCTCCTTTTGTATATTTGTGCCCCCCCTTGTCTGGGGTGAATCGGTACTGTATCTATCCAAATTCTATTCACATTTCAAGCTTGACCAAGATCCATATTCCCCATGAAATCGTTCAAATCCTTCCAACCAATATTAATCTACATATTTCTCTTACTTCTTGAAAATTTATTCCCTACCTGTTAATACTATATCCCCAAGTCATCTTTGAGTACAGATACTAAATGATGTGTTCAAGTATGTGTATGTGAGTATTTGCAAAATATTGATGGCACTGTGATTGCAAAATATTTATTTCTGAGACTGCCTGGCTTGAATAGGTGTGTGTCCCCTTGCCATTTCTTTAACTAGTTTAATTTTCAGAAGTCAGCTGCAGGAGGCATTTTAAAACTTCTAATAAAAATTGAAGTCTAGGCTTAACTGTCAAAGTAAAGGCTATAGATCCCAAGAAACACAATAGTTTGATTTCAGTTCTACCTAAAACTGGTGATTTTGGGCAATCCAGAAGATCACCCTTTCTAATATTACATTTTCCATTTGTATTTAACAGGCATGATGCATGGAAAACTTTTAACAACAAACTTTCATCTTCGTCTTATACACAGAAGTATCAGCATGATTCATAAGAATGAATTATGGGACTGATTGCTGCCATTAAGGTTTTCTTTCTTATGTCCATGCAGTTCAGAACATTTTGATTTGATTAACTCTGCATGTCCAAGATTCAGATAAGTTTTTTTCTGCCTGAATCACATCTTAATAATTCCATTGTCATTATTCTATAAAAAGTCAGTTCTAGGAACCCTGCTATAGTTAGTACCAGGAAAGTAACAGAATTGGGGTGGTATTCAGGCTTTGATCTGGATTAGATTACCTATTTAAAAAGAAAGAAGTCAGTCTATAGATGAGATAAAAACATAAATGAAGCAGAGAAAACACAGCATTTTGAAAAACAGAATAAGGAAATTATTCTACCTTTGAAAATGATTAGAGCTATGGTCTTGGATAAATCACTTTATCTCCTGGAGCTTAATTGTCTTCTTTTAACAAAATAGGGGAAAAATTGATATATCTTCCATGATCTGAATTTGAAAATAATACTGTACTGCTCCTATTCTCCCATATTTTATTTTCCCATGCTTTTAATTGTTATAATTTTTTCCTATTAATATTTAAATTACTGGGAATTTAGAACATACCTAGAATTGTGGTAAACGGGGTTTTAAAAGAAGCTGTATTAGATTGATAAAGCTATGAGTTTGTCTTCTCTATGATACTGTTTCCATACACTGATACAAGAAATATGCGCAAAACTGAATCTGAGTCTCAGAATCAGACAGTAAGCAAAGAGGAGTTCCTAAGAAAGTTGTGCTTTTAAACAATATTCTTGGAAACAATAAAATTCAGTGTTATTTAAGATCTCTTTAATGATTCTTTATTTCTTGCTGTGTTGTGAGTCTCAGATGAATGTGAACTCTAAGAATATGACCCTATAAATGCAAGTTTTCTCCTGGGAAACCAAGACAAGTTAACTGTCATGCTAATTTTTTTCCTGCATATATCCATTTAAACATCTTTTAAACTTTAGTTGCAAGATGCAGTTTTGGTGTTTAAAACAAAAATCTCAACTTGTTTTGAAGAAGCATTTTAAGTCCTCATCTTCTGTTCTCTTGACTGAGAGAATCTGGTTCAATATTTAAAATAGCACTGTTAAGACTGTGTAAAATTTATATGAGTTCTACTCTTTGAAACTTTTCAGGTTACTTTTCATATTGTAGTGAGGAAGAAGTGAAGGACTAGAGAATAACTCCTCAGAACAATTAATTATTCTCTGGAGAACATCTATTGTATT
The DNA here is from genome assembly GCF_005190385.1 of Monodon monoceros. Taxonomy (NCBI): domain Eukaryota; kingdom Metazoa; phylum Chordata; class Mammalia; order Artiodactyla; family Monodontidae; genus Monodon; species Monodon monoceros. The sequence goes on along the minus strand of NW_021703778.1, from coordinate 155,607,372 downwards.
GCCTTTAGATAAAACATTTGAATTAGGGAAACTTCAGAATAATTAACATTTATGAAGTATGGAGCACTTCAAATTAGATGACCCTAGAAACTGAAGTTCCTCTAGATATTAATGAAACTTTTCTCTATATTTTAAATAAATGTCATTCTATAATTTCTTCCCACTGTCCTCCCCCTCACCACCCCACCAAGGCTAAAATTCTTTACATGCAGGTAAATGTACTCAGAAGTTGCGAATGTTCTTTCTTATTTTGAAACTTTTGAATAAAATCAGCAAGCTATATCATTTCATCCTTCTAATCAAACATCTGCTCTTCTAAGCAAGAAATTACAAAAAAAAGCAGCAAGAAAGTGAAATTTTAGAAATAGTATATAGAATCAGTATATAGACAGAGTCATTGACAGTCTCTTTCTGACTCAAATGTAGTTCACTGTTGCTAGTTCAATCAATCATTTACTTATTCATTTATTCAGCATTGAGTATTCTAAGGTCAAGGATTTTTCTTAGGAAATATATAGGAATAAAATATGACCAAACACATTCTCTGTTCTTGAGAAACTTACATTCTACTGGGGAAGAGAAGTGTGCCACAAACTAAATTACAATATAATATGGTAAATGATGACTTATTTATAAAGATTCATGAGAATGAGAATATGAAGACATGATACTGCCTGAAAAGAAAACATTTGCTGATGGACTGGCAATTAAGAATGCCCAAGAAGTGTTCTGGAGAGAAACTTGCTACTGTTACCATTTTAGAGGGTAGGACTCTGAAACTATGTTTTTCTTAGCATGGGTTGGAGAAATTGTGCAGGAATATCTCCCATTGAAAGTTTTTGAATTGTCTTTTCCTAGATAAACAAGAACTTCATAGAATTGGAGTACTTCCTTGAAATTATACAGTTTGAAAAGAGTCAAAGCAATAGAAAAGTGACAAGCTATGTGAGAAACCATAATAAAGGCATTAGTTCTGCAAAGAAAAATTGAGCACTTGTGAAAGTTGTGTTAAAACATTTAGTTCTTTAAACCTAGTCATTGAGATACCACTTAAATTTGCTTTAAAATAAAAAGTAACAATAAAAAATATAATAATGATTGCATTAAAGACACATTTCATAAAATATGATTGACTTAATTAAAAATATAAAATGCATACAATGAAATTTTGGAGTAGAAATCAAACATACAGTGCTTTTAGCCCAAAACTTAAAGATTATATGTAGAAAACTTAAACCCATAGTAGTGAAGATATTTGGCCAAATATAAGAATCAAGTACGTATGTGGAATGCCTTAAAATTGTGCTATTGAAGGAAGGAAACTAGTACTAATTAAGCTCAAACAGTGTATGAAGCACAAAGTTTAGGAATTTCAATCATGTAAGCAAAGAAATACATTGGGAATAATTTTATCAATTACTTTAAATTATTGATACATACTTAAATAGTACAGTTTATTTTGAAGTTTATTCCAACTTAAAATTATCACTCTTTCCAGGTCATATATATTAGTCTGAATTAAGGAATAAGTATGGGTTTACATACCTGTAGGGTTTTAAATAAAATTAAAGATCTAAACATGTTAATATGTTATTTTTATTATAATGCATGTAGATATACTTTCAGATATATTATGTATGGACAGTCTAAGTAGAAACATATCTAGATTTATAAAGAAGCTTCCATATATATAAGGAAATTATAGCTATCTATTTATTTTTATATATACAACAACACCCACTGGAAGTATTTTATATGTTTTATAAGCATCTGAAATATGTATATATATGGAAACATATTTTATATAACATTTATATTTTATATACAATTTTCTTTCTTATATGCATATACATATATGTCTGTGAATATGTCCATATATATATATATATAAACACATACATATATACACATTTCTCAATAATTGTGGCTGTATATTTCATTGGTAGCCTTAGTTACCAAAACATCAAATATTCACTGCCAGTATAATATTATAAAAAACTCACAAATCATATTATGCTAAAATTATGCTTAAAAAAGTATCCAATTATTAACTAAGACACACATGTAAGATTTATTTGATTGGTGGCATGATATTTGTAGGACTCAGGGTGATAAATAGAACAACCACAAAATTAAGGCAGAAAAGGGTTGATTTGTAGCTCTGGACAATTATGGATTAAAATAAAGGTATATGAAAAAATAAGCATATTACAGCACTACTTATTTATATAGTAATATAACCAGATATACAGAAAGATGTCAGTAAAACAATGTTTACTATAGCATAATTTATAAGAATAGAAAAATTAAAAACAACTTAAATATCTAAACTTAAAGCATTAGTAGAATCTATGACCCTGCATCTAAATATTTTAAATACTCTCACTTCTAAGGTCATTGATTGTCAAAGAACATATTAACAATGTAGTAATAAGTAAAATAATATATAAATATTATATTTAAAATAGCTAGCTTATGCATATGTTTATTTCCAATGTTTTTTCAAGAATTTATATATAATGTATAAATTGTGTTAAGGGTGATTTGCACTTTCTTAATTTTTTCTATATTGTGTAATGTTTAGTAATAAACATATATTACTTATCTAAATTTTTAAGAAGTAATTCATTGATTTAAATTAGTTGTATTCATGTATCTTAGTGAATATTTTCATGGAATTGTCTAAAAAACAAAAAACATACTTTAAGGAAATAAGGTGGTGGTTAATATATAATGTTGTAAATATACTTCTTAAACTTCTCTGAAAAATCTGTATTAAATTAACAGTTTGATGTAATATTTATGAGAATCTCTTAAGGATTTCTGAGCAATGTGTTCCAAAATTTTAAACAAACATAATTCTGAATGGATTTGCATTTTGTAAATCTTCATAGATATTTAATCATGTATATTAACTTGGCGTCAACTCTATGTAGTTTTACCTTACACATAACAGAGTCAAAAGCATTTTCAGCTAGATTTATTTACCTTAAGGGCTGATGGCTCCTTGAAATGTGTTGCAGGGCCATATAGCTTGATGGTACCAAATATTAACCAAATTTATTTTTAAGTAAAATAGAAATAAGTACCTCAATAATTACATTTTGTACCTTTCTGGGCTGCGAGGTTTGACCACAGCTAATGTTTTTAGTGAAGAAAGACTTATTGGAGTTGTTGAGTTTTAGATGAAATTGTAAGGGAACAAGGAAACCTTTCAGATTCGTTATCAAGGATCAGTGCAGAAAATTGTGCTTGGTTAAATATTTACTAATAAAGACTGGCTTGTTGTTCACCAAACAATTTCTCTTTTTTCCCCTAGTTTCAGAGTTATGCTACTTTATTCACTATCTTTCCAGTTAATTGAGGTCGTGTGAATGTGTTCTTACCAATTGAATATGACTGAATGTGATACACACAAATTTTAGACCTGGATTTTAAAAGCTTCCATGCAATTCTCCATTTTCTCCTTCCTGTAGGCTAGTTGCAGATAACCCCAATGTCTGGAGGTCAGCAGAACCCCAATATGGGAAAAACTAGTGTCTCTGAGTTATCATATTTTAGAATGCTCAATGGAGAATCACAATAAACTGTTCTTTAAATGAGAATGAAATAACTTATTATGTCAAGTCATAGGAACTTCGAGATTGTTTGTTACAACAGTTAGTTTATCCTGATTAATACAGAAATTTGTACTTTCAGTTGAGGTATCATATAACAAAACCCAAAAATATGTGGTAGTGGTTTAGCTGGTAGACAGCAACCAGCAAAGAAACAGACAACTGCCTATAAAGATGTTGTGTAGACAGTATGGTTACTGAGTCTATAGCTCTAGGGTAAGTCATTGGATAGAATCAGGCTGATGCTGTGTTTTGATTATTATTGGCTTTCCAGTTAAAGTATAATAAGAAAGAGATATTCCCAGGTGAGAATTACCTGATTTTTAACAAGAGAATGAAAAAAAATGGGAAAGTCTAGAGATCAAGAGCCTTAAAGCTTAGCAAGGAACAATTCCTTCTGAAGGCCAAATAGTAAGATGCTAGACTAAATTACATCATGAGTTTCAAAGAACCAGGAAGATTTTGTGTTTTTTTTTTAAAGTTAAATATCAGACACCTGATTATGAGTGTTAACTTCCCTTCCCACCTAGCTTTAATTTTCCAAAGAGCCTCAAGGTAGTCAGTATAAGCTTGATAAAAAAAATTAGGTTTAAGAATTATGTCTAGAGAAGAAATTTGGGTGAGGTTATTGGAATAAGAATTGCTTGGATCAGAAGCATCTTAAGTCTTTGAAGGAATTATATTTCAAAAAACCTCGCATCAATCCAGACCCTCTGCTCTTCTAAAAATCATCTGATTGCTCAAGCAATAAAACAATCTTTAAGTTCCAAAACCAGAGGTAAGAAGTAGACTTGATAAACACTATATTTCTCAAGGAGGCTTTATCCCCCAATACCCATTTTATATATGGCTATGGATGGTGTAACCACATATTTTATTACACAAACTGATGCTTTGAAGAATAGAAGGAGGTGTTAGTGTGAAAAATAGAGACAAAAGACACATACTAGGATGCTCTGAGCAATCCTTAGTTATGGAGAAAAATGGAAAGTGAAGAATATACCAGCGGGAATATCCAGGGACTACTGAAGGCAAGAGACAATGGAACATCACTCAGAGAGCAGAATCTGGTCTAATCAATGAGTTTTCCACATCTCCTGGGTAGAGGTCTTTCATAATGATTGTCCAGGGATTTCAGAAATGATTTCAGTGTCTGCAGTTTTCTCCCAATCTTTCATTTTCTAAATGAGAAAATTCACTGAGTTATCCCCTCTCTTTTCTAATATTGTATATTGGGTGTTGGGGAGTGGTGGATAATGTCTCATTTAGTTCATATATTATTATATCATGAGGAGCTAATAAAGACTATGTATTCCCTATAGATCATGGACTTTGAACAGGATGCAACAACTAAGTGGCTCTTTAAGTTGGCACCCAGGGGGAGAAGATGTGTTTATTTTATGGTGTGAGGATGAGTAAAATAGATATTTTGTTTCCTAAGGTGCAGACCATGGTAGAAAGAAGTTGGCTAATTTTTCATCAATATGCTTCACTTTTCCACTGGGTTCAAGGTAGCCTGTATGTCCTTTTCTCCCTTCTGCTATATATGGAGGCTTAACTGAGTCTTGGCTAATGGAGTAGGGATGGGAGTGATGTTCATCACCTCCAGGTCTGGCCCCTAAATGCTCTTACATTGATTATCCACATTATCTTTTCCTCCTATGTCCAGCTAGATGCAGAGGTCTAGGAGAAAATAATAAGGCCCAAAGGTATAATGAAGTCACAGATGGAAGGAGCCACTGTCCTCAAATCACCATCAAAGACCTGCACTGATGTGTTACATAGTGAGAAATGAACCCCTATTGTGTGAAGCCTCAGAAATTTGGGAGTTGTTTCTAAGAACATTTATGTGAGCCAACCAAATACATTGGCTTAGTGAGCATAACAATCCACAGTGGCACTCAGTTTCAAGTTAGTCACCTATAGGATGAAGACAAATAATAATTACCTATAAGTGACTTAATTCATATGAAAAATATGTCAAACTGTTAAAGTTGAAATTAAAAATATTACACAGAAAACAAGCAATAAAATAAGAGGGTGGGAGGAATATTCCCAATGAACCATAGTAGTAAATGCAAAAGTCATAGAAAATAGGGACTCATAATCTAGTATTTAAGGTTGGTCGAGATCTTGTCTGGAAAGTAGGCAAATGGATTGACACCTGAGTGTGATGACTGATTTTCTCTTCTCTGTAGTGAGTTATTCTTCTAACAAAATTGAGTGGTTTCATTTTTATTTCCATGATGTGCTGGGCTGTTTGTGGTTCCCCACAATTTTCCTGCTGGATTAGGGAAGACTAAGGTTGAATAAAAGGGAAAGCCTTATGCTTGGCCAAGTGAAAGCTCATTTGTGAGAATATGAGTTGAATTAAGGGGAAATGAGAGAGTAGAGAGGGGGAAATGGCTGCATCTCTCTAACTGTCTGACAAATGAACAGAGGTGACACAAATTAGCATGGGAAAAGCAGGAAGCGGTGTAGATGTTTGTATAGCTCCCTTGACTATTGGATGGAGCCCTCTCCAATTTCTGGCTTCAATAACTGTAAGTTGATTGCATATCGTAGTTCCTGATGTCTGGTGGGAAAATAGTAGGCACCCAGTAAACTAGAGGAAAGAGAGAAAGGAAGAAAAAAAGTTTGTTACTCCCAGCTTATGATTTGATGATAATGTCCCAATCTTCTTTTTCACATATAAAAAGAGGACTAACATCTGTATCCTCAATTAGATTATAGCTGCATTTTAATAGATAGGATTTTAGTCTTCAGAGTTTGTTTCTATCCTGCCTAACACATAGTATAGTCTCAATAAAAAAGTGTTCACTGACTATTCTTTTTAAAAAGGCAGTTTATAGATCTGAAGGTCCTCAGTAGTCTATTCAAATTTCTTTTACAAAATCACCTTTAGGAGACTGTTATCAGAAGTTAACTCTAGGGAAAAATATGAGAGGCAGTGAAGGCAATGATGGGAGGTAAGTGTGTGTGCACTGAAATGAGGATGCTTGTTACCAAGATGCCACGTTGGAGGAAAGTTCCACCTTAACTCTGTCTAATCCTTACCATCTTCTCCATCTATCTTACTTGGATGCACTTCCTTTCATCACAGGTCACATGATTGTGTACCACAGTTACTCTTAATGCTTTCCATCTTATTAAATCATTTTTGCCCCTATAGCTCATTCCCATAATTAGTGTATCTAGCTGTTTCTCCAAAATTCATTTATTTACTCATTCTTTCATTGATTTGTTCACTAACATTTTCTGGATCCTCCGCTTCCTGCTTCACCTTATCTGACCAATTCTGGAACTTATTAGACTAAATTTATATATTTGGCTACTTTTTTCCCCCACTGCCCTTATTTTCAGAACCTATGCAGTGGTTTACCTAGTCCCAGCCATTCAGACCTGATCTATGAATATACAAGTACTAATATGACATGCTTTACCTGAAAGGAAAATAATTCCTTGTATTGTGATTGCTGATTTTGTTAAAGAAGTAGTTTAGAGACATGAGAGAGACCCTTCCCAAACATCTGAAGTGATTCATAATTAAATGGAGAGAAGATTTTGCTTCTTGACACAGGGAGTCCATCAGAGGTAGAAGGACCTTTTCCTCTCAGAATGATATAACAATCATTAAGTAAATACTCTTTCCACTATGGCATTGTATAAATGCTTTGTGTGAATTTTAGTCATTCGTCACAATAACTCATGAGGGGACGCTCTATTATCCCTATTTTACAGATGACAAACACTGAGGAGAGAAGTTAAGCAGCTAATAAGTGGTGGAAATGAGCTCAGACTCAGGTCTGTTGGACTCTAACGCCTTATGCTGTGCTCTTTCCTGACTATAAAACAACTAATATATTTATATTGCTTTATAGTTTACCAGGTACTTTTCTACCTATTCTTCAACGTAATCCACATAGAAATTCTGTCATGAAACCACTATCGTTCCCCTCATGAAACCACTATTTTCCCCCCATTTATAGGTGAGGGAATTGAAGCTCTATTGTGCGATCTACCCATGGTATCATTGCCCTGGATCAGAGACTGGGACTTATTATTATGTCTTCATTTCTCTGACTCTCAGTCCTAACTACACACAGAATTTCTAATAAAATCATGTACATGTGGCACATGTATATATTCCCAGTGGCCTTATTCAAATAAAAAATTCTTCATCACTACATAAGTAGTGAAGGTAAACACCAAGCTAACGAGATTTGAACTGAGAACAAACATCAGGGAAGCTATATATTCTGGCTAAATAAAAGCAACACAAGGAATTACAAGAGGTCCTTCCCAGAACTTCAAAGGAAATATGCTATCCTTATTAAGAGCTCTGAATGCAGATTTATCTGAAATTGAATGCCTGCTATAGGCATTTTCTATGCAACACTCGATGGCATCATTGCCCACTAGTCAAACTAAGACATAAAAAAAAAAAAAATTGACATTTCAGGTATTAAATTAGCCACTGTGGGGCATCTCTACATAGTCCCTTGGATGCAGTAAAGGAAATATATGGAATGTGACAAAGAAAATTAATTAAAATGGGCCATAAACACCTCCAAGTTCAAACAAATTGTGGCCCCTAACACATACCAATTCTATACCTGTGGGCAAGACTTCATGAAATCCAGACAAACTAAAACATGCTTTTATACTTTAATGAGGAAAAGGGCTTGTCATGCTTCTTAGCTATTCAGAAATCTATTCTGACCACCTTGTGCTTGAGAATCTAACAGGGAAAATTTATTGAGTTCCTATAGCCCTTTCTTCAGCAAAAGCAGGAGAGTGCTTGGTTCAATTCAATTTGGAAGTTTTCAGTAATTCAAGTTATTAAAAAATAATATTTTACCAATTGTCCAAAGATAACTCACCTAAGCTCTAGGGTTAGCTGTAAAAGAGGTTATTTATTTACAGATTTCAAAAGTCTGGGTTTTCTATTTTTTTCAATCTCCTATTAATGCTATTTTAATCATTTTTCTTCATAATATTTGCATATCCATCTCTCAGAAATGGCTAGAGGGTCCTTCTTTGATTTTCTTTTGAATACTCAAATGCACTTTCTGTGGGGTTTCTCCCATTAGGTAAAAACCTTCTACTCCTCCATCACTTCTCTCTATTTTTTTCTTTGTAATATGCTGTGGCAAAGTGCATGGCAGAACTCCATGACTACCCTATGTTTTTCATAATCTTTTCTCTAACCTGCTTGGGGACCTGTCTGCCCTCTGATTCTAAACTTCCTATTTAGACTCAACCGACAGCCTTCCATCTAAGGTTTCTTCATTTCTGTTGGGGGAGAAAATATCACTGAGCTGTCACTTTCAAGACTGTTTCTGTATATGAGTGAAGTCAAATTTATATCGATCAAAGTGACATGTTTGCAGAGCTAAATAAATGGAAATATCCATATAATTTATGGCTTGTTATGTTTGGTGAAAACAGACATTTTAATTAAGTTTGAGAGTGAAGCTTTTAAAAACTTCTGCCTGAATTTTATCACCCACAACAAATACAGCTTTGGACGAAGGAAGAGATAAATAGCAGAATGGACCCTACACATATACATGGACTAAGGATGCAGATATTGACACTGTTTATGTGAGATGGGGCCATGGAATAAAATAACAAGAAAGTCCCATCAATTCATAAGAGACATCTGGAGAAACTCTGACTGTGAATAAAGTCTTTTTTTCCCTCCCCTGGGCCAAAACTCATAGACTTTTGAAGGCACAGGTATAATAGTAATGGGAAATGAGGAGTAATTCCCATAAACATATAGCTTTACCAAAGCACCTGTCCATGGAGTACTTTGCCCCTGCATCCTTTGGAATGACCTCATCTGATGTATTGTTACAGAGTAGAATCAGGAGCTGGGGTGGAAGAGTGGAAGGAATCCAGAGCCCGTGGTTCTCAAGTGCCTGTCACCCACTGGCTGTGCACAGCTCGACCTGGGTGGCATGCATCAGAGGCTGAAGCAGCAGAGAACTCTTGGGGACTATTTTGATAGCAACTTGTGTCTTCTTGGTGTAATACACTGAAAGCCTGGAGCTAAGACCTAATTTTAAATGTGACTTTTAAACTTTAGAAAAATCTCCTGAAATGTGAGCATTCTGCTCTTTTGAGAAGTGTGGACATAAAAATTTGTTATGGTTTATAGATTTGTTATAGATATGAATACAATAAACACAACCTTTTCTTGAAATCCTGGTTGTGTTAGTTCCCTAGGGCTGCTGTAAAGAACTTCCAGAGACTTGAACATCAGTGGCTTGAAATTTATTTTCTCATGGTCTGAGATTAAGATGTTGGCAGGGTTGGTTTCTTCTCAGGCCTCTGTCTTGGGTTTGTAGATGGCCACCATCTCCCCATTTCCACATAGTCTATACAAGTCTATACAAGTGCATCCCTGGTGTTTCTCTGTGTCCACATTTCCTCTTCTTATAAGGGCACAAGTCAGACTGGATTAAAGCCCATTGTAATAGCCTCATTTTAATTTAAACACGGCTTTCAAGGCCCTAGTTTCAATTACAGTCATATTCGGCACTATTGGGGGTTAGGACATCAACACATGAATTTTAGGGGTTCAGAATTCAGCCCAGAACACATGGTACACTAGAAATTAAAGTTCACAAAGAGATGAATAATAGAAAAATAAAATAAAAACCATTTTCCACATAAAGTTTCACGCCTTGAAAATGGTTAACAAAAGGAAGTTTTCGAATATGTTCAAAACATGGTAGGTGAGTTCTTTGAACCAAAGGGTATGCAAATGCAGAGATGCATTATGTTAGTTATCTGGAAAGTTTGGAAGCACTTCTACAACTTGATGTCTGAGAAAACAATCATATCAATCCTCACTAGGGCTCAGTGTCACCATTAATAATGTCTCATGCTTTCATACAATATTTTCCAGTTTCAAAGCATATTTTCACTCACTGTTAATTTTAGCCTTGAAATAGCCAAGAGAATGCTGGTGTTGATATGCGGGACTTTTCGTTTGAGTTGGGAGAACCAGAGTGTCAGAGAGATTGAGTTGATGGAGCTCTCTCTTTAGAAAATATCTTTTTCCTCTTCTGTTCTTGCCAGCATTTTGCTGGTGATACTCTTTCCATCGGCAGCAAGGACTCTCACTCTATATGTTGATTTTTGTGAGATGGACATAATTTTTCCATAAACCAGAAAAATATTGACACTTAGTATGTTTGAGACTATACTACATGTAATTCTCTACATTTCTGAATATAAGATTATAGTCTTAATATCTGAAAATATCTATAACTAGTTTTTGTAGCATGATTTGGGAACTCTGTTCTATTCTTGATACTAGTGTGGTACCAAGATTTCTAATTCCACCTGTTACTTGAGTCTAAATCATACAGTAAGAGACACACAGAGAAGTACACTGTACTGGTTCTACCTTCCAGGTAGAAGAAGGCATCTTTGACTATTCTTTTTCAGGCACATGTGGCAGCTATCATAGAGGTAAGATATACATTTCTATTAAGTCATACAACATATATCCTACAAAAATGACTAATTTTTTCTAAAGAAGAGCCTCTAAAAAAAAAGACTGATTTGTGCTGGTTTCTCCATGGTGAGAGATGCCCTACTTCTCTACAGTAGAGGTCCTTCAGTTTAATTCTGATCTGTGTAGCAGGTATTGATGTGATATTTGAGTATCAATATACATGAGAACATGTTATCTGGCAGTATTGCTATTTGAGGATTCCCCAGCATAAAGAAGAAGGAGCACCCACAATATCTATAATGAGATTTCTTTTCTTTCTTTCTTTTTTTACATTTTCAGTAACATATCTCAACCTTTTCCATCTGTGACTCTTCCTAGTAACTTTTCACTAGGATTTACATAAGAAATAAAGTGTATCTCGAAATCAAAGGAGTCTGAGAGCCTCAAAGGACTGATTACAAGCTTAAGAATTTTGGGGCAGCACTCAAAGTTATGGTAAAAAAAAAAAAACAAAAAAAACAACTCTCTGGATTAGTGATGAATTATGGTCATGATGAAAACCAATACCCCAAGAAGAACTGGAAATAACTGGGTCAAAAAGACTGCCTTACAAAACACTTTTTTTGGGGAGGGGAAGTGGATCTGAGAGGTTCATGTGAATCTGGGATAATATAAACATTCTTAGAATTTTCTGCAATAGCATTGTTTAAAATTGTATTCTTTTTCGCTAAGACTAGTTTTGTCCCATTAGTGATCATCACCAAAGTGATAATTGTCTCTTTAGTGAACGATAATTGCCAACTAGATTAACAAAATATCAGTGTTCTATGAGGCATAATTTATAGAAAATTTGTTTATTTTCAAACTGACAAAGTAATATATGTTTACTTGAAATACTCATTATATGGCCATCCAGAAAGTAAATATAGAAATCGGTCTTCATTTCTCTTCAATCTTTCTCTCAAGTAGCGACTATTAAAAATGTGAAAATGTACATGTTAATATATGTAACCTGCATAATATCTTATTATCTGTCACCCTGTCTTGACATGACAAGGTTGTGGTATTAGCTTACTAAGCAATACAAATTAAAAGTAATTTAACATCTTTGCTTTAGCGTTACATGAAAACAGCAAGTATCATCTATTAAGTAAATCAAAATGTCTTAAAATTTCTCTATTTTTTTTTCTCCAGGCTTATTCTCCACTTGGCTGATTTGATGTCTCACCCATGTTTACACTAATGACTGTTTCACTCCAGACCAAGCTGGAGTGCTTGAATCTCTCAGTTTCCCTCTTTAACTCAGCTGTTTGTAAGCGGAGTAGCAGTTTCTCAGTTTCCTTTCAATTTTTCTGTTGTTTCATTACTATAATTCTGTACAAGAAAGGGGTCAGTAAGATGACCAAGCATGGATGAATCTTTCTCCCTTGGGGGGGGTATAAATACCCCAGATTGACTACATTTTTTTAGTTTGCCACCTTTTCTTCTGTGTACACGTATAGAGAGAGGTACACAATTTATCATGTATACCTTTAAGCTACAGTTCTAACTTTGAGCATTTACATTTTATTTACACCAAACAGCATTTCCTCATGAGGAAATGAGGTTCTTGGATTTAGAAATAAGTAATAACTAATAATTCAATTTACTGAGGAACAATTATCTCCCTTATATGCTACAAGAATATTTCTGAAAGAAACTAAAAGCACCTTAAATTTTCAGTAACCCCTGGGTCAGAAACGAAAGCATTTACATAAAGAAAAAAGATCTTTAAATGAGAAAAGCTTTGGGTATATTTCTCAGCTGATGAAACAAGTTTCTGATGAATAAACAGAAAATAGAAGTTGGAATTAAGCCAGACGTGGGGTTTGTGGAGAACAAAAGTCAAAGCAGTTTTGCTAGCAATGCATGGTTGGGAAACAAACCAATTTCTTTGTAGTGCAACTGCTGTGTTGTCTGGTTTGTTTAATTTTTGAAGTTGACACATCACACATTGTTGAGTTGACATGCTGAATGAACTTGAGTGTAGGGTAGAAACTACTAACAAGCCAAGGGCTCTGCCCTCACTTATGAGTCATCAGTGGTTAAAAAATAACTGTGGATCAGTTTGCCTGGAAGAATTTCCAAACTTGTCTGGATATTAAGGACATGTTGTGAATAGTGCCATGTCGTCTGAGAAACTTGAAACAATGTTATTTTAAAGCAATATGCCAAGAATTGAGATAATGCAGACATATATTCATATTTGGACAAAGTGACATCTTAATGAGACTAAAGCAGTATGTTTCAGACTATTGAAAGGTTTGAGGTCTCATCACGCATAGCAGTCATTAAGAGCAGTTTAACTTCAACCTCAGAATGAGATCACATAAAGTCATGTAACACGTCTCTTAAAGAATCATGGAAGGAAATAGGGCTGTGCCCCTCAGTGCAACATTTCAGTTCACTGGAATATGATCTAGATAAGGTATAATTTAGTTAAATCTGGGCTGATGGGAGGAAGGAAGGAAGGAAGAGAGGGACGGAGGGAGTGAGGTAAAAAGGAAGGGAGAGAAGGAGGGGAAGGCAAGGAAAAAATAAAGGGAAGGGAAGGAAAGGAGAGAGAAATTTCCAAATAAACTTAAACTGAGACTAATGAAATGGATTCCTTAGTGTTGTAGTCAGAAACAATAAATGCCCTTCACCATAAGGTGAATGGGACCCAACCTAATGAAAATAATTTGGCTGAATTAACAAGAAATTTTTATTGTATATTTGCAATAATTTAAGGAAGAAATTTACTCTTTTTTTCTCATTTGCAATTATCATTACTTTAGAGATCTTTCTGCTGCTGGATCATATGGTTCATTTTTGGTATTCAACTTTTATAAAAAAGAGGAATGTGAGTCTTAAAAGGGCTCTTCAAGATCATCAAGTTTGACTGTGAAAGACAAAGTAGCCACTGAATTGAATCCTGATGGGAACTACTTCAGGGAATGTCTAAACGGAGATAGTCAAGAAACCAACTCCAAAAGCCTTATGGAACCGTTTTTACAGAGAGACAGAGAAAGCAAAAGAAGGTCATTTACTAAAGAATAGAGTTGACTGTCCTAACCTGATTAACCAGTCTTGGAGCCCAGATTTTAAGGATGCAGTTAAAATCACTAACAATTTTTTTGTACACTAGTTTCATGTTTGGGAACTATTAACGCTGGTTTCATGTTTGGGAACCATCAATTAAGTATAGATTAGGAAAGATTATAATTAGAATTTATAGAACTGTTAGCATCATATGGATTGTAGTTATCACTAACAATTTTATTTTATTTTATTTTATTTATTTATTTATTTTTGCGGTACGCGGGCCTCTCACTGTTGTGGCCTCTCCCGTTGTGGAGCACAGCTCCAGACGCGCAGGCTCAGCGACCATGGCTCACGGGCCCAGCCACTCCACGGCATGTGGGATCTCCCCAGACCGGAGCCTGAACGAACCCGTGTCCCCTGCATCAGCAGGCAGACTCTCAACCACTGCGCCACCAGGGAAGCCCAACAATTTTATTTTTTACACAATTTTCTCATGTGGTATAGAAGCTTATCTTAACTCTACCGCAAACTGAATTTATTAAGAGAATTTCCTGTATGCTTTTCTGTAACATGTAATTTATCTAACCCTGTGGGTCACTGCTAATAAACAATATAGATTACCAGTAATTTACTAACCCATCAATGATGTTAATTTAAAATGCTAAAACCCTGGCCATAACTAATAAAGAACTCAATTGCAAATCACACTGTTTTAGACCTCCTTCCTAGTGAATTTAGTTCTGGTGTCATATTTCCCAGTATTTTAAATATTTCTGCCCATGACATCAGTGATAACCTTTGTCAACTCCTCCCCCCCAGCACTCTACTTCCCAACAGCCCCAAATGTTCAATTTGGAGGTGCTGTGATTATGGGAAATTTGTCACCATCCCTTTCTTCTAAGGTGGAGTGAATGACGTCAGCTAAGCCAGCCAGTGCTCCCATCCTTCTACCTACCACGCTAAAGTCAGGTGAGGCCAAGAGCTCTAAGTCAGACCAATCACGTTGAATCTCTTCTTTACTGGACATGAATGAGGAAGCAGTACCTCTAGGAAACCCTGCACCTGTCAAAAATTTGGGCTAGGATCCAGCCTGAAGACAATGAGACAATGCAGAAAGCAAATGAGAGTGAACGAACTGAGTTATTTGATGATATAATTGCTCTGATACTTTCACTTTCAATTGTCAAGGAATTGTATGAATCTGGTTATCTTATTTGTGCTGATGGTTAATGTCCAGCCATGAAAGGCATAATACTATTATTTGTTGGTAGGTTACTTCTCAACTCACCATAGAGTTTCTGGCACACATCAAGAAGGTTTTTAATAGAAAATGAGGACTAGTGGCTATGGAAACAAAAGTATAAGGACAATTTATCATTGTGGAAATCTACACAGTAAGGAGGTTGGTTTGACTGAAGCTAAATGTTTGCATTAAGAGATATTAAGACACAGTGTGGGACAGATCTAAAACGTTCTTTATAAACATGTTGATTTCTTGTTTATTCATCTTGACATTTTTCTTTTCTTTTGTCCGGTTTTCTTTTCTTCTTTTCTTTTTTAGATTGAAGACCATACTGTTGTATAAAGGTAACACATTGTACATTGTACTAGTGTCTTCTTTGTCCTTTCAACTAAAGTATAAGGTTCAAAAGGACATAAATGTCTTTAGACATTTGTATTGCTAGAAGTTAGCTCAGTACCTGACATTTACTAAATACCTAGTTTAACTGAATAATTTTAAAAGTTTTAATTTAGTGCTGTATTACATAGGATAATAAAGGAAATATTTTTTATGAAATTTATATCATGGTTAGTTTTTAGTAATGTGATGGCTGAGGATCACGTTTCTTCCTTTCTATTTTAAGTGATGCTTTCCCATCATTATCTTGTTCCAATGCAGTTGTTCATTTGTATGGGGACTGTGCACTTCAGTGACTAATTCATGGTCGTTAATTTTATGTGCCAACCTTACTAAGTCATGGGGTACCCAGGTATTTGATTTAACATTATTCTGGGTGTGTCTTTGAGGAGGTTTCTGGATAAAATTATTTAGCATGACAGACTGAGTAAAGCAGGTTGCCCTTCCTAATGTGAATGGGTCTCATATATTCCAATGAAGATCTGAATAGAACAAAAAGTCTGAGTAAGAGGGAATTCTCTGTCTCTGTCTGTCTGTCTGTCTGTCTCTCTCCCTGACTGTCTTCAAGCTGGGACATTGATCTTCTTCTGCCTTTGGATATGGATACAGACTGGGACTTACATTACTGACTTGACAGATTCTCAAGCCTTTGCAACAAAGCCAGAACTATGACATCGGCTTTCTGGGTATCCAGCTTTCTGACTGCAGATTTGGGACTTCTCATCCTCCATAACCAGGTGAGCCAGTTCTTCACAGTAAGTTTCTTTGTTATAAGCAGTACCTTCTGGTTCTGTTTTTCTGGAGAATCCAGACTAATATAGACAATAGATAGATAGATAGATAAAATTAATGGGAATATATAGAAAGAATGCAATAAAAGAAAATGCTAATACTGAAGAATTGAGGTGATGAAAGAATGAATTAGTTCAACAAGGAATACAGAGATACATATGAGGGCTATGAACACAGCTATTTCTGTTTTATTTTTTAAAATCTACCTTTTTTGCTAAATTTATCAGTATATATTTTATTAATTTATTCATATATTTACTCATTAATTTATTCAGCAATCAACTCATCTTTGACTTTCCAATCCCTACCAAGTTAAAGGCACTTAATTAATAAAAGACCCTCTAAAGTCATTAACTACAGTCAAAGAAAACACAAATGTAAATAAGGAAAAACTCTATGCTAGGGTTAGACTTAGTGTGCTCTGGGAGAAAAATGGGGTGGCTAAATCAGACCAGTGAAACAGGCTAAACTTCTTTTTTTATAAATTTATTTATTTATTTTTGGCTGTGTTGGGTTTTCGTTGCCATGTGCTGGCTTCTCGTTGCCATGGCTTCCCCTGTTGCAGAGCACAGGATCCAGGTGCACGGGCTTCAGCAGCCATGGCTCGGGGCTCAGCAGCTGTGGCTTGCGGGCTCTAGAGCACAGGCTCAGCAGCTGTGATGCACAGGCTTAGGTGCTCCACGGCATATGGGATCCTCCCAGACCAAGACTCAAACCTGCATCCCCTTCATTGGCAGGTGGACTCAACCACTGTGCCACCAGGGAAGCCAGAAACAGGCTAAACTTCTGAGAAGAGATGAGCACTGCAATAGTACTCATGAGTTTTCTGCAATTTTATATAGTATTTTCTTTGGTCTTCCCAACTGTCTGTGGGGGAAGACAGAGTACATGGCATCTCTTTGGAAACAGTAGTGGTTTTTCTTCTATTTCTAACTCTCAGCCTACTCTCAAGCCTGAGTTTGCTGCACTTCTTTTGTAATAACTAGGCAAATGTGAAGAGTGCACCACCATGATAAAAGGTGTTTTATCCCTGAAATTCAGAAGACACTAAACTCTTGCTTGCAATCTGTACCAATCTGTATAATAATGATCTTTACTCCCAGGCTATTGAATCCTACCTCTTTGGGGTGGAAATGTCTGCACAATTTACTGAGGCTTTAGGCAGGGTTATGTTGGTCTAGAAGTTAAAGAGTTATGTTAGGAATAAAAAAGTATTTAATGGTTTATTGGAAAGTCAATGGCATAATGTATAAGGTGCCTCTTTAACAGTATTCTAAAAGTGTCAAAATTCCATGCAGTTTTCCACATATAAAAATGGCATAATATCCTACAGGTGTCAGCCATTTATTTCCACTTGCTCTGCTCATTAGTAAAATATTTCAACACATAGTCTTCTATATATTAATCTGGCATGTCCTAATGAATAGTCAAGCTAAGCAAGCAACTAGGTAGGTTCTGAAAAAATATATTAAACACTAAGAACTTATTACAGTTTACCTGCAGTGATTATATTTGTTGTGGTCACTTCCTATCGCAGCCAATTCACTGTGTTGACTGTTGTATTGTCCGTTGTCCAATGTAAATTATTTGTGTAAGATCCAGATGTCCCTGGTAGATGAATTCTCTTTGCCTTAAACTCTCAACAAAACTAGTAAAGATTGCATAAAGGCAATTCATAGCCCTTAAGAATAAGATCATTTATTTATTTTTTTAATAGTGGTTGATTTTCGGGACTTCCCTGGTGGTGCAATGGTTAAGAATCCACCTGCCAGTGCAGGGGACGTGGGTTTGATCCCTGGTCCGGGAAGATTTCACATGCTGTGGAGCAACTAAGCCCATGAGCCACAACTACTGAGGCCCGCGTGCCTAGAGCCTGTGCTCCGCAACAAGAGAAGCCACCACAATGAGAAGCACATGCACCGCAATGAAGAGTAGCCCCCACTCGCCCCAACTAGAGAAAGCCCATGGGCAGAAATGAAGACTCAACGCAGCCAAAAATAAATAAATTTATTCTTAAAAATTCATCAAGAAGAAAACTACAATTATTAAAAAAAACAGTAGTTGATTTTCAGTGGACATACTTTTGGGGAATCCATGCTGCTATGATGGTGGACATATTCCATACTGTTTCCCAAATATACTCTGGCACATAAAACTTCACAGCAGGGTGCTCTGACTTATAACATTTTTCCACAATTAGAAAAAGTCTTTTTTTAAAGAAATGAGCTTATAATTGTAAAGCAGTATGTATCTTTGACATTTTCCATATTTAAAATGTATATATTTTGCTTTTAGTAGATATATTTATCCTTATGTTTTGAGTTACTTAAAATAACTCTTTTGTTAAATTTATTTTATTTTATTTTTATTTTTGGCTGCATTGGGTCTTCACTGCTGTATGGGCTTTCTCTAGTTGTGGTGAGCAAGGGCTACTCTTCGTTGAGGTGTGCGGGTGTCTCATTGTGGTGGCTTCTCTTGTTGCGGAGCATGGGCTCTAGGTGCGCAGGCATCAGTGGTTGTGGTGCATGGGCTCAGTAGTTGTGGCTCGTGGGCTCTAGAGCACAGGCTCAGTAGTTGTGGCACATGGGCTTAGTTGCTCCATGGCATGTGGGATCCTCCTGGACCAGGGCTTGAACCCGTGTCCCCTGCATTGGCAGGCGGATTCTTAACCATTGCACCACCAGGGAAGCCCCAAAGTAACTCTTAAATAATATAAATATGTATATTATAAATATTCATAATATATTTATATAATATATGATAAATATATATAATATAATATATGGTAAATATATTATATATGGTGTGTGTGCATGTGAGTGTGTGCATACCTATATGTATGTGCATGTGTGTATAGCTATATATGGTTCCAGATGCACAATATATATTTATTTTATACATAGAGCTATATTATTATATCCTTATAAATCAATATAAGGGTATACACACATTGTGAGGCTTATATCATCAGGTCATCAGTGAAGTTCCTTTGTGTAGCAGAAGTGTATGTGTGTGTGTGTGTGTGTGTGTGTGTGTGAGTATGTGTAATTATAGATATAATTTCTACAGAACCCACAAGAATTTGGAAAAGAAGAGAAGTGAACCTATGCATGCATATGTGGTATGCATCTGACCTATTCTTTAAACATAGTGTCATGGAGCCTCTTTTAAAAGTTTTACCATAAGAATAATAAAGAAATAGCATCATTACATCTACAAATTAGTAAATTGTTATCTATGCCTTCAGTGACCTACCATTTATCTCAACTCCATAATAAATTTTATTTAGAACAGTGAACAACAGTTTGTGTTATTAAAAGAGCAACCTGCTCTGAGGTATCAAGGTATTCCTCTGCTTTTAAAAACACAAAGTCATTCAATAATAATAAGTTTTCTTACAAGGCCAAATTATAACTAAATGTTTTATCTGGGTTCATGTTGTAAAGTTATCTGATTAATTCTTTTGAATTACTGACTAAGCCAGACATCTTGGAGGGTAAGTATTTACTTCTCTCTCTTTACTGTTTGTTTTCAATTACAGTCAAAGGAATTTGAAGAAACAAAGATACATGAATAATTCTGCCTATGTTTACTGATTTCCTCTTAGAAATCAGAAATCCATAAATATTATCATTTTATTTGGGTTGGGAATAACAACCTCTTCATTTCCACTTATCTGTTAGTATTTGAAATATAAAATTATTCACATTATAATTTTAAAAAGAACTTTCAAAATTACTTTTTATTTAATCCTATTAATCAGTCTTACCCTTTATTCTCATTAGCCAGTTCTAGAATTTCTTGAGAGTGGTGAAAATTTCCATCACATAACCCAACTCATATTATGATGTGATTTCTGTCTCTAAATTTCCAAGACTAACATGTTCCCATCTGTCCTTATTAAATATTTGTAAATATTGCTTTCCATTATACTTCTAGAAATTTCAAGATAAGGCTTCTAGACTGCTCCCATTTCCCTGAGGAATTTGTAGCAATAAGAAGAGAGATCCACAGGCTCACACCACCTCATCTCCTCCCTTCCCTGCTTCTAGGCTAACATGTGCCCATTACCCAGAATAAACTGCCCGTGCTCCTGGCTGAGGGCACCCCTTCATGGGAGCATTGGATCCCTTTTAATCTTGCCTATTCAAGAAAATCATTCCAGCAATTCTCTTTCTTTTTTTCTATCATCAGTATTCCATAAAATATCACATCTTTTCCATCAACATAGAAAAATATTGCTATTTCTTCAATATTAAAAAGAGCAAAGCATAACTAAAACTAAATAAAAGCATAACATAAACTAAATAAAGCAGATAGCAATAATAATAATAATAACACTTCTTGTGACCTCACTGATCTTCTAGGTTCCATGTGATTTCTTTCCTTCCTTTATCTCACATTGTCTATTTTCATTTTCTCTAATTTCTTCCCTTCCCATTTGTTGAACCCAATCCAATTCATATGTTTTTCCCTCACCTCTCTACTCCACTCCACTCCACTTCACTTTTAGTTTATTTTTAATCCTTATATTGCCCTCTCAAAACTCATGTCCACCCATAACCCCAGAATATGATTTTATTTAGAAATAGAGTCTTTGAAGATGTAATTAGTTAAGATGAGGTCATACTGGACTTGAGTGAACCCTAATCTAATGACTGATATCTTTATAAATAGAGAAAACAGAGACATGCAGAAGACACACAGAGGGGAAGACCATGTGACTATGGACGCAGAGATTGGGGTTATGTTGTGATAAGCAGAAAAGTGCCAACGATAGTCAGTAAACACCAGAAGCTGGAAGAGGGAAGGGAGGATCCTGCTCGAAGGCCTTCAGAGGGAGCACGGTCCTGCAGACACCTTAATTTCAAACTCTAGATTCTAGAACGGTGAGAACACAACTTTCTGTTGTTTTAAACTATCTAGTTTGTGATAATTTGTTGAGGTAGTTTCAGTAAGTTGATATAGTGCTAGTTTACTGAACATTAAGTGAAATTTAATTGTTGTTCACTCTCCCCTACTGCAAACTTTTAAATTCAGTTGGCTACCATGACGCCACACTCATCTGGGTTTTCTCCTGCTTTTCCGGATGCTCTTTATCAGTTTCCTGGTCTTTCTTCATCTCTCTGACCTAAGGGCTTAATCTTTGCATGTTTTCCCTTTTCTAAAAATAACATACTCCTTTGGTGATCTCATCTAGTTTTATGGCTTTAAATACCATTTAAATGCTGATGATCCTTATATTTCTAGTCTATACCATTCACCTAAATTCTCTATGCAGCTTCCTTCTTAATGTCCCCACCATTATACCTAATAAGTATCTCAAATATAACATGTCCAAAACTAATAAATCAATAAGTAACACTATGTTGTTTTCTGTACTAATTAATAAGGAACATTTATAATGTCTCTCTAACTAATAAATCATAAAAATTAATAATCTGACTATAGCTTGAATTAAATGTCTTGGTATGGTGTTATCCTCATTGGAGTTTTGGTTTTGGAACATGAAACATGGACAATAAAAATTATAGTTCATCTCTGTTACTTCAGTAATTGACTTTGACACTTGAATCAATAGATGAGTCATATTATGTTACAAGAAATCCTTTAACAAAGGAAATGGTTTTAATCATTTAGTAGAGGGAATTTAAAATATAACTCATGTACTATCCTAACAAACTCATTTAGTTCCTTGAGTATGCCTATATGTATATGTATTATATTTACATGAGTAAATGTTTTTTGTTTTTGATTTTTTTGTAAAAGAACATAATGTCAATTTTAAGGCGAATCAAAAACGATAGAATATCCTATATATTAAACTTGAAAATTTATCAATAATGCATAAATATACAAATACAAGCAGTATTACTCAACATATCCTTTAGAGAAAGGTAAAGAATAAAACATTTTGAAACTGGTTATTAAAAAGGCTTCACATATTCAGACAAACTTCTGAGGATAGTAAGAGCCCTACCTTTGCTCTCCCAAGCAATACCAGGCAATCTCAGGTGAGTCTTGTTGAGGAAAGAAACTTCATAAGGGATATAGCTAATAAATAATATTACTAATTGTCAAAGGAGATACTGAGAGACATGAGTACATATATGTATGTCGGTAAAATGTGGTGGAGTAAACATTTTCCTACATAGATTATTTATTTGTTTAATGGATTGGGGATTGCAGGAAATGCAATACAGATAGACCTTCATCCTGAAACTGCAGCATATTGGCATGAAAGATTGGGGATAGAAGTAGACATAACAGTTAACCTGGATATGAGTATACTCATGGTGAGTATCCGGCAGTTAGATAGCAGTTAGCAAATGTCTGCAACATACATGAATGAAAAAGGGAAGTAGGATAGTTAAAAACTAAACAAAGCAAATCCCTCATGGTAAGAAGCTTATGAGTGAGTGAGTGAGTGAATGAGTTCAAGTAAGGCACCTATAGGTATCCCAGAAATAAAGTTGGGTGACATTTTTGAATAGAGATAGAAGTCTTATATTTGTCAAAATGGACAAGAAGTGATGACCCTCTGTTTTAAATTTCCAGCCTTGATGTAACCCCTTAACTCCTGACTTGTACATTCAACTGCATATTTGACTTCTCTACTTGAATGTCTAATTGATATCTCAAACTCAGCACATCCAAATTACAACTCTGGATCTCTGCCTATCTCTAATCCTGCACATTTTTCAATCATTCCACCTCAGTTAATGCTCCAAAATGCATCCAGTTGCACAGACCAGAAACCCAAGTTATGAACTGTGCTTCTTTCTCCATTACAGATCAGACGTTATTCCCTGGTATTCACTGGAGAATAATGTAGACCTCTCACTATGCTCGACACCTCCTTGATTCTTCTAATTTTTTATTTTTTGCAGTACGCGGGCCTCTCACTGTTGTGGCCTCTCCCGTTGCGGAGCACAGGCTCCGGACGCGCAGGCCCAGCGGCCACGGCTCGCGGGCCTAGCCGCTCCACGGTATGTGGGATCTTCCCAGACCGGGGCATGAACCCATGTCCCCTGCATTGGCAGGCGGACTCTCAACCACTGCGCCACCAGGGAAGCCCAACTCCTTTAAATTTTTACTGCCCCTTTCTCAGTTCAGGGTGCTATAACAAAGTACTGTTGTCTGGTGGTTTGTAAACAACAGAAATTTATTTCTCATAGCTCTGGAGGCTGCAAAGTCCAAGATCAAGCTGCCAGTAGATTTGGTGTCTGTTGAGAGGCAGCTTCTTGGTTCATAAATTACCATCTTCTTGTATGTCCAAGACACACAATGGCAGAATGTGTGAGGGAGCTCTCTGGGTTCGTTTATAATGGCACTAATCCCATGCACAAGGGCTCTGCCCTCATTACCTAATCATCTCCCAAATGTCCCTCCTCCAAATACAATCATACTGGGGTTTAGGTTTCAACATATGAATTTTGAGGAGATGCAAGTATTCAGGCTATAGCAGTACCTAATCCAACCATAAGCAAGCCATGTTAGCTTTATATTTTATTCAAAATTGAATTACTACTCCCTCCTCCCTCTATGACCATGCAAACCACCATCATTTCTTCTGGAGTACAGCTCTAGACTCTAATTAGTCTCTCCCTTTCAAATATTATTTCTCAACAGTCCATAGGAACCAGAATAATCCTTTATAAATATAAATCATATTATGTTATTTCTGTCTCATAATCTCCAATACTCTTGTATTGCATTTATTGCAAAATGCAAACTATGTCCTGGGCCTGCAAGGTCTTAGGGATGTGGCCTGCCTTACATTCCTCTATGAAATTCCTTTCATACCACCCTACTAACTGCTCCTTGTTCTGAAGCTCCCTTACTCTTCTTCCTTTTTCTCAAACAAGCCAGTCTTCTTCCCACTAAAGCTTTTGTCTTAATTGTTATTTATTTATATCTTACTCTAAATCTTCTTGAATTGTTTCTTATAATTTTATTGAGGGTTTAGTTTTAAGGTAACCTCACAGAGGTCTTCCATTACCATCTGGTTTTAGTCATGTTAAAATTAATTCACATTAAAAGACTTATGTGTTATGATATTCATTTACTTAAAAATGTCAGGTTGCATAGTTTTATCATACATATGTGTCAATTACCTTGAGCTTTGAATATAAGAGCATCTACTGCCCTAATCAAGAATTCATATCCCTTGGATGATTTAATTCTGCTTTATGGCAAGAAGCACATACTCCAGGGAGAACCACTATAAGTTTTTTCAGTCGTCATATAAAGAAATTGTATTTTATTGGTAAAATTAGTGACCTTTTAACTAGAATGACAAATGTTTAGGATGGGGTCTCATTAATGAAGTTAGAGGGATTAACAAAGTGGGGTTGACTTAAATTTCTTATATAAATTCAACACTTGAATAAATATGGTATTAATATCCAGAAAGTTCTGTAAAATGTACCCTTGGAGATGGGCCCCATTACTTAACCACTACTAGTGCATCGCACCTCTGAATTTGGCAGCTTTCTGTTTGATTTTGGTCCTAAGGGGAGCACCTCTGTAATGAAACTTTGTAAAATTTATAAAATGACATTCATGAACTCTTTTGTAACTGCTTTGCTAATAAAGTTGAACTAATAACTGTCAGTATAGCAGCAGCCATTGTTCTGAAATGTGCTATAAACTTGTAGGTAGAATAGCTAACTGCTGCCCTCCTCAAACAGACTACATTTCTTACCTGCTAAAAAAAATAAATCTAAGTGTTGTCCTTTACCACACACTAGTCTTTTCTCCAAGCCTCCCACACAGTGGTAATCAGGGGACCATATGATTTAGAGGTCCAAAATTATTTAAACGTAATCCTTTCTGATCATTTCAATTGTTCCTTCAGGAAATGTTTAGCTGGCCTTGGGGGAAAAAATTAGTTGTTCAGTAAACTATTCCTTTTCTCATTTCTTTTCCCGAGAGGACATTTTAATATACTATGTAAGGAGAAATTATAATATATCCTTGTGTCAAACATGAGCAATTTGTCCTTAGTTAGAAATCCTCTGGATTCTATGTCATGCCTCTTTTCCACCAGGGACTTCGTTTTTTAAATTTTTATTTTATATTGGAGTGTATTTGATTAACAATGTTGTGTTAGTTGCAGGTGTACAACAAAGTGATTCAGTTATACATATACATGTATCTATTCTTTTTCAACTTCTTTTCCCATTTAGGTTACTACAGAATATTGAGTAGAGTTCCCTGTGCTAACAATAAATGCTGGAGAAGGTGTGAAGTAAAGGGAATCCTCCTACCCTGTTGGTGGGAATGTAAATTGATACAGCCACTATGGAGAACAGTATGGAGGTTCCTTAACCTCCCCTGGGGGCTTCTTGCCTTGCTGCCATTTGTAGCTGAGTTTTCCTGCAAGTGTAACTCATGGCCTAATCAGGGTCCACTCATCCTCTCTGGATGACTGAGTTTTTTGCTGGTTGCAGATTCTTGAGTGACGGCCAATTTTTCCATAAAGAGTCCTTGACCCACCATTTCTGGCTTTGAAGATGGGGTGTTGGGGGCACTAACCAAGGAGTATAAGTGGCCTCTAGAAGTTGAGAATGATCTACAGACAATAACCAGCAAGTATATGGGCATCTCACTCTTACAACCATATAGACTGAAAATTCTGTCAACAAACTAAATAATCCTGGAAGCAGATTCAGCCTTACTCTCTCCAGGGTGGAGTGCAGCTCTACTATCACTTTTTTTTTTTTTTCTTTGCGGTACGTGTGTCTCTCACTGTTATGGCCTCTCCCATTGCGGAGCACAGGCTTAGGACACACAGGCTCAGTGGCCACTGCTTACGGGTCTAACCGCTCTGCGGCATGTGGAATCTTCGTGGACCGGGACACGAACCCGTGTCCCCTGCATTGGCAGGCGGACTCTCAACCACTGAGCCACCAGGGAAACCCTCTGCTAGCTCTTTGATTTAAGCCTTATGAGACCCTAAGCAGAGCACCCAACCCAGTCTGTCTAGACTACAGACCTATAGAAACTCGAAGATAGCAAAATGATGTTAAATTAAGTTGCAGATTTTGTGATAATCTATTATATCAGCAATATAAAATTAATAAAATTAGCTCAGCTTTAATGATGAGTAATGATTTTCTATGCTATAAAGGAAGTCTCATAACTGAATATTCTAAGCTTTATTGTTGACATTCTAAAGATGAAAGAATTTGGAATACTCTTTCTAATAATTATAGCTGAGCTTGCAAGGATACTGTATTACTATAAGTTCTAGGATCTTCTGTCTACTGTCCATGTACAATAACCAAGCTTCATGGTTACTCCACAGAGATTCTGCACTGATAAATTATTCAGAAGAAGATAACAATCACCAATAAAACTTTCCTTCAACTAAAATTAATTTTATTTTTTGCTAGAAGAACCAGGTTTTACAAATCCATAGACAAGAGGGCTCTTGCAGATAACTTTTCCTTCCCTCTCATCTTCTTTATGCTGGATATCTCCAATGTGTAATGTCCCTTTCTCTAAAATTAAAGAGTAGCTTTTATAGAAAATTTTCTGTTTTACTTATCTTAATTTAAGGATTTAATCTGTCCATGGTATAAGTATTGACAACACACAGCATCTTACCCATCTCAATTAGTCCACCCTTCTTCCAATCATGGATGATCTACTTTTGAAAATATAAAACAAATGTGTTTTTCATTAAAATATCCGATAGAGCATTATCTGAAAATCTTTCTCTTTTTCCATACCTATATCTATCTATCTCATCTATCATTTTTATAGGTTCCTGAGCTTTACCTTATATCTCAGTTTATTCACCATGAAAATATTTTAATTTGATTATTTGTGCAATTGTTTGTACAATATTAAAACTTTGCAAGCTCTAAAAGAGCAGACTGAATGCAATTGATTTCTTTATACACTACTATTAAAGTTCAGAATGAGTAAACTGAAAGTGAAGAAGCAGGGTCTAGGAAAGTGGAAGGAAAAAGGAAGGGTACATCAAACATAATAGGGTTACTTTATAAGTATTTCTGAAACTTCAAACATTAAAGACTTACTTTATCAATATCTGCACATATGACTTTGATTTAAAGTACCACTTTAACAAATATATATATATAATATATATATAATATATATATATTTATAACATGCTTCTTCTGTATCAAACACTTTATAAGAATTTTCCATGCATTATAATATTTTATCCTCAAAATTATACTGTCAATTGGGTATTTTATAACTGTTTTAGAGAGTTTAAATAATGGTTCATTAAGACAAATGACCAAAATTAATTCAAATACTGTTGAAGGACCTGGAATTGAAGCCAGGTCTTTGGAAATGTGGTAACATGAGGTATTTGTTTTTTCTACTATATTGCAATAAAATATCTCTCAAACATTTCTACTTCTTTAGCTTCTCATTACATTCACTTGATTCAAGTTCTTATCACTCAGATATCCACACTAATTCTATCCTGAACATTTACTGTTATTATCCTGACACTGTTATTGATTCTATAATTAAGTTAATGTTTTAGAAATACTGATTTCATTCATTCATTCTCTTATTCAAAAAAAGAAAGAAAGAAGAAATAGACAAACAAGCAAAAAAGACCTCTGGCTCAGAGTAAAGTCCAGATTTCAAAGATCAAATTTGTATGAACATTTAAGGCACTATCTATATAACATGAAAATAAATGCTATGATAAATAAAAGCATTAAGAAGAGTCCTCTTCCTTCAAACAGTGGACAATTTATATGGACAGGTGCTGAGATGTACAAAGTTAAAACACTACAGAATGGTCTAGTAGTGCCAACATATGAGCATGAAAATTTACAATATAGAGAACTAATTTTGGGTGTTTGGGAATGGTTGGAAAGGCTATAATCTGAAATGGTTCCAAAGACTGTAATGTAAATAATTTGTCTTAAACCAGGTTCTAAAATATTGAGATAGCTGAATGGAAAAAGTGCTGCTTATTTGAGGGGTAACAAAACACAGATGAGAATGAAAGTGGGGCTTTGACACTACTTTGGGTCCCTCCCAGTGTCACCTATAATTCCAGGAATAATTTGGAGCTAAATTAGGGACAGTTTTGATGTTTGACATCAGAACTTAACATTTTATTAAAGTCATGGAAAACCATTGAAAATTTGTGAGCAAGGAATCACCATGAAAAATCAGGGTTTGCAAAAAATTAATCTGACATTAAAGTATTGGATGAATTACGTTGAAAGAGATTGAAGTAAGAAGAATAACTAAGAAGTCGGGAAGAAGAAGTGGAGGGTAAAAGCTTAGGAAATACAATAAAATATGAACATTTAAAAAGCATCCTTCTACATGTGAATTATAGTTATACTTAGCAGTGTTTGAGAGTTTAAGAATGTCACTTCCTCTTTCTCTGGTTCAATATTTAATACATACCTGACTTAGAATTTTGATGGGAGGAGAAGGAAAAGATAAGAGGACAGAGTAGTACCAGCATTTAATTTCAAACTTCTGGCCTAGATATCTGGGTAGAAGGGAATAGAGAGAAAACTTTATATAGTCATCACTGTATTTAGTAGAAAAGTCTATATGAAACAAATACTCTGAAACTTTGCTGCCTTCTACCAATGTACACTTAATTCTTTTTGCCCTTCTGACACTTTTTATGATTAGATGGTAAATATCAACTGAACACTTTCTCATACACATACTGATTAGATAAAGGAAATGAAATAATGCTTATGGATGAACATTGTCAAATACTTAAAATACCAAACATGGGCTCCCCTAGTGGTGTAGTGGTTAAGAATCCACCTGCTGCACAGCAAAGGAAACCATAAACAAGATGAAAAGACAACCCTCAGAATGGGAAAAAATATTTGCAAATGAAGCAACTGACAAAGGATTAATCTCCAAAATTTACAAGCAGCTTGTGCAGCTCAATATCAAAAAAACAAACAACCCAATCCAAAAATGGGCAGAAGACCTAAATAGACATTTCTCCAAAGGAGATATACAGATTGCCAACAAACACATGAAAGAATGCTCAACATCATTAATCATCAGAGAAATGCAAATCAAAACTACAATGAGATATCATCTCACACTGACCAGAATGGCCATCATCAAAAAATCTACAAGCAATAAATGCTGGAGAGGGTGTGGAGAAAAGGGAACCCTCTTCCACTGTTGGTGGGAATGTAAATTGATACAGCCACTATGGAGAACAGTATGCAGGTTCCTTAAAAAACTAAAAATAGAACTACCATAGGACCCAGCAATCCCACTACTGGGCATATACACTGAGAAAACCATAATTCAAAAACAGTCATGTACCAAAATGTTCATTGCAGCTCTATTTACAATAGCCAGGACATGGAAGCAACCTAAGTGTCCATCAACAGATGAATGGATAAAGAAGATGTGGCACATATATACAATGGAATATTACGCAGCCATAAAAAGAAATGAAATTGAGTTATTTGTAGTGAGGTTGATGGACCCAGAGTCTGTCATACAGAGTGAAGTAAGTCAGAAAGAGAAAAACAAATGCCATATGCTAACACATATATATGGAATCTAAGAAAAAAAAATGGTCATGAAGAACCTAGGGGCAAGACAGGAATAAAGACACAGAACTGCTAGAGAATGGACTTGAGGACACAGGGAGGGGGAAGGGTAAACTGGGACAAAATGAGAGAGTGGCATGGACATATAAACACTACCAAATGTAAAATAGATAGCTAGTGGGAAGCAGCCTCATAGCGCAGGGAGACCAGCTCCGTGCTTTGTGACCACCTAGAGGGTTGGGATACGGAGGGTGGGAGGGAGGGAGACGCAAGAGGGAAGAGATATGGGACATATGTATATGTATAAATGATTCACTTTGTTATAAAGCAGAAACTAACACACAATTGTGAAGCAATTATACTCCAATAAAGATGTTAAAAAAAAAAAAAGAATCCGCCTGCCAATCAGACACGGGTTCGATCCCTGGTCTGGGAAGATCCCACATGTCATGCCACACTACTGAGCCTGTGCTCTAGAGCCCGTGAGCCACAACTACAGCGAGCCACAACTACTGAAGCCCGCGTGCTTAGATCCCGCACTCCGCGACAAGAGAAGCCACCAGAATGAGAAGCCCGCACACAGCAACGAAGACCCAATGCAGCCAAAAAATAAATAAATAAATAAAGTAATTTAAAAAAACAAACAAAGGAAACCTTAATTTACTATAATTTTCTGGATGTATACTTAGATTTATGTAAACAGTCCGTCTTTCTTATATCATTAACCATAACATTAATCATTAATTCAATCAATCAATTGGCTTTAGATGTAGAGGACAAAGCAGTAAATAAAACAAGTTCCCTGCCTACTTGAAAATTTATGTAAGTATGTTACACATAGTATTAAGGTATTTTATTGATTCACATACAAAAAAAAATATGCAAGCATAAGAGGCTGATCTGTGAAAAGTATCTTCCTTATGCAGTGAAAAGGATCTGAGCTCCTGGTCAGCATAGACTAGATCAAAGGAGCCATGCTTCCATATTAGTTTGAAAACCTTTTCCTTTCATTCCAACTTAAGATCCTGTATCATCAAGGATGCCCATCCTGAACCACCCTGCTTCACTTCCTCATCCCATTTCTCTGTGTATAGGAAGCCCTATGGTGACATGGCAAAAACAATAGGCACTATTTCTGGTTCTCAGGCTTCCACTCACCAGCTTTGTGATTTTTTTTTTTTGGCCATAACACATGGCATGTGGGATCTTAGTTCCTCAACCAGGGATTGAACCTGTGCCCCCTGCACTGGAAGCCCTGAGTCTTAACCCCTGGACTACCAGGGGGTCCCCACCAGCTTTGTGATTTTAAACTAGTCACATAAGTTTAAAACTTTCATTATCTACCCTGAAGGGAAAGAAGTAAGAATTAAATGGGGAAACATTTAATTGAAACACCGGGATATGTAAAACCACCAGGCATTGTTTCGACTCTAAATACTGCTTGAACATTTTTACAAAAGTTATGTTTAATAATTATTAAGAAAGAACATTTTTATATGAAAACAAAAAAAGTGACATTATGGAATAGAAAAGATGCAGAATTAACTTTTAAAGAAGCCGAAAGTAAAGAATTCAAAAAATATTCAGCTTGGAGCTAGCATTTCTTAAAGAGTGACAGAACACCTCCCATTCATGTGATTGATAAGGAAAAAAATTACCCTTCTCTGTCTCTATTGGTGCTCAGGTAGAAGAAACTTTTAGAAGCACTGAAAGAACAATTAGAATAGTGCTGTGGGCACAGTGTGTCCCCAATCATAGTTATTATAATCACCGTCGTTGTTCATGCTACAATAGGAGTGTAGTGTATTTTTTTAATTGGAGGAAGTATATCTACCATATGGTTCCAATAGTGTAAGACACATTGGCTAGTACATCTTGGGCATTCAGCATATGTTTTTGTGATTGAGTTCTATGCCATACAACCAAGAAATGCTTATGAATCTTCTTAATGTCTTGCTGGCTAAGATGCATTATAAATGCTTGAAAGACATTGTTTCATCTTTGCCTTCCACACCCAAAACCAAAATAGTCTAGATTTTCCTTGCTTTGAATTAGCAGCCAAAGTGACTTCATTCAGTAAAATCCTGGAGTAAACTCAGCTAAAAATCCAGATATGTTCACAGTCATACTCACACACATAACAAAGAGCTTAGAAAAGCTTCACTTTGCCTACGTGCATCGATATTATGTAACAGGAAGTGTTGCAACAGGAAGTCAAAAAACTTATGGAATAGGCCTGCTAATTCATCAATTTGAATGACATTTTGGAGCATAAAAGAACTTGTGTGTTTCTGTCATTGTGTAGAATAGGTTTAGTAATATTTATCTCAGATGCTATTTTATTTTGAATTGTATCAAAGAAGGACAAACAAAAACTAGTTTTTCAAATAAGGGAAAAATTTGCCCCCTAGATCTTTGTTTATGTCCTTTACCCAAATGTTGCATAGTAATTGAAACCAATTGACATTCTCCTCCAACAAGGCTAATGGACTTTTAAATATAGAGAATGAGGAACTGGAGTTTTGCTGCCTGGGTCCTCTGGGTGGAATTTGTAGATTCTACGAGCATGGAATAGAGGGTGCCCTGCATTGAGATTTTGGCATTGTTATATTTATTGAGGGGTCAGTGACATCCTGTCCCCAGATCAGGTTACTCTCACAGGTCTAGACCCTCTAATTGTGTGTCCCCCAAACTTAGAACCTTTGCAAACACATCTTTTCCAGACAACTAGTAGAGAGAAAGAGAGATTAATGCAGAATTAGAATTGCTATGAAAATGCCCTAACGTGGGTAACAGAGCACTTATTAGCTGAGAAGTGGCATCAAGTTCCACCTGAAAATGTTCCCATGTTGTAAGCCTTTGTTAGCTTCTGTTCGCTTCTTGGGGAGGGCTAGTATTTAGATATTAATCTCTAGCAGAATCAAAACAGGAACTATAGTAAATAATTTACGTAAAGTATGTGTCAAATCTTTATAAAAGAGTTCCAAAATACTAAGCACACAGGACTGTGCTATCCCTTTGCAGTTTTCATCCTCAAAGTCTTCCATCATGTTCTCAGGAAGACAGTGCTGTTTTATGTTCCTATCTTTTTATATACTCTTTCCTATCTGTTCTGGTCATGAACATGATGTTTATCTTTCTCTTGTTATTCTAAGACTCTATGTTCAACCTCTTTCTGGAAAGAATATATGTAAAAACAACTGTTTAAAATCAGTGAGCTTTAAATGAAAGCAAGTTACTTTATCTTGTAAAATTTTAATTCCCCAGCCATCTGTCATATTGACACTCCTTATTTTTACTGTGACACTAGCTCTATCATTTAAATAAATGGTCCTTGTTTTCTTAGCCTCTTGCATTAATACTGATTAATTTAAGACTAATAGAAATAAACTTATGCTTCTCGTAGAATTATGGAGCTGAGATTTGATCCCACATCTCTTTGATTAACTACTATTGTATACTAACTCTCAAATACTTTTTGAGTATCTCCATTTGGATATCACACAAGCACTTAATTTTTTTTTCAAAAATACATTTTTTTCTTCCTTTTCCCATCATACCCCCAAACCTGTTGCACCATCTTCATCCCCAGTCACAGGGGATGGTTTCACCATTCCGTGCCCAGAGGAGATCTGGAGGTCCTCCTAGTTTCCTCTATACATTTCTTACACTTGTCTCACACTTGCCATTACTATGTTTTGAGTACATTCATGCTCACCAGCCAAATGCTACTAGGAATACAGCAATAGTCAAGGTACTACAGTGGTTCTATTACTCACTGTAACAAGAGAGGCCACACACCATGGGACCAATGGGATGTCTTCATAAGAGAGTTAGAATGGGCTTGCACTAGGGTTTGGGCTTGTGTTAAGTGACTTGGGAAGGCTTCAAGGAAGTAGGAGTTTTTCCTGGATTGAGTAATATTAGAAAGCAGAGGTAAACTGGCAACATGCTCTTTTTTTTCCTTAACCGAAGTGACAATGGTTTATAACATTATATAAGTTTTATGTGTACAACATTATATTTCAATTTCTGTATACACTACAGCATGCTCACCACCAAAAATTTAGCTTCTGTCTGTCACCATACAGTTGATCCCCTTTATGGATTTGGTCCCCACCCACTTCCCTTCTAGTAACCACTACTCTGTTCTCTGTATCTATGTGTCTGTTTTTGTTTGATCTGTTCATTTATTTCATTTTTGTTTGGTTTTTTATATGCTATATATGAGTGAAATCATACAGTATGTCTCTTTCTCTGTCTGACTTACTTCACTGAGATGTATTTGGTATTTTAATAGGAAATTGAAGGAATAAAAGAGAACTAAAGATGCACTTGGTTTTTAAAAAATGTGGCACTCCCTGGGGTTAGCGAGGGGAATGGTGTCTGAGCATTTTTGTGGTTTGTACAATCTACTTATTTTTGTCTGTGTTCAGATCTGCTGATGGAGGTTTCTTGTTTTGGTCCCAGTCCATCACAGTCACAAATAGGATATAATGACAATGGAGTAGGCTGTTGGTGCTGGTTTTCATGATCCATCTCTCCCTTATAGACACTTTATGCCTCCAGATGCCTACCACTCTCTAAGGTTGACTGAATGTGTAGTGTTTTATGTCTACCCATCATTTACAAGAAGTTCCCCTCTCACAGAAGACATGTCTTCTGTATTTGTAATTCTCTTCAATCTTATCTTTAAAATCTTAGCTGAGTACCTTCCTCTGAAAAGCATCCTCTAATGAACCTCCTTTTTTTTTTTTTTTTTTTTTTTTTTTGCGGTACGAGGGTCT
Source organism: Monodon monoceros (assembly GCF_005190385.1). Classification (NCBI taxonomy): domain Eukaryota; kingdom Metazoa; phylum Chordata; class Mammalia; order Artiodactyla; family Monodontidae; genus Monodon; species Monodon monoceros. The sequence goes on along the minus strand of NW_021703778.1, from coordinate 155,572,447 downwards.
CTCACTGTCGTGGCCTCTCCCGTTGCAGAGCACAGGCTCCAGACGCGCAGGCTTAGCGGCCATGGCTCACGGGCCTAGCCGCTCCGCGGCATGTGGGATCCTCCCGGACCGGGGCACAAACCCGTGTCCCCTGCATCGGCAGGCGGACTCTCAACCACTGCGCCACCAGGGAAGCCCTGAACCTCCTTTTAAATGATGTCCTCACCTCTTAATTCCTCCAAACAGCACTGAAAGCATAAATTCTATGAGAGTATGGAATGTATTTATCATACTTACCACTGTCTCCAGCACCTAGCCCAAATAGAGAGTTATTAGAACATATATGCTGAGAGAAATCATGAACAAGGATTTACTGTGTGTTTGTCCCTGTGTGGAGATAAGGGTAAGAAATGAGGCAGAAATGAACAACTATAGCCTCACCTTCAAGTAGCATGTATCAAATGGAAATAATTGAATGTTACTAATTCAAAATTAGTTAGGTAAATTTAATTAAACTAAATGGACCTCAGCATTGTAGAAATGTTTTGATTGTTTATTTGTCTTGGGGAGAGGAGGAGGGCTGAAAACATAGGTTAAGAGGAAGGTCATGTAAGTCCAGAAATCCTTTAGTTTTGTTCCACTTCTGCAAAAATAAAATTTTTATTAAAGCATTATTTGACTGACCATCACTGTCATTTTTCTTCTTAGTAGCCAAGAGAATTGCCATTGTAGGGAAGTGTACATGTTAAGTTCAGGGCTACACGAGAGAATCTTTTCTTTATAATTTAAGATGTAGGGAATCTCTCTGCAGCACCTAGCACACTTAGAAGGGAAATAAATGGCAATGAATATGTAACCAGACAGAGGTCCCTTGACAGAACAGCAACGTGGAGAAGCTTGACAGCCCCACATTCTTGTGCTAGTAGAGGCAGGTATGGTTAGTCTGTCCCTCATGTGAGCAATTATAAAGCCGACAAATACAAGGACCACTTTCAGTTTCAAATAATCAGCATCCTTAACAGGTCTTTGTTCTTTTTCTCAAGATACATGAGATAAATTCAGTGTCCTTGGCTAAGAATTTTAAAAGAAGAACTTTGCAAATGGTACTGTGGTAAACATTTAAATATAGATTTTCCTGTTATCAGCAGATTTCAGTTCACTTTTTTCTTAGAGCATCAGTGTGAAGTACGCAGAGTAAAAAATCATCATCCCCAGTTGACAGATGAGAAAATACACAGCTAATCTGTTTAGTACTCACGGAAGACATCACTAATAGACCACAGAACTCCTTTCTTCAGAGTTGACATGATGCTACGAAATCCTTCTCAACAAAGTGCTCTGAGAAACTATTCAGGTGTTGTCATCAAGGATGGATTTATATGCCCAAGAAGATATACAAAATAGTAAGTTTATGGCGTCTAAAACTTCCAAGGTCATAAAGTTTTAAAATACTAGAACATGTTAAAAGTAATCTAGTATACACTATTCTTGGGCCCCATTCCACTGTGACAGTATTCTCTGTTATGGATTATATCCTGCCTTTTAAAATATTCCTTGTCTTTTTTTCTGGAAAAATTCTTCAGAGAAATAAAAGAGGAGAAAGAGAGAGAGAGAGACAGAGGAAGAGGGAGAGAAAGAGAGAGAAATCTTTCATCTAATATGAACAGTGAAAAATATTTTTAATGAATGTGGTTGATTGGATAGTTTTATCTATACTTGAGATTTTTAAGAACATTTCTTAAGCTTATTGGCCATTGGCCATCCATTAAATACTGACCATAGAGGGAAATAAATTTTCACTATCAAATAATGTCTCTATTTGTATTACATATATGTACATTAATGAATATTGATTGAATTCATAACTAAGTCTATATCAATGTATAAAATACAAAGGGACAGTATTTAAGATTCAAAGTTAAAAATTACAGTTATATGGATTACTGATTTTTATTTATTTTATATAACAAATACATATATTATACTTACTATGCTTTAAGCCCAGTTTTCCTACCTATTTTGCAAAAATATAGATGTTTGTAATATCCATTCTACTCCTATAGCCCCTTCATGGGTGGAAATCTGTTTGGCTATATGTCTTTGCAAATGCAGGGCTCAAGGGCAATGATGAACTCCTTTTTATTTGGGGGCATCATTACTTATGTCTCATATAGGTAGGTGTTCTCTCTGGTGTATGCTCATCTTATTTAGCGCTGTTAGCTTTAAGCCAACTTGATTCTTCTCGGTATTACTGATGAATATATGTTCTAAAAACAACACATTTACAAATGTTTATAGATTGTAACTGTAGCAGTTCTCAGTCCTGCTCTCTCTCTCCAGAAAATCTGATGAGTTAGTAACTTAAAGTGAAGCTAAGTAAACATGCTCCAATGCTCCGATGAGTTAGTAACTTAAAGTGAAGCTAAATAAAGATGCTCCAATGTTCCTTTGGGATTTAATTATGCAGACTTGTCCTAAACACTACATAAGCAAAATTTCAACTTGGACGCACAGGCTCAGTGGCCATGACTCACGGGCCCAGCCACTCTGCGACATGTGGGATCTTCCTGGATCAGGGCACGAACCCATGTCCCCTGCATCGGCAGGCGGACTCAGAACCACTGCGCCACCAGGGAGCCCCCCCCGTCTCTTTTTAGTGCCACTTCCTTCTTGTCCTTCATTTCAGTCAGGTAGCCAATTGTGTGTCAGTGGGATTTTTTTAGGTGTAGATGCAGTGCTTTAGTTTGCTAGGGTTGAGATAGCAAATATCACAGACTGGATAGTTTAAACAACAGAAATATATTTTGTCACAATTCTGGAGTCTAGAGCCAAGATCAAGTTGTTGGCAGATTTGATTTCTTCTGAGGCCTCATGCCTTGGCCACCTTCTTGCTGTGTCCTTACGTGGTCCTTCTTCTGTGTGGGCACATGTCTGATGTCTCTCTCTATGTGTCCTAACATCTCAGAAGAACACCAGCCGGGTTGAACTAGGGACCATCCTAAGGACCTTTTTAACTTAATTGCCTATTTAGAAGCCTTATCTCCAAGTACAGTCACATTCTGAGGTACTGGGAGTTAAGGCTTCAACACAGGAGTTTTGTGGAGGCTGAATTCAACCACTAAATATGTATACATACACACGTGTTTATAGGTATGTCCATATAATTAAGTTATTGATAGGCATTCTGTTGTAAGATTTGGCCCATTGTATCATCTCTCTGTACATCATCCAGACAGAAGGTCTTATCTTAATATAAATATTGCCTACAGTGCTTAGCCTCAGAAAGATATTAAGACAGGAATACCTTGGAGACATTGCAGGTTCAGTTCCAAACCACCATAATACAGTGAATATCTCAATAAAGGGAGTCACACAAATGTTTCTTGGTTTTGTAGTGCATATAAAATTTATGTTGTTCACACTCTACTGTAGTATATTAAATGTACAATAGAATTTTTGTCTAAAAAACCAATGTACATACTGTAATTTAAAAATACTTTATTGCTAAAAAATGCTAAACGTCGTCTGAGCTTTCAGCAAATTGTAATCATTTTGCCGGTGAGAGACTTGCCTTGATGTTGATGACTGCCGACTGATCAGGGGGTGGTTGCTGAAGGTTGGGGTGCCGTGGTGATTTTTTAAAATAAAACAACAGGGAGATTTGCCATATCGATTGACTCTTCCTTTCGCAATTGTGTTAGATAACATTTTACCAACAGTAGAACTTCTTTTGAAATTAGTCAATCCTCTCAAACTGCTGCTTTATCAACTAAGTTTATGTAATATTCTAAATCCTTTGTTTTTATTTCAACCATATTCACAGCATCTTTACCAGAGTAGATTCCATCTCAAGAAACCACTTTCCTTCCTCATTTATAAGCAACAACTCCTCATCCATTAAAGTTTTATCATGAGATTGTAACAATGCAGTCACATCGTCAGGGTCCACTTCTAATTCTAGTTCTCTTCCTATGTCTACCATGTCTGCAATCACTTCTTCCACCGAAGTCTTGAACCCCTTGAAGTCATCCATGAGGGTTGGAATCAATTTCTCCCAAACTGCTGTTAATATTGATATTTTGACCACTTCCCATGAATCATGAATGTCCTTAATGGCATCTAAAATATTGAATCCTTTCCAGAAGATTTTCAGTTGACTTTGCCTAGATCCATCAGAGGAATCACTATCTATGGCAGCTATAACCTTAAAAATGTATTTCTTAAATAATAAGACTTGAAAGTCAAAATGACCCCTTGATCCATGGGCTGCAGGATGGATATTGTGTTAGAAGGCATGAAACACTACATTCATCTCATTGTACATCTCCATCAGAGTGACCAAGTGCATTGTCAATGAGCAGTAGTATTTTGAAGGAAATCTTTTGAGAAGTAGGTCTCAACAGTGGGATTAAAATATTCAGTAAACTGTGCTGTAAACAGATATGTTGTCATCTAGGCTTTCTTATTCCTTTTATAGAGTATATTTTGCATAATTATTAGGGGTCCTAGGATTTGGGGAATGGTAAATGAGCATTGGCTTCAACTTAAAGTCACCAGCTGCATTAGCTCCTAACAAGAGAGTCAGCCTGTCCTTTGAAGCCAGGCATTGACTTCTCTCCAGCTATGAGAGTCCTAGATGGCATCTTCTTCCAATAGAAGGCTGTTTCATCTACATTGAAAATCTGTTTAGTGTAGCCACCTTCATTGATTATCTTAGCTAGATCTTCTGGATAGCTTGCTGTAGCTTCTATATCAGCACTTGCTGCTTCACCTTACTCTTTTATGTTATTGAGATAGTTTCTTTCCTTAAACCTCATGAACCAACCTCTGTTAGCTTCAAACTTTTCTTCTGCAGCTTCCTCCCCTCTCTCAGCCTTCCTAGAATTGAAGAGAGTTAGGGCCTTGCTCTGGATTAGGCTTTGGCTTAAGGGAATGTTGTACCTGGTGTGATCTTCTATCCAGACCGTTGAAACTTTCTCCACATGAACAATAAGATGGTTGTGATTTCTTACCATTTGTGTGTTCACTAGAGTAGAACTTTTAATTTTCTTCAAGAATTTTTCCTTTGTACTCACAACTTGGCTAATGGACACAAGAGGCCTAAATTTCAGCCTGTTTTGACTTTTGACATGCCTTCCTCACTAAGCTTAATCATTTCTAGCTTTTGATTTAAAGTGAAAGACATGTGACTCTTCCTTTCATTTGAACACTGAGAGGTCATTGCAGGGATATTAACTGGCATAAATTCAATATTATTGTGTCTCAGGGAGTAAGGATGATGGAGGAGAGGGAGAGAGATGGAGGAAAGGCTGGTTGCTGGAGCAGTCAGAACACACAGGTTTATCATTTAAGTTTGCTGTCTTATATGGGCATGGTTACTGATGCCCCAAAGCAATTACCATAGCAACATCAAAGATCACAGATCACAGATCACCACAACAAACATAATAATAATCAAAATTTTGAAATATTGTGATAATTACCAAAATGTGACACAGAGACATAAAATAAGCAAATGCTGTTGGAAAAATGGTGCAAAGCAGTGTTGTCACAAACCTTCGTGTAGTTAAAAAATGCAATATCTGAGAAGTGCATTAACCTGAAGCACCATAAAATGAGGTATCCCTATAGCAAAGAAGAAACAAGGTTTAAGACATACGGACCAAGAAGCTAGTCTATGCAAAAACCTTTCAATTTTCAGTTTACAAACTTGAATGTTAAAATTTTAGTTCTTAGCATCTTGACAAAAGGGAATAACTCTGCTATCAGCAGAATTGATAGTGCAACATATACAATTATCGGTGTAAAAAATAGTTTCCTTTTTTTATAGAAATCATGTAAAATTCATTAGAGTTTCTCTGATGCAGTACTAAAAACAGAGAATTGACCCATGTGTGAAGTCACACATTTTACACATTTCAACAAATCAGATCCCATCTTTGAGTATTGATTCATCTTGAGCTGTGAAAATCTGGTAGTTCCAGGTGAAACAGCATACAAAATTTCTAGCAATGTTGCAAAATGACCTGAAGAAACAGGAGTTCCAGGGACAAAAGCTCTCACACATTGTCATCAATGTGTCAATGAACATAGTATAAGAGTAATTCTATTGCCAAATTATGTAGCTGAAAACAATGCAGTGGCAATTTTAGCATATTTGATTGTTATTAGGTGTGCTTTGATTTTAAGTTCATTTAATATGTTCTTTAATCTTCAAAGACAATGTTGAACAATGTTGTGCTATTTTCTCAATTTTTATATTCAAGATATTTGTCAGCCTTTTTAAGATATCTAAATGGTTGTGACTTATTCTAATAGTCATTAATTTTATATTTAATTTTGTATTAAAATTTCCAATTTTTAAAGGGCTCCCTAAAGTGTGGAAGCTTCAGGCCCCACAAAATTTGGAACTGTCCCAAATTTTGTGGAGTTGTGCTAAATTATTGCAGACAAATGGAAATGAATTTAGAGAGACTAAACAAACACCCAAATGATCCCATTGCATCAGTTGAAACCCACATGCACCAATGCATGCTTTATGAATAAAGCTTTTCAAACAGTTTGTATAGATGGAAGTGTCTGTAGAACTGAGTTCTTCTGGTATATGGCATTAAAGATAAGCAAAACTGACCTACTGCATTCTATTGATGAGAACTGGTTTAGTATCAGAAAAAAAAATGTATGTTAAACTAAGATCCCTATTAAAAGTTTTAGTGTTGTTTGTATTTAATTTATAATTTAATTTTATCATAGTATTAAAACCATAAAATAAGGATGAACCTGATCTTGTCAAGTACATAATTAAGCTACATTACTATAAACATTATTATAAATTCAATTTTAAGCCAATTTGAGGTATTTGCTACGATTTTGTTCTTTATTCATATATGAGTAATAAAACAAAAACTACCCATGCAACTTACAGGGTATTAAACTGAACAAGTTGGAAAACTAGCATGCTTTTGGTCATGCAACTAGTTAGCATTAAGACCTCAAACAGGGGCTTCCCTGGTGGTGCAGTGGTTGAGAGTCCATCTGCCGATGCAGGGGACACGGGTTCGTACCCTGGTCCGGGAAGATCCCACATGCCGTGGAGCGGCTGGGCCCGTGAGCCATGGCCGCTGAGCCTGCGCATCCGGAGCCTGTGCTCTGCAACGGGAGAGGTCACAACACTGGGAGGCCCACGTACCGCGAAGAAAAAAAAAACCTCAAACAATTTTGTTATGACGTAATTGTCTCATCATTTGAGGAGCTTAAATTAGATGTTCTCTAAAGATCTCTTTTAGTTATGAATTTCTCTGAGTCTATAATCAATGAACTGCAAATCTAATGATCTTAACTGCTCTGCCAGAAGTGGTTCTGTGTCTTGGCTTCTTTCCCTAACGCTATCTTGACAAAGATCTAAGAAGTGTAGATTCTGTGATGGGCTTCACTAATCCATAGAAGAAATGCAGAAAATGCTAAAACATCTATTTTCAAAGTATGTTGTGTTTCAATTTTTCTTCATAGGTCACAGAAAATTCATTTAATTTGTCTCATTAAATATATATTTTTTAAGTTTAGCACGTATTTTGTGTCTGATGACTCCCATATTAATTATTAAAGGACTAATGTATATATAATTTTGCCTCAATGAATCTCATCATGCAGAGCTACTCTAATATTTTAGATAAAATTTATGGTATCTTTCTATTATGTTATTCAGCTTTGTGTAACATGCTGTTAGACATAATTTCTACTGTCTTAATACAAAAGCAACTTATATAAATATATCAAAATTCTTAGTTTAATCAAATACACATCAGGACAATATTTTGTTACGTTAATAAATATAAAAAAATAGAAAATAGTCCTTGGCTGTTCAGTCTGCTGAATTGTGTGAATTATCAAGATGGGTAATACTTAGAGGGTCTAAAATCTAAATATGATGACAGGCAATAAAACAGACTTATTTGAGTGACTATCCATGAATGTTATTTCCAAGGAAAGAACTCCTAAATACAAGAATCTCTAAAATAAATCCTGAAGAGGTTGTCCTGAAAATTTTATAATAGTTCCATTTTTTTACAAAAAACAGACCGATTCTTAAAAACAAATCTAAATCCAACTTTAAAATGTTCTGTGATTTGCTTAGTGAAATTTGATATTGATCACATACTGGAGAATATCTAAAGATTATTTCAACTGATGGTAATTTAAAATCTAGTGTTTTTTTAAAGTGGCATTACAAAATAAAAAGACAATAATATTTGTAAAAGGGATATTAAGGGAGAATAGGGGATAAAACACAGTGCAATGCTACAAGCCCTGTTAAAGTGCATCAATATTCAAAATAATATAATACTTGCATAAAATGAAAGCACATATCAATGAAAAAACATAAATAGATCCAATGACATAAAGGTTCACTATGCATAAAAAAGTGAGCTTTAAAATTAGGGGAGTCAGAAAAGATTACGTGATAAATGATGCCAAGATAATGGAATAACAATTCCGATTTTAAAAAATTATGAAGGAAGAAATTTAATCCTTTTATTGTACCATCCTACTATGTAAATTTCAAGTGGATTAAAGAGTTTTACATTAAAAACAAAATGTAGGGGAAAACAAGACTGGCCAAAACAGAATAGAAACCATCAAAACTGGGGAGCAATTTAACTTTCTCTGCTTTTCAATGATGGCAATATCCCCAAAGAAAATTTGAAAATATTTAATATATACATATTCAAAAGTTTTATATACTTGATACTTTAAAAATGCCAAACCTCTATTCTGTGTAAAGACTTTATTCAATCTATAATATCAATCCACCAATAAATACATGGACAGAGTACATGAAAGAATAAGTCACACCTAATTTAAAAACTCATAAGATATAAGCAACCAAAACAACACTGTAGTTTTATTAAATAAATGTATTATTGAAAAATGGAAAGGCATTACTATGAGTTGGTGAACCCGATGTGCTCATCCATCACCCTTGGCATGATAACCACAAAGAAGATTCTGAATAAGCAATATGCTAGTGTAAAACAAGACCCTTAACAATGGTCATATCTTGTGATTAAGGAATTCTACCCCTGGACTTTATCCTAAGCAGACAAAATATATGATATGTGGATGTTTGTTGCAGGATTATCCAATATAGCCTCAATAGGATGCAGCGATTTCCCTAGGATATGTAAAATAAGTCACATGGGCACAATAAAAATTTATTCAGCTACTAAAATAAAACAAAAAATTATTGATCTGATAATTAAAATAATCTCTTTCATACTAAATGTATGATTATGTAAACATGCACAAGTGTTTTAGATAACATGCATTAATACATATTGTTTTGAATTGTGGTGGTTAGATGATGGATGATTTGCAGTTATATTTTTAAATTAGTACTATTGCTTTAAAAAGATTCCCTTTAAAATAGGATTTTCACTCCTATTCACTATTTTTTGCACATGAAATTGAAATGAATTCAGATATTGTTTACCTTGTTAAGGTAAGAAGTTTAAATTTATTTTCAGTCTTAGAGCAGAGGACTTTCATTCTCTTTTCCTCTGTCTTGGCTTTGCTCCCTTTGGGGTGTGTGTGTGTGTGTGTGTGTGTGTGTGTGTGTGTGTGTGTGTGTG